>NC_134701.1:195583600-195891100 GCF_043290135.1 Rhipicephalus microplus
GCACATGCCGCACGGCAAGAGCACACGACAGCGCGTGTCAGGTACATGTTTTTTTAGCGGAAAGCACATTTTTCTTTGGCACGACAACAAGAGCTCCAGGGTCATGTTTTGTATGTTTCTCTCAGGCATTCTGCCATTGCAGCTGCCTTTGCGACTGTGGTTAAGGAATGCTGGTTGAAATGTAGCAATTTCAGACACGTGTTTTCTCTAAAAGCAAGCCGGAGCTGCAGAGATTACGGAGGCTGAATTTGTTACTACGCAGCTTCTGCTTCCTATCTCCGCCCAAAACTAATGATCAAACAGAAACTCAGAGCTGTACTCCATATCTCTGTCAACTACACTGCGTGAGCACCTCTACACTGCCACTCAGTGCGCACGAAGCATGAATAAATTACCTCGGCTTTCGAAGGCACAACTGCTGGCTTGGTTTTCGTTATTGCACCTCTCAACCCAGGATGCCTTCCTCCTTTTAAAAGAAGAGGTCATGAGTTGCGTACCCAGGGGAGGCGAACATTTGGTCTTGGCCCTCGACCTCAAAGGGGCCTTTGATAATGTTTCGCACGAGGCCATTCTCTCTGAACTCAACACAATCGGCTGCGGAAAGCGTACATTTAACTACATTAAATCCTTCCTCTCTGGGCGGACGGCAACTATTGGGATAGGCGACACGAGGTCGGTGCCGTTCTCGATGCCAAATAAAGGCACACCGCAAGGGGCAGTCATCTCCCCCTTGCTCTTTAACATAGCTATGCGCAGACTTGCTCACGAGCTCGAAGCAATCCCGCACCTTGGATATACATTGTATGCGGACGACATCACACTCTGGGCTACGAAGGGTTCACTGGCGCTGAAAGAGCAGACCCTCCAGGCTGCTGCGACAGCTGTGGCAGAGTTCGCAAGAAAAAGTGGGCTGAGCTGTGCGCCTGAAAAATCTGAACTCATAAGAATACACAGTAAGTATTACAAAAGTAACGGTGACATAAACTTACAGGTAGACGGCCATGCCATAGCCGAGGTTACTCAGGCCCGTATACTTGGCTTCTGGGTCCAAAGCAATGGCAAAGCCAGTCACACGATAACCACCTTAAAGACTACGGTTAAACAGATAGCTAGAATGATCCGTCGCATCACTTATCATAAAAAAGGCATGAAAGAAAAGGATACTCTCCGGCTTGTCCAGGCCTTAGTTTTGAGCAGAGTGACGTATGGCCTACCGTACCACTCACTCGACAGAAGTGAGGAGAGCCAGGTGGATGTGCTCATTAGAAGCGCTTTTAAGGCAGCACTTGGTCTACCCACCAGCACACCGACCGAGCGGCTCCTAGCTCTCGGTATACATAACACTTATGCTGAGCTCAGTGCCGCAGTCCTCATGTCTCAGAGGAATCGTCTAAGTGAAACTTCAGCAGGCAGGGCGATACTCACTAGAATAGGAATTTCGCCCCACCCACAGCACATTGATGAGGAGCTGGTCGACGTAGCCCAAGAGGTCCGCAGGCGCATCTCAATCGCACCGGTGCCCAAAAATATGCATCACGACTTTCACGCTGAGCGACGTACTGCGAGGGTAAACTGGCTTCGAAAGCAATTCGGCTCAGCTTCAAATGTCGCGTACGTCGATGCGGCCAGTTTCGATTGGCAGAGACACATAATTACTGTTGTCGACAACAACATGACGCTGCTAACGAGTGCCTCCGTACGCACGACCTCGGCTACAAAGGCGGAGACGATGGCCATAGCCTTAGCCTTAAGGTTTCAGGAGCGTAGAGGGGAGCCATCAGTTATTTTATCCGACTCCCAGGAAGCCTGCCGGCTCTTTTTAAGGGGCCGCCTTCCAGCAATGGGGCTGAGGCTGCTAGGATCCAAACTCACTCACCACCATCGCTTGATCTGGTGCCCGGGACACGCAGGTCTCGAAGGCAATGAAAGGGCGGACGCTCTAGCTCGTGCGTTTTGTAACCGAGCGGAGAATCCATCTCTTTCATTGACCATGCCAATTTTACCTAGGGAGATTCTAGCTCACCAGCGCTTCACGCGTCAAAAATGTGGAACACCTCACAGATCCCTTAATGGGGAAGAGGCCACTGACCTTAGAAAAATTCAAACGGATGTATTTCCGCACCTACTGAAGTTACACGCGATACATCCAACTCTTTACCCGGCTGTATGTCCGTGGTGCGGCGGAAGACCGACTCTCTACCACATATCGTGGGGGTGCGATCGTAAACCAAGCGACATAACCAATTTTCTCGGCGAACCTTTAACACCTAGTATGGAGCAGTGGGAGGCACACCTCGCTAGCTCGGACCCAGGAGTGCAGCTCGCACTACTGGATCAAGTCCGGCGGGCGGCTAAGGCCAGTGGAGCCCTGGACGTAGGGCCCCAACCATAAAGGCTCTAAAACGCCCCTCTCCCTTTCCCCTTCAATAAAGTTTTACTCTCTCGTTATTGCACATCGTCACTACTGTTAACCAACTCCGGTTTCCTTCTGAACCATCCCAACTCCCATTCTCAGCTCTGCTCGAGGCAGTTCCGAAAATATGAGCGTCTTTGTGTCAAGCCGTGAAAGTACAGTGGTGATGCATGCAGGGAGTTTAATTTTCGTGGCACATTGCTAGAGTACTGCATACTTTAAAAATCCTTTGCAACGACTGCAGCAATTGCATTATGAAACTTTAAAGCCCTGCTCGCAAGATCCACCCACTCGTGAAAGCACAGCTGCGATGTAATTTGCCTCGGTAACACGGTAGACCCGTATGAAAAATGTAGCTCATCGGGAAGCAAGCTCGAGTGAAACTGGAAGTACGAGTTACTCGCCTGCCAGATAAATTATGCAGAGTAATTGATGTTTTTCTTCCGTATGCTGGATGGCCTTGCTGCACGAGACAGCGAGTTACCAATTACTCATGCCGTTACCGCTGCCTTTGTGCGCATCGACGCGTTCGATAATTGTACGAGCAGTGTTGCGCGTATTCGCACTCTGTGGTTAGTCTTTCTGGCACAGCAATATGCGTAGAATACCGTGACCTAATACACACGTTGTAGGAACGGTGCAGCGGCTGCACGTTTGTAGCTGGGTCCATGTTGTCAAGTGAGCATTCAATTATAGGTCTTCTTCACATTCGCAGACAGCCGTCCACGCAGGCCTGTCCAAAGTGTATACGTTAGTAGTATAAGACAACACTAACGCATACTCTCTCGACAGGTATGTGTGGACGGCTTCCTGCGAAGATGGCGCATGATATTTGTTTTCTATCGTTTCACAGATGATGTTAATAAAGAACGTATTATGCGGAAACAGACGCACCACGTGAGCATGTGTTACTCCACTGGACGGTGTTATAGACCGAAGGAAAGAGCTGAAATTCAGCAGAATCTGCTCCGAGCCGTCGTATTCCCTGACGCATCTGGCGTTATTCAAGTGTAGCCTGCAGCCGGATATTTCCTCGCTAAGGCATCTGTGAAGCCGCGGAACTTCAAGTTTCACCACATCATAAATAAAACGGACCACCAGTGAGGGGTGGCGGGGTGTGCATCTCTGGCAAGTTACGAGACTACAACTGTTGGAGAAGAGTTTGCACAAAAGTTTAAACTACGACTGAATATCTTAACGTCACTTCTATGAACGATTAGTGACTCGTACAGGTCGCGATAGGGCATGTAGGTAAGCACTGAATTCGGGCCGCGTCATCGATACGTGGGTTATTGTCCGTCGAAGATCATTAAAGTGAGGTTCACCCTGTTTCTTGTGCGCAAAGTATGCGACTAAATGACCTGTTTAACCTGATGATGCCATCTATGCTATCTGAACGCATGACCTTAATGCCAGAACGCGCATTCTTTACAGAAATGTTCTTTTAAATGCGAAGCATTTCTTAGCGAACTTCGGCGACTTTGAGCGTATCTATCTATCTATCTATCTATCTATCTATCTATCTATCTATCTATCTATCTATCTATCTATCTATCTATCTATCTATCTATCTATCTATCTATCTATCTATCTATCTATCTATCTATCTATCTATCTATCTATCTATCTATCTATCTATCTATCTATCTATCTATCTATCTATCTATCTATCTATCTATCTATCTATCTATCTATCTATCTATCTATCTATCTATCTATCTATCTATCTATCTATCTATCTATCTATCTATCTATCTATCTATCTATCTATCTATCTATCTATCTATCTATCTATCTATCTATCTATCTATCTATCAGCATACGACTTTTAGATCTCCTGGCCGTTTCGATAATGGTATCGATACCAAACTTGGTATGGCATAACATGACTGCATGAAGAACATATTTGACCAGCCATAACATGAAAGTCATGACATATATGTCATGAATATTATGATTTACATTTCACGGCTCTGCAGCTCTTGCAGTAGTTTCGTTCACATGGCATGTTGCAAAACAGGCATGGTATGACATGAGTGCATGGCGAACACAAGCAACAGACCCTAACATGAAAATCATGACATGCGTGTCATGTAACAACATGATTACATGCCACGCTCATGATGCGCTCGCGGCCGTTTCCCTAGCGTCCCATATACCAAATTTGGTGTTACAGTTCGTAAATCGATGACAAAAATATGTGACTCGTGCAAACATGATAATCATGAGATGCGTGTCATGTAACAACATGACTGGATGCCACGCTCATGATGCACTGGCGGCCGTTTGGCTAGCTTCACTTATACCTAATTAGGCATTGCGGGACGTGAATGGATGACGAAGGTATGATACTGGTGCAAACGTGATCATCACGACGTGCACGCCATGAAACAACGTGACTACATGCCACACTCATGATGTGCTCGCGGTCGTTTCACTAGCTCTACATATGTCAAATTTGGTATAACGTGACGCCAATGGATGACTAAGGTATGCGACTGCATGGTGCAAACATGATCATCATGAAATGTTTGTCATGTGAGAACATGACTACATGCCACAGTCAAGGCGTCAATACATTTCCACGTGACGCGGTGAGCTTGCTCGCCAGCGTTCATTTCGTCGCGTATCGCCGGCGTTGCCACGCTAGGCACCGGCCCTGCCATATACTCGCAGGCGCACGCCGCGCTGCGTTGCTTTGACGCATGCGCGTTTAAGCCAGTCCGGCGTCTCTCCGTCAAGAAAAGAGGGAGACGCAGTGGTGCCTGGGTAACGCATCAGCTGGAAATGCAGCATGTCGCATTTCGCACCGGTTGCCGTTGGGCCGCGCTGACGGACGCTGGTCGCACCCATCGCGTCTGGCGGCAGGCTATAGAGTGCTTGCGTTTTGCTAACGTAGCATCGCTGCGTCCAGCGTGCGTGCACGTCAACGTTACACTGGAGTATATTAGGCGCTTTATGATGCGCTCGCTGCCGTTTTTCTAGCTCCACATATACCAAATTTGGTGTTACGTGACGTCAATGGATGATAAAATATATTACTGGTGCAAAACATGATAATGCTGACACGCGCATTATGTAACAACACGACAACATACCACGCTCAGTGCGCTCGCGGCCGTTTCGCTAGCTCCACATATACTAAATTCGGTATCATGTGACGTGAATACATGACGAAGATAAACGACACATCCAAACATGGTAATCATGACGTGGAAGACATGTACGGCATCATTTACCTCCACTTCGTAACTTTGTGCTGTTTTTAAAGTGACATATCAACCTTTCTCATTCGTGCTTCGCATACCATCGATTCCCAATGTACGTGGGATCTCCTTTTTTTTTTTTTCGTGGTAGGCGACTTTCCTGGACCATGAGCTGATAATAGACGCCTGGGCATTTCGCGTGACAGTGTATTTTGACCTTTCCGCGATATACTTCTTGTATTGAAATTATGTATTTTTAGTATTTGTTAATGATTTTCACGTAAATTTCGGATATGTCGTGCACTGTACATAGGACTTAACTCCTCGTCATACCCTTGCAGAGTTGCATGCTATAGGCCCAATTACAAGGAAGCTTCTCTAGTTGTATGTAGTAGTGCTAGTGTGCCAGGGCAGTCATGGAGATAGCGTCCAGCGCATTCGTTACACTCCACAAATGCTCAGCACAATGTCACATAGGTGTATAGCGAAAGCTACATACCACAAATGTATATGGCTCAGAGGGAGGCAAATTCGACTTGTCTCTCTACGGTAGCTCTGCTCAAACCCAATTTAGCTGAATGAGCGATTTGATGACGAATTCCCTCCAGAGTGCGCACGCGTGCTTCACAACTCGCGCTTTCCCAGTTGTAATGATCCTGCCACTGGCCACTCCCAATTAGAGGGACTGGTGAAGGAAGTGTTCCACGAGGAACGCCACCGCCCTTCCGCAGTGGTCTCGTTTCCAATTAGGGTTTGCTGAACGAGCAGCTTCCTTTTCGCACTAACGCTTCGAGGGATGCTTTTGAAGACCTTTGCTGTTATTATTTTTTGCTCATGTTATAAGTCTTTAGAATATGCGGAAAATATTGTAATTACAGAACAGCGGTGACGCGGCACTTAGCTAAAGTGTGACAGCGAGTTTCCCCGGTAGTACTTCTAAAGCAAGGCATTATATTTTCCAGGCAATGTAGTACTACTTAGATAATAATAATAATAATAATAATAATAATAATAATAATAATAATAATAATAATAATAATAATAATAATAATAATAATTATAGCATGCTTACCATTATTAGTATGACTACTGTGTATTTATTTATCTTGCACAATACTGCAGACAGTAGTCCAAGCAGGAGAGGATGCATATAAACAGACACAAAAAACAGAAAAAAATCAGAACTCTCTGCGTAGCAACAGTGAAAAAGATGTTAATGAATTCCACTGCGTGATTGTTTGAGGCAAAATGAATATTTACATAAATTAGTTTTTTGCGAATACACGTTTGATGCAATGGCTGTGCTTGTGATGTGAGGCTCGACCGATGTGCGTCTGAAAGTAATAGTCAAAGTTTTTTCCAACTTTACCAAAATAAACCGAAGATAATAAATAATACCGTGCCTGTTTTCTTCTTTCAGACAGCGGCTCTGATTCGACCATATGTAGCATATCTGATAATGAATCAAGGCGTCTGAAACGTAGCAGACAGCTAAATTTTAAAATTTTTCGAGTTATTTTATGTTAATTTTGGTATACGAATCCCAAACAGCAGTTCTGTAATATTATTATTATTATTATTATTATTATTATTATTATTATTATTATTATTATTATTATTATTACCTCGGGTTCCATACCAAAAATTGTAATAATATCAGACACGCCATACTGGAGGGCTCCGGAAATTTCAACCTGCTGTTATTCAACGGGAAAAAGAAGCCTTTTGGTACGTAAACGCTTCTTGACACTTAACTGGAGCGTTAAGTTAGAACTCGTGATTCATATATCTATGCTATACACTCGCTAATATTGTGCAACTTGCGATCTTCTGAGGCTGGCATGCGATCTCTCGTGGTCTTCTAAGTAACAGCTTTTTCACACACACAAAAAACAAAACAAAAAAATACAAAGCGATCGCGGGGATAGCATTGAAATTAGCCAACGATTATTCCAGTGAACTACACTGAACGACTGAATGGATTTTGTGCGACACAGCGGCTACTGCGCTCGGATGCCTATTCGAAGGTCGCGGCACCAATCCGCGGAGGCGAAATCCGCGGAGGCGAAATCCGCGGAGGCGAAATTCAGCGGAGGCGAAATGATAGAGGACCAGTTATGTGCGATGTCAGTGACCGCGTTGAAGAACATGAAGTGATCGAAATTTTCCGGAGCTTTCCACTGAAGCTTCTGCCCCGAAATTCGGATGAAGGGGGTGCTTTACCGAGGAGGAATAGAAAAAAAAAACACGTTTTTTTAATCTTTCAACAAGTGCACTCCCCCTCCCCCAACCTCCAAAAAGATTTTTGGCTACGAACCTAGTCTGCCATTGCGATGAGATAAATATACAAAAGGGTGTGCGAGAAGACGTGCAATACAGTGCGTTTAATAGAGTATGGATCCAGAACCCGGTTTGGTTTCAGTGAACTTCACCGGAATGAACAAAAAAGCTAGCATCTCCCTTTCGATTCTACCCCCCCCTTCCACCTCCCACTTTTTTTTTTTGCCTTATGGTCCTTTCTATCTTTTTTCGTTTGTACTTCATTGCCTGAGGATTAAGGTGGCGGGATGGAAGTGATGACTGTTAAAAAGCAGCTGAGTTGGGCATGCTCTCCGGGCTTTCGGAAAGAAAAGCCGATAAAGAAAAGGAAACCAAGAAGTCGATCTACTATTCTTGTTAATGGCGGCGTATCGATCCGCGAAACTCGTGCTGAATTGAAATTGTGGGGTCTGTCTTTCCGAGGCAACTTTTAACTGGCTCCCCCACGATCCCCTCTCTCTGCCATCCAGGCTTGCGTAGATCTATCCCGCGCATGCGAGAGTGCATGGTTGAGCACAACCTTGAAATATAATTGAAAGTGCGAAAGCTAGGAGTATGAGAGAAATGTTCTGGTTAATTAGCAATCAGCCAGTGTTCCCGTAGGGCAACTGTCTTTTTTTCTTTTAAAAAATACGGCAAGGTGGGACGCGACCGTGACGACTACGCGAAAATATGAACAGAGCCGAGTGAAGTTTGGATAACATAGTTTGACCTTCATTACAGAGGAAACGATGCTTGTGAGAAGCGCTCGATCGCAGCGTTCTAATATGTTAAAAAAGAAACGTGTACTATTATAGTGCGTGTTGGTTTGTGAAGTTGCACAAAAAAAGTATAGTCATGGTCTTTTAATACTTTGGTATAGCTATGAACTTTGGCACCTGTTCTTCTCTTCTCTCAACTTGGCTCATCACGAGAGAGTGCGCATGAGTGAAAGAGAAAGACATCGCACAAAGCATAATTGGCGTATTGGTGCACAAAGTTAATAACTAAAAGAGAGCCAAGAATGCTAGATTACCTGATATACGGAAAATACAACTGCGACGAGAGATTTATTTAGGAAAAAGCTAATTTGCTCTCATCAACATCGGCGATGATAGGAGATGAAAAAAATTCTGGCAGATCCCACGCATCAACAAAATCTAATTCAAGCGAAGCGGTCGGCGAAGCAGCCTATGCGCCTTGAGCAGCTGCTACTATTAAGTGAACAGGTGAGATTGTTGGTGGTAAACAAATATTGATTGATTGATATGTGGGTTTTAACGTCCCAAAACCACCATATGATCATGAGAGACGCCATAGGGGAGGGCTCCAGAAATTTCGACCACTTGGGGTTCTTTAACGTGCACCCTAATCTGAGAACACGGGCCTGTAATATTCCTGCCTCCATTGGAAATGCAGCCACCACAGCCAGGATTCGATCCCACAACCTTCGGGTCAGCAGCCGAGTACTTTATCCACTAGACCACCGCGGTGGGGCGTGGTTAACAGGTAGCTCTACTATAATGGCGCGTAAAGTAAGGCTGGTGCGTGGCCCTGTACGTAACATCAGCGCTTATATAAGAGCAGGAATGCAAGTTTTCCCGGCAACGGTCTGGTGACGTACTTACAATAAGGAGCGTCCATCGATGAACACGAGCGACGCTTGACTATAAATTACGTGGTCAATGTTTATTAGCTTGTTACGAAAGCGGGTAGCCAACACTGCACCCACAAGTGGTGCTGCCCACTGCACTCGCAGTTAGGGGTGCACACGACTCTCGTGCAGAGTCTTTTTCCTAGCATAATCAAAATATTGGAGTAGCTCTGTGATAGAATTCTTCACTGTCATGCAGGATGGACGGGTTCGATTCCGGCTGGAGGAACAATTTTGATTCTTTCGTTCGACTGATATTTTAGGGGCGAAGCTCCTTTGGGTCGAGCTATGTGCGCCATCGCCCCTCCATGACGAATACGCTGACGCTGATGAAGGTCAAGAACAAGCGCGTTCCAAACCATATATTCTCTTCCTGCCATCACGGCACCACGCATGCAAAGTAACCAATATACGTCACCACGATGACGATGAAACACTCGCTATGCCCCTATGCCATTCATCATTGTGCTGATAAGCGAGGTACGCCCTACACATATGCGTATATCGATACAGCGATGCGATGCTATGATAGAAAATATAAGAACGACCCCTTCATACTGGCTGGTGAATTTAATGTAGATGGTATGATCGGAGACTCGCTTGTACAGCATATCATATCGCGATATGCTCTTAGATGCAATTCATATGACTATAAGCAACATATAACAATCAGGGGAACGTGTATAAACCATGTTTTTGTGAACTTCAGCTTAAGTCTCATCCAAAAACTCTTCGATCTTCACTGCACAGATCATAAAGCCGTCTTAATTAAGAAAAAATGAAATATGCAACTCTAAACCCCGCACGACCGATGAAACAACATTGCATATATTGTACACACGTGTTGTCACTCATTTGCAAGTGCGAGTGGGCAATTTACGGGGAATTAACGGTTACCCGAATGATCCCCCGTAGGTTTGCTCACTGATCATCAATCAGTTCGCGAATATGCTATGACTTTTTTTTTTGCACGACAACGCTGTTAATGCCGGCACTGGACTTTATGCAGCAAGAGATCCTCAACGCTCTTAAGTAAATACTGCTAGCCTTTTCTAGCTGTTCCTGGGTTGACATAGACTGTGAAATACCTGTGGGGCATACTCATATACCTCGGGTCATGTTAAGCGGGTGCGTGCCACACTTGACTTGTGGAAAGGATTGCAGGACGTACGTGACTGGCAAATCATGTCACTCAGATCATGACCTCTGCATTGTCTTTGTTGAACAGGCATGTCTTCCTATGCCAACTTGGTCCTTTTCAAGTTAAAGAGACGTCCACAAGGGCGCCCAGATAAGGGTGGCTAGATAAGTATAGATGGATAGACTGATATTCAAATATAAACGTCGAAGTGGCTTTGGTTCGTTAAGGAAAGCTTCGATTTTTAAAGCGATACTCGGTTGTAAATTTATCAATATTAACGAGTAGCCGGTACCATTGCTGGGTTGTTCCTAATAATAGAAAAGTTCCATATTACATTTTTCATATATTTTAATATTGTCAATTAGTTAGTTCGGCCAAGGGAAACATACGTTAGTTTAAAACGCATCCGCGGAGAATATTGGCATGTGAATAAAATAAGTGGGAGCCTTCATAATGTCAACAGCACCCATCCCGATTTCCCTTTGCTTAAGATTTACGCGGATTACAGCTATGAGTATAGCTACTTGATATCGACATGTTTTCTTTTTTTAGCAGAACATGCTAAATTTATTACAGAGCACAGAGAGAGAGAGAGACAAAGCTAAAGGAAAAACAAGGAGGATAACAAAAAGAAGACATCGGTTTGCTACCCTGTAGTTGGGAAGGAGAACGGGTATGTGAAAGAACAAAAGCGAAGAATAATATTTTGTGGTAGTAGGCAAAAAAATTGCCCGCAGCTTCCCTCGGGGGAACACTGAGGAGGATGCGGAGCGTAACTCACGCTAGCCGAGGGAACTCGACCGGCAATCAACGACTGCTTGCACGTAGCACACACGACGTAGTCGGCATAGTCGGTGCCCTTTCCAAACGTATCGCAAAGAACCGACAACGCTTTGGAGTTGTTCTGAATGTTGCCGATCCGAGTTAAGTTGTTATCGAACCAAAGACGATCACACACCTTGCAGGTGTGGCCGAAGCTTCGGTCGAGGAAGTCGCGCTTGAAGCGAGCGTTGGGCGTGGCATACTGCTTGGCGCGCCACGCCGCTACCTCGGCGCGCTTGCGCTCGCGGGCAGCATCGGGATCGGCCTCTCGTCGCCGACGCTTGCACTCGGCTTCCCGTTTTCGAAAGTCCGGGTCCTCTTGTTGACGCTTATGTTTCAAAGCGGCCGAATCCGGTGCTGCTGCTCGACGCTGACGTCTCTCAGCGGCTTCACGTTCTCTAAGTTGAGCATCTTCCGCTCGACGCCGACGTTTACGTTCGGCGTCGCGAGCTCTTCTCCGCACTGCCTTGTCTTCGGACGACGACTTGGTTGCGGTTCCGCCAACACTTTGGCCGGCGCTGGTCGAAGGGACGTCGATCATTGCGACCTCGGACGTCGACGTGCCGTACAAACCAACCGACGAGCGGCAACTGAGCGAGCACCGACCTTGAGTATATTGTTACGCATGCGCGACGGCGCATGCACTGTCAGCTGTCGAATGTTCGAGAAGGGGGAGAGCGCAACGGCGCATGCGCGCGCGTCAGCTACCGATGTTCTCGAAGCGCGACGGCGCATGCGCGCGCGTCAGCTGCCGGCACGTGGTGTGTAGAGGAGGAAGGGTGCACAGATGGTGGAGGAGTGAAGCGCGCGTGGTGTGTAGAGGAGGAAGGGATGCACAGATGGTGGAAGAAGGAGGAGGAAGCTTGCGGACGGCGCCGCACTACAAGCCTCGAGTATTAGATGCTCCGCATCTAAAAAAAGGTCGTGACCGTTGAACTGTCCGAGTGCTACAGAGCAACATTGTCCACAAACAGTCACAGTCTGACACTAAGCCCATTTGCTCAAAAAAAATCGCAATGTCTTCAGAGCGTCTAGTTTCGAAGACCAGGTAGGCCAGGGCTCCAGGATGTTCTCCATGAGAGGGCGGTCGTCCAGCTGGTCTAGTGCGGCTGCGAGCATAAGCGTGCGCACGGTTTCCCTTCAGGAGAAGGGGGTGTGGGTTCCTCGCTCTTCCAATCATGTCGATGTATGGGACTGACTTTGCCTTCCATCTCGCTCCTCTCCTTATCACGTTGATGTAAGGCACTCGTTTCGCATGCCCCCGCCCCCATCTCGCCCCCACCCCCCTTTGCCCCCTTTTATCGTGCGCATGTCTATGGTGACGAGGCTCGCTATTTCTGAGTTCTTCTGAGTGAGGCTTGCTCTTTCTGAACACTCAAAGAGAAGTTGTGTGACTGTTTTGCTGCATCCACATACTTTACGTGATGAACTGTCAGACATTCCAATAGCAAGTGAATAGGCATTCGAGAAGGCCACTCCAAGTCATGTACATCGCTAATTGAAGAATGAGGAGAGGTTAAACAAAAGTACGCAACTCTTGGCGAATGCCCCTTACGAGGTAGGTGTAGTGCTCGACGTGGCCAGCTACATCGATCGCGCCCCTGTAAATTTTCGGAGCATAACTTATTCATCTTTTCACTTATATTTTTCCTGTTCTCCGTTATTTCAGTCTAATTCCACGTCAGTTATCTTTAGATCAGCTTTTGCTCGGGGCTGTGTCCGTCCCTCGGCGACAGTATGCTCTCCCACTGCGCATGGGCCAACTGTTAACCACCTCCTAGCGTGAGCACGAGGAGTTGAGAGGAGGTGGCAGAGCGCTGCCTGCACTTCGCTTCTCCTCTCGCGTTTATCTCTCGCCGCAGCTGCGCGCTCGTTTATAATGCTGCGCTCGCTCGCTGCGTTGCACTATCCCAGGAGCGCTGGGTGTTCACTTTGCAGCACACACACAATAATACATGCAAATCGAATGGGGAGGGGGGGGGGCAACATTGGCGGTGCACAACATGTATGCAACTCCACATACAAATTAAACATGTACGGAAATATTCAATTGGAAATAACAGATGAACACACGAGTGAACAGCAACGCAGCTTCACATCTCTACATAGTTTCGTTTAGATGGAGATGGTGTAACTTTTTTTTATATTACTTCCTCTTTCTTTACTGTAACCTTTATTACATGTAATGAGTCACTAGCTCTGAAATATTAACTAGGTGTTTTGCCCCTGTAAATGGTCCTTCCTAGCCTGCACCTTCACTATAAATTTCAGTCTTTTGTTTTTTTGTTTTTTGTTTTGCTCTGTCTTCTCTCTTTTTTCCAACTTTGAAAATCCTACGTCCCCCTATACTCAGTGTAGGTTAGCATACAATTTATTGAAACTTAATTTACTCTCTTTACTTTTTCTTGCTTCATTGCTTGGATGTTTGTGCATATATCTATATACATGTATATCATATGATCATAGACAGCTAACGACGAACTGATGACTGTGGTAAAAAATTACAGCAAATCCTTGGAATCAATGATGATGATTGGGGCGAAGTTTTGAAGGGTTTTATTGGTAAACCGTGAATCATTTACCTGGTGCGTCAGTCCGTCTGTCTGTCTGTCTGTCTGTCTGTCCATCTATCCATCCGTCCATCCATCCGTCCGTCCGTCCGTCCGTCCATCAGTCCGCCCATCTGTCTGTCTTTCTGTCTGTCGGTCCATCCATATGTCTGTCTATCTCTTCGTCTGTCTGCCCGCATTTCTGTCTCTCCGCATGTCCATGTATGTCGGTCCATTCATCCGTGCGTCCGTCACCCTAGTAAACACTCTAAGTACCGCAATCTCGCATTTTTTCGTCATATAATCATCATGTACAAGTGTCACCAAGCGGACATTCCAAGAAATAAAACGAGAGGTGACTACTACATACAGGAGACGCAAGACCCACACGTTATGGAGCTTCGCTCCTGAAAAAATCGCAGCATATCCACGGAATGAATTGTTATTAGTGGGGCGAAGCTTCGGGGGGTTTCATCGGTAAACCGTGAATCGTCTGTCCATCCATTATTCGTCCATCTGTCCGTCTGTTAGTCTCTCCACACCTGCGCACTGAGTCATTGAACTTGACGGTCACGTACGAGCTAGGAGAGACTGACCCTCGGCTTTAGGACATTCGCCCCTAATACACATCTTTGCATGGATTTCTAGGTACAACAACTTCAAACATTGATTCGTGTAGGGTGATGATGGCCTAGTGTACCATACTGCAAAATACAACATCCCGCTCGCCTTTCTAATCGCACAATACGCAGAGCTACCAGATAAATGCAAATCAGAGAAAATAGTTTCATTTCTAACCTTACATTACTCTACCACAATGCACACATAGGCATGCTTTATGTGATGTCTGCATTTGGCAGTGAGAGCGTACAAGGAACACCCACGTGCATATGTAATAAAGGCAGGCCTCGGGGTTAAAGGAAACAATCTGCACTAAAGATAATTCGAAAAACAACAATATTCCCGTTGTTCCATATATCATGCGTGCCTTGCCCACGAAAATCTTATGCTGGGAATGTGGCATTCCGCATTCACGCAAATGAACAAGGGGCAACTGAAGAGGTATAAATGAAATCTCTTTCAAACCTCCTAAGCGGTGACGCTTTCGTTTCAACACGCCTCGGCACTCCTATCCCGCCGGCAATGACATAGGACATTACGTATACACACAGAGGAAAACCGAAACTTGCCTCAAAGACACAGGACTGTTTCTATTCTTTTCTTCCTCTTTTAGTTTGATATGCACTTAACTTTTCAATTGTGAAATGCAAGGAAGAATGGACGGCTAGCCAATCGAAGCGATGTTTGCGATTGTCGTACTAATGCGCACGTGCGGAGTCGCTCCTCGTGCAAGCACGTATGGAATTCCCCGTCGCGCGCGTGAATTTGCGTGCGCAGAATTCATCGCATGCAACGCGCGTGCTTCTCTTGTCTTCGTTACATACGGTGAACGTGACGGATTGAATCGAAAACAAAGAAGGATCGAATCGCCAGCAGACTATACACGTACCGCGGGCGCTGCGCAGACGTCGCCACGGGGTTATAGCTTGTAGCAATATACAAGACTACAGCGATCATGCCGTTTTTTCGGCATGATCGCTGTAGCATGATCGCTGTAAATAATGCATTTTCGGCATGATCGCGAGTCTTCCACAGGTGTGGGAGGACAGAAGACTACAGCAATTATGCCGAAATGAGTCGTTTTTTCGAGTTTCTCGATATCGAGGCACGCGCAATCCATTCGTCTAACTTGACAAAACTACGATTATTGGCGGGGATATCGAGTCTTCACAATAACGTATGAACTTATGCCCACCGTGCGTTTAACCGACATGACGTGGTATAGCTTAGTGCGTAATGCGTCGCGATGCCAAACTTGAAGTCGTGGATGGGACTTGCCGCAGCCATGGAGGAAGGATTTTGACGAGAGCGAAGTGCGAGCACCCGTGCGCTTAGATTTAGACGCATGTTACAGTGTCTGCGAACAACTATAGTGCCTGTCGTGCGTGTACACGCCAACTGCTAACTTCTGTTTTCTACACTTGTTCTTTCCTATTCTTTCTACTATTACCCCTCTTCCCATTCCAGGTGCGGGGTAGCCAGTCGAGCCGAAAATTAGCTAATCTCTCTGCCCCTCCGCTTTGTTTTCATATATATCTCTCTCAATGTCATCGAACCTCACGTTATCTAAATTATTTCATACTTCCCTACCAGGGCGTACCTTATACCTAAGAGAAGGCTCGACTATAAGCGTTTCAGGAATGTCAAAAGTCTCCCAGGTTAACTGAGAAAACAAGCAGTAAACAAAAAACACTAATGAAAGCAGAGGCTGCTCACCGTTATATTTTAGCGCAAACGTGTTCGCAATCAAAGAAATACAGAATAGGGACGTCCAGGCCAATTTTGGTGCGTTTTTATGACTATACTGCCTGCACGAAATGGCCGAGAATTTGCTACAATCTTACAGAAAAGACTAGAACGTATATACCGAAAAGAGTATAGGCGCGTTAAAATTATTCGTGTCGTCTTTGTATACGGTGAACAGTAGTTGTGTAACGTTCACAGGCGTTGCGCATTGCTACTAAAACTTTACTGTCTCCGCTGATTTTTACGGGTGAACAGTTTCTTAATCCGTGCAAATTTATGCGCATTCCTCGGGCGTACAAGTTAACAAAGCTGTAAAAGTCGGAACGCACTTATTACCGCAGAAAAAAAGACGGCTGTGTTCTGTAGCATTTTGCTCATCAGTCTTTTAAACAAGTGCGTTTACTGTATAACGTAACGCAACGTGTTTTTACGGTGCCAGCGCAGCTATAGCACTAATAGAAACGCTATTCAAGCTTTACTGAAGTGCTTAGACCTGGACTCTGAAGGTGTTGGAAAGGTCGTCTCTATTCCAGCGCATCGCGGGAACGCACTTAGCATGCAGTCTGCTAAATTGGATTGTGTAAATTTAGATTTACAGATATGATTTAATGAAACAACCAAGATCGACAAGTGCTTCAAAACAGAAAAAAAAGGGTGTTTCCTGCTGGTACATTTATCTAATTTTTTGCTTGGGGGATTCGCTCCGCCAAGTGGGCGCCATTATGCGTATTTTCTGCCTTTGCTTTCATCTCTCTCTCTCTCTCTCTCTCTTTTACGACGATGGGTTGAGGATTTCTTCTAGGGGCGAAGCTCCTTAAGCCGTGGGTCGTGCGCCCGCGATGTATGTAGTAGTATTAGTAGTAGTAGTAGCAGTAGTAGTACTACTACTAGTAGTAGTAGTAGTAGTAGTAGTAGTAGTAGTTGTTGTTGTTGCTGTAGTAGTAGTAGGTAGTCACCTCTTGTTTAGTCTTTGGAATGTCGGCTGTATGGCGGTAGTTCTATATGATGCTTATATGATGAAAAGATACGAAATGGCGGTACTTGGAGTGTTCACTAGATGAATGGACCGATGGAAGGACGCACAGACTGACGCACGGACGGAGAGAACGTGAAGCAGACGGTCGGATGGACGGACGCGCGGGCGAATTGATGAACAGACAGACAGATGCACGGACGGACGGACGCACGGACTGATAATGAATGGACGCACGGACAAACGGACGCACGAACGGATGGAAGCCAGAAAAAACAGACGAATAGAAGTGCGGATGGACTGAAGGACGCTTCATCATGCACTCCGTAGTTATGCAGCGATATTTTATATATTTTTTTCAGAGATGAGCCAATGCAAGCGTTGAATACCCGCTTATGTTGTGTAGTTTCGAGCACGTTTTCGTCGCAAAAGCATCCAAGCGTGTCGTCTTCCTTAAAAGCCAGACCGTGTAAGTGTGTAGAAGACACGGAATGTGATTACAAAGGAGTACCGGTTGCGCGCGCGCTGTCGCAAGCACCCGAACGACAAATACCTCGTTTGCGTGCCATCGAAGGCATGAGCCAACTTTCGCGCGTGTTCTCGACGCCACCGAGATTCACATGTGAGACATTGTTTCAACCTATTTTGGGCGGCTGCAGCAAAGACCACTACGACATCGACTTAGAAGCACACTGCGCGAGGTGTTCAGACACTACATCGACGTCTATTGAACTCGTTTAAGTCGCCTGTGTCAGGGTATCTAAACGGTAGTTGCGGCAAATCACAAAAATCTCGTTACAGGTAATTTGGTAGGTACCTAATGACGTTACAAAACGTGTCTACGCCACAAGTAGGTTTAACATGTCTAAGCAGAGAGCTAGACATCACACCTCTCTATGCTTGAGAACACAGCGAATACTATATTGCTTGAATTTCCTGACCCGAACTAAGAACATGAACGCCCGCATAGAAGTTTCTTCGGTCTGTTGCTTGTATTCTCTGTTCTCTATAAATAAAGATCTATAATAACCAGCTAAATAAATATATTTATGCATAAAGAATGATGGACGCATGTAGTAAGTATGCGACTATAATGTCTCCTATTACTTCAAGCCAGTTTTTCAGAGCATGATATCGCTGCTCATCAGGAGAAAAGTTTTGTTTTCTTTATAAAAACTGTTGGACATATTGCCTTACGGTTTTCATTCACAAGCATTAATAAATATGCCTCGCGATTCATGCTACGACTGCACCGAAACAAATTTAAATTATTCGGGCCCACTATACCGCCCTTCCGTGACTTTTCGATAAAGTGTGGCTTGCTGCTCGCACGATAGAATGGCTAAATAATGTGGAAATCGACGTTTTGTCAATTTCGTGACCAAGACATAGAACCACCTGCCATGTATGCTGCTGTAAAAGAGTTGTGTCTATGGCCTCTCTCATGTTCATATGGTAGCTTTGAGACGTTAAACCCCACATATCCAACCAAAAAGTTGTGTGTGCAGCTGTAATGACTAAGTAAACATAAAAATTAACTGCACTTATTAGGACATGCTTATTAGAGACATAATTACACGTATTAGAATAAGAACTTAGCTACACGTAATAGCGCACGCTATATATAGCGGCGACACATATTGTTATATGAATTTTCCTTAGGTGAACATGTTTGTTGTGTAACCCTTATTGCACTCGCATAAAAACTCGATGGTGCCTTGACGGGAACAAGCACCTTCCACTACGCATTCATATTTAGCATCGCCGCTACTCCTGTTAGTGATGCAGAATTATCGATGGCACTAACGGTATCGAGAGTCGAGTCACAATCAAACTATTCATAGTAGAACAAACTCGACAGCACTGTCGATGGGTAGTTTCATGGCAGTATCGATAGTAGAAAATTAACGGCGCGCACTCATTGCAGCACAAACTTGATTCCTCAAGTGTTTGGTACTATATGATGAAGCAGGAACAGCATACTTAAGGGCGAAATAGCTGCATGCTTGCATTCCTTCCGCAGAACGATCGGCTGACGCATGATTATTAAGCTGAACTGTTCACCTTTACCAGAAAAGAAGCTGTTACATGTGACGGAACTGCGTGGCTTCAAAGTGTTATTGAATTTGGTGATTTCAAAACGAAAATATCAAAACTATATTCTTATTGTGAATTGGAACAGAGTACCTATGAATGTGAATTTATTTATGGTCATGTTTAACTATTTAACTGCGGGAATAATGCATTTCTTTCGCAAAAAGATTGGTCCTAAATTAAGCGACCAGCAGAACTCTGCTCTAATTGGGCAACATCATTTGGCAATGTTGACGCCCAAAGACAACTTAATTATTCAAAGTGCTAGTGATTATACTATCAGTAGTTATACTTTGATGCTGCTATTGACTGCACAGTTGATAATATTGGTTGTTTATTGATAGTAGTGGTATCAATATAGTAGTGGTATATACACTGATAATAGTGGTATATAGTAGTGGTATATACACTGTGATAGTAGTGCTATATATACACTGTAATGGCAGTGCACTCTAATGAGAGTTAAAAAAAGTAGCGCTCACACAGAAGAATAAACTGCTTCTCTAGGCTGTTAGACCGCGTTCACACTGAGTATTCCGGCCGCCGAAAGTGCTCCGAATCCGGTTCGGTGGCGGCGAGATCCTCCGAAAGGGCCCTTTCCGCGCCGATCGCTCGCGGACCGATTTTTGCGGCGTCTGCCGCCGAATCGGCAACCGCGGACCGATAGGAGCGCTAGTCAAGAAATTTTGAAAAATGGCGGCCAAGCCCTACTCACTTGTTATGCCGCAGTGCACGTAACCGAATGTTGAAACCAACGGGAGTTTAACCTACTCTGTGCCTACTTCGCCTCCGTATTTCGTGAAAGAGGTGACCGAGCTTGCTGTTGGCGTGACCGAGCTTGTTGCGGTCTTGCAGAACAAAACGAACCCACCAACGCCGCTGGCGTCGGTGGTTTTTTCTGCTCTTCGTGCATTACAAGACAGCCACTTGCCAGCAAAGTAAGCAGTACTGCCTTTTCTTGCTTCTTGCGTACGAGAATCGTCGACGTATAAGCCACCGGATATCGTAGTAGCGTTTGCGAGCCGCGACAACAACCGGATGACAGCGCATCCATGCCGCGTTCGCCCCGTAGTAGATGGCATATTCGGCGGCGTGGGGCGCGTCCAGTGCGAACGACGCTGCGTTTCGGCGGCAGGGGAATTTCGGTCGCTGTAGAAAGCGGATGTTTCAGTGTGAACTAGGCATTAAGCTCCTCCTAGAAGGACGTTAATTCTTACCTCAATACTTAATAAATAAAAAGTACGTTTGGTAATTATGAAGATGGCCTTAAAGGGTGATGTATAATATCAGTGGTCTTCGTAGTTCACCCTGATATTCTTCTTGAAGACGCGTGCTGGGCTAGCCCGAAGTCTGTGTGTGCACGGCCGGCGCATGAACACAGCTGGTGAGATGAAAATCCTTGGACGACACTTTAGATTTGCTTTCGTGAGTGATAGGCAGTGCAATCATGAGTGGTACGCAGTGCATTCATAAGTGGTACGCCAATCATTCATGAGTGATACGCATTATATTAATGACTGGTACGCATTACATCCATGAGTGGGGCGCAGTGCATTCATGCCCATTCGCATCGCCTTCTCACTCGCTCGCTACGCTTCGCTTTTCTGTGCGTGCCTGAACTGTAACTCGGGCAAAGCAACGCACGGTCGTGCTTAGTACGACCTCCGAAACGCTGACTGTGATTAAAGTGACTTCAGGCCAGAACAATGACACCTACAAACGTTAAAGTGCTTCAGAAAGTACCCCTGAGTTAGAGAACATATTTCATCAATTTAGGGGCGAAGCTCCTTGAAGCGGCACCTGTTCGTCCCTCGTAGTCGTAGTGTGTAACCAGTGTTACATTTTGACCTGCAAGGTGATGCCGGTGGGAGATTTCTTCTGTGCTTTGTTGAACAATAAAAAATTCGCAGCGTGCGTGTTAACTAAAAGCTGAATGTTTCTGTCTCTCATTCCCTATTAGCAGCCATTGGCATGTACATTGAGCACTATCTGACGAGAAAGGGTTGCTAAGTTATACTCGCTGGGGGTAACCTTCTTAGTTATAGAAAGGTTTAGCGAGCGTTGAGCCGCAGTGCCATGAATACAATGAACTAGTATATACCATGAACTCGAGGTGGTTAAAGGTGGGAAGTAGATACGAAGCATAAGCCGTAAGAAAGGGTGCGTGTGCCACCTCTCATTTAGTCCTTGGAATGTCCGCTGGATGGCGGGGCTTCTATATGGGGAATATATGATGAAAAGATGCGAGATGGTGATACTTGGAGTGTTGAATAGATGGACGAACGGACACACAGACAGATGCACGCATGAACGGACGCAGGGGCATATGCATGAACGAAAGCAGGAACGGACGCACGCACGGACGGGCAGATGGACGCATGGGCGTTCACACAGACGGACGCGTGGACAGACGGATGCAAGAACGAATGGACAGACGAATGGTTCGCCCCACTCTCCATCATTCACTTGGTGGATATGCTGCCATTTTTTTTCCCGTGTAGGTGCCACTTTGCAGTGTTGGCGCCATTTTGAGTTAAGACAGCATGTTGAAACCTATATTGAGCATGACTGCACGTTTGAGTGACATGAATTGTTTTGAACTGCTAGATTGTCTGCTGCAAGTGCAGTTGTGAAATGCTCACTGCGCCGTATTTCATCCCTTCGGGCAATAAGCCTCCGTATATAAGGTAATCCACGTGGCTGCGTACCTTGTTGATGCTGGGACTGATGATGGTGATCATGAGTTATGCCTTAACGTGTTGTAATGGATGGGCCATTAAACCACGCACTCTGAGCGCAATCCACGTTGTGCGACGAGCAGTGCGATTCTACGCTTCCGGCACGTGATATTTCATGCGTTAACGCAAGACCTCCCACAACGAGACTCCCAGAGCGGTTTTAAGTGGGGAGCACTTTAAGGAGGAAGGGGGGGAGGAGAAGCAAGTTGTCGTATTCTGCCGTGATCGCACAAAGCTATACATACAGCAGAAGTATCTGTAGCGTTCCCTCACGATAAACAGACGTCTTCTTGGTCTTCGAGCACAATTTTTTAAGGCGAAACCGTTAGATCTTTATTTGACGAAATTTTTCGAGATTACAAGGTGAAAAAGAAGTGAAACTTCAGAAGTCCCGGAGTGAAAACTGTCGGGGTGACCTCCTAACAAAACATAAATTGGGGTTTACAGAAAAGCTAGGTGAACAGTGAGTCATCTATTTTATATAATTTCTATAGCTATAGTAATAAAGAGTAAAGTATTCATAAGTAATAAACGTATAAAAAAGCTAACCATGACAATCACAAACGCAAATGATAAAATAATTTTAACAAAGTCATATAGAAGAAATCCCAAAAAATTCAAACAAAGAATAGTGGCACGAACAGCTACACATGTGAACAAGTATCAAAATGGGCAAAAGTGACACTTGGAAGTGTCAACTGCACATTGCGAAGTGGTAGGGTAGACAAAACCTAGTGAGTTCTATGTGTCTAACAAAGTGTTAATAAAATTGACTTTATTGACGATAAAAATTGATGAACAGAATTAACGTTTGACGAATAAAATTAACTACATTGACGATATTAACACACGCAAAATCACACAAAGCATAGCCATCTGTAGCATGAGCACCGGTTCAGGCAAAAAAGATAGTCCTCTTCTTCTTCGAGCACCTTGACGATGATATTAAGCGCGGAGCAGTTGAAAAAAAAAAGATGAGGAGGAAGCAAACTGGAAAATATCAAAGTAAACAAAAAACAGAGGAAGAAAGAAATAGAAAACCGAATAGAAACGAAGACTGCCCAGCTCTGCATTATTTTGTTTTTGTCAGGCTTGGCTGCCCTATACTGTGAACCTGCCCTAATAATTTTCCCGGAACCTTTTCTAGAACTGGCGTGACTCCGTGAACAAATACCAAATTACCACGCGTTACGCGCGGGCTTCATTCCGGCTCGAAAGTCTTGCAGTTCTTCTCCACGTCAATTACGATCTTCAGCTCAGCGGTAATGCCGATTTTTCGTTCTGCAGCCAGCGATGGCAACACGGACGCTGAAATTTCTGCGACAAACGCTCTTCAACGCTATTACTTAAACTAAAACAAAAAAAGAAAACGAGGTTTTCAACGATTAACATGAACTAGCACTCGTGTACGTATTTTTTTAATGATAATATTTTGCGAGGTTTTACGTTCCTAAACGTCGGCACTATCTAGTAAACTTTTTCTGAAATAAATGTTTTTTACCACCACCACCGTTCCTAAGCTACGGCATAAGAGTGCGAGAGACGCCGTAGTGGAGGGTTTCGGGAATTTTGACCTTCCGGTGTTGTTATAACGGGCACGGACGTGGCCTAGTTCACGGGCCTCTACCATTTCACCTCCGTTGAAATGCTACCGCCGCAGCCAGGATCGAACTCACGACCTTCGCGTCAGCAGCCGAGCATCGAGCATGCTGACGTGTCAGAATTTCCGTATAGAATTTGTCTCGCATTCGATGTTGCGAGAAACCAATGCGTGTGAAATTTTCGCGAGTGCAGCTCGATGTGACAGATTACGGAATGACCGACGAAGGAAACGACCCCGCGCATCTCGCTGACGATGCCGCGATGCGGACCACTCTCTTCTCAAAAGCACTCGCACGAATGATACAACAAACAACGTGTTAGCGCGCGCCGACGAAGCTGCGAACTCGAGCACTCCACCGCCAAATTATTAACAGCAGCGAGAGAGCACAAGAGCTGCGATCGCTTCGCTTATCGGCGCTCAAGCGTGCGCTCCCGATAAAGAGTCCAGCTTCCCGCCACACTGCACCGAACCTTCAGTTGGCCTCGATGTCATATACACCACCGGCTTCCTCGCGATTCTATGCTCTTGTGCACTTAGAACGAGGTGTCGCCGAGGTCATCGGGGTAAAAGGACCGGGCTGCTCACGTACGGACGCGTCGTCGAGTGGACAGTCAGTTTTAATGGAAGGCATTAGGCGCGGCTTCCGGCGTTGATGCCTTACCCTGGGGTCTCGTCCGCAACGTATGCAGCGTGCGAGGCTCGGAGACGACGGAAAGTTAGGAGAACCAAAACAAACCTAGTAGCGCACTACACACATGCGCCAAGACAGAGAAAAGAAAAGCAAAGAAGCAAGGGTTTTCGAAAAAAAAAGGAAACCTTAAAGAACGACCGTGATGTGAACTTCCAATCTGACAGTATGATTTTACTTAACGTATGCAGAGCACTTCGCTTCGCGTTCGAACTAAGCGAGTTTTTTTACAGAAAGCCGCCGCCACCGGCGTCGTCGTAGTAGTAGTAGCCGCACTACTACTACTACTACAACAGGTAATAGTAGTAGTGGCAGTAGTGGCAGTAGTAGTGGTAGTAATGTATAGTAATAGTAGTAGTAGCAGCAGCAGCCGCAGTAGTAGTAGTAGTAGTAGTAGTAGTAGTAGTAGTAGTAGTAGTAGTAGTAGTAGTAGTAGTAGTAGTAGTGGTTGTTGTTGTTCTTGTTGTAGTTGTTGTAGCAGCAGCAACTGCCGTAATGGTGGTAGTAGTATTAGTAGTAGTGATGGTGGTGGTGGTGGTGGTTGTTGTTCTTGTTGTAGTTGTTGTAGCAGCAGCAACTGCCGTACTACTTACTAGTAGTAGTAGTAGTTGTAGTAGTAGTAGTAGCCGTAGTAGTAATAGGCCTCACGCAGGCCATGTGATAACAGAGGGGAGTGAATAAATAAATAAGACAAAACAATGATGATGAAGCTAAATGAATATCATCGTGGCGACAATGATGCCATACATAAGAGACTGAGCTGTCTTGATCACATAAGCTCACGTGCTTGAAGCTTCGCGATCTGACGGTTCTCACAACGTAGAAATGCATGATTTTCTTGCTAATTTGTTTATTGTTCACTGGTTTATTTGCTACCATATATACGAGGTTAATACAAAAATATGCGGTACTTTTTGAACCCGTAATTGTAAGTTATAGACCATGGCTTATATTACATGTGCAGGAACGATTGGAACTGTGACGATACTCGTGAAAGTGCGAGCTTTGCTTATAGTACACTCGGAGTTCGGGCACACATGAGTACGAGAACGTTGCCTGTTGCACAACACTAGCATTAAACTGAAAGGGGGCCTCAGTTCAAAATCAGACAGGAAATATTGCAGGTTTGATTTGGGAAGTCAGCTTATATATTGCCGCATGAATTCGCGTGGTTTTCGTGTGGAAGAGGACGAAGAGGTTGGGATTGAGCCGCTTTTTAATGCCGCATGAATTCGCGTGGTTTTCGTGTGGAAGAGGACGAAGAGGTTGGGTTGGAGCAGTTTTTCTTTTTGTCCTAGCTTGACGAGCAGTTCTGCGGAAGGTTTCCTTGAGTGAGACAAGATTGGTGACAAGATTGGTGGAGCTGCTGGGTACGACAACTGACGACGCACCCCATGCACAAGAGCCCATCCAGGAGCCGGAACACAAGCCCTGTGCCCGTGGACACGCCAGTTCACAGAACAAGCCGCCGCCAACGAGGCCTACCACCAGAGACACCGGCACAGCTTATCCATAGAGCGACTATGACTTCGCCTCAAGGCGTCATGGAAACTCCTACGTCGTCGGCACCAATTTATTGCACTGTCCAGAACCCGCTGATGCCTAGTCCCTTTCACGGAGAGCTGTTTGAGGATGTGGACGACTGGCTGAGCGAGTTCGAACACGTCGCAGCGATCAACTACTGGGACGAAGCCGCCAAACTCCGCAACGTCTACGCGTGTTTGAAAGACGGCGCCCGAACGTGGTTCATGAACAGAAGTGATGTCTTGACATCCTGGCGCGAGTTCCAGCATCGCCTCTTGGAGACCTACCGGAGCCCCGACCGCCGCGATCGTGCTGAACGTGCATTGCATTCACGCATCCAGATGCCTAATGAGACCGTCACCATGTACGTGGAGGACATGACGCAGCTTTTCAGGCGAGCGGATCCGGCAATGCCAGAAGAAAAAAAGCTACGCTATCTGATGCGAGGCGTGAAGGAGCAGCTTTTTGCTGGTCTAGTGCGGAGTCCTCCGAAGAGTGTAGCAGAATTCCTGACCGAAGCCACTACGATGGAGAGGGTACTTCATCAGCGGTCAGCCCTACTCAACCGGCAAGTGAATTCTGCATCACCTACTGAATTTTCCGCCAGCTTCGGGAGCAACAGCATTGAGTGGATTCGCGAAATCGTCCGCTCCGTCGTCCGCGAGGAAATCGCGAAACTACACGGGGCGAGACAGCCGGAGGTAAGCAGCATCACCAATATTATTCGGGACGAGGTCCAGCAGGTGCTTCACAGCCGTCGCCCTCAACCAACGGTTACAAATCTAGAACCACCTCCTGCGTCCACTGATGTTGGGAACCGCACATATGCCGAAGCTCTGCGCACTTCCATGCCGGTCTCAAGCCCTGCAGTCCCAATCCAGACGATGCCGCCAGTTTCAATTCAATCTGCGCATGCTGGTTTGGACATCGACGGTCGCCGTGCCCCTCCGCGGAAGTCCGATATTTGGCGTACGTCGGATAGAAGACCCCTCTGCTTCCATTGCGGTGAAGCCGGTCACATCTACCGGGAATGTCCATACCGACAACTTGGACTGCGCGGTTTCTCTATTCATTCGCCTCGTCCCCTAGTTGGTCAGAGGCCAAGAGAAATTGAGGACTACCTCGCGCAGCAACGTCTGCCTTTCCCACGGCGTCAATCGCGGTCTCCATCTCCACGACGACCCGCAGCTATTGGACCACGTCTCAGTACGATGGCACGGGGACGTTCCCCAAGCCCTCGTCGGGAAAACTGAAGGCAGCGACCTTCGGGGGCGAGGTCGCTGGGACTAAAAGTGCGGAAGACCTCCTATCGACGCTTCCACAAAACGCTGCAGACATTGAATTGACGTCTGAGTGCAGTGCGAGAGAAATGCCGGATTGTGCGTCTGAACCCAGTGGCCGAGTCTCACTCGACATTCCCGTGCTGATAGACGGTCTTCAGGTCAGCGCATTGGTGGACACAGGTGCAGATTATTCTATTATGAGCGGAAAATTGGCAACCAGTCTTAAGAAAGTGATGACACCCTGGAATGGGACGCGTATTCGCACTGCTGGAGGCCACGTTATTACTCCATTGGGTCGCTGTACCGCAAGAGTGGAAATACGCGAGTCAACGTTTGTGGTAACCTGCCTCGTACTACGCGACTGTTCTCGTCAGCTCATCCTTGGAATGGACTTCCTTCGAGAGAATGGCGCGATCATAAATCTCCGCGAGCGAATGGTGACTTTCTCGACGCAACTTGCAACCGATCGAGGCGCTGATAGCTGTCGTAGACCTGCGCTGCGTGTTGCCGACGAAAGCGTGACGTTGCCTCCCCGAGCGACTGCTTTCGTAGAAGTCACCTGTGAAGACCTCCAAGACGGTGACGTGGTCGCCGAGAGCAACGTATCCCTTTTACTGCTTCAAGGTGTGTGTGCAGTGCGAAGCATTCTGCGTGTGCGTGACGGACGGTCGCAGATACTCGTCACAAATTTTAACTTCGAGCACCGACATCTTTTCCGCGGCACCACCGTGGCCTTCGGAGACCGTGTAGCGGATGTCACCGAGTGCTTCGCATCCGAGGAAATGGTTGATGGAGATAAGTTTCTGGACCACATCGACGTCAGTTCGAAGCTTTCGGACGAGAAGAAGGCCGCACTGCATACCCTGCTGAAGGAATTTAAATCTTGCTTCGCCTCTTCATCTAGAGTCGGTCAAACACCCCTCATAAAGCACCGAATTATTACCGACGATGATGTTCGCCCAATCCGCCAGCAACCTTACCGTGTTTCGGCTAAAGAACGCGAGACTATACAGACGCAGGTAAAGGAGATGCTTGACGACGGGGTGATACAACCGTCGAGCAGCCCGTGGTCCTCGCCAGTCGTTCTAGTAAAGAAGAAAGACGGAACGCTGCGATTCTGTGTTGACTACAGGAAACTCAATAGCGTCACCAAAAAAGACGTCTACCCGCTTCCACGGGTTGATGATTCTCTCGACAGGCTACGACACGCGAAGTATTTTTCATCGATAGATTTGAAGAGCGGCTATTGGCAGATAGAGGTCGATGAGCGAGACAGAGAGAAGACAGCGTTTGTAACTCCCGATGGGCTTTATGAATTCAGAGTTCTTCCTTTCGGCCTCTGTTCGGCTCCCGCAACATTCCAGCGAATGATGGATACCGTCCTCGCTGGCTTGAAGTGGCAAAGCTGCCTTGTATACCTTGATGATGTGGTCATCTTTGCCGAGAGTTTCGAAGAACATCTGAAGCGTCTAAGAATGGTTCTGGAAGCTATTCGTTCGGCCGAACTCACGCTAAAACCCCAGAAGTGCCATTTCGGCTACGATGAGCTGAAATTTCTGGGACATGTTGTGAGTGCGGATGGAGTGCGGCCTGACCCAGAAAAAACTGCAGCAGTCGCCACCTTTCCTGTGCCGTCAGACAAAAAAGCGGTACGGCGTTTTCTCGGCTTGTGTGCTTATTATCGCCGATTCATTACCAACTTCTCGACGATAGCCGAACCGCTCACGCGACTCACCCGAGATGATGTACCGTTTGCCTGGACTACAGAGCAAGAAGCAGCTTTCACAGAGTTACGGCAGCGAATGCAAGAGGCACCTGTTCTTGCGCATTTTGATGAGGACGCTGATACCGAAGTTCACACGGATGCAAGCAACGTCGGACTTGGCGCTGTCCTTGTACAACGGCACAACGGCGTAGAACATGTCATAGCTTACGCCAGTCGTACTCTCTCTCGAGCCGAGGCCAACTACTCCACTTCAGAGAAGGAATGCCTCGCAGTCGTGTGGGCAACGGCAAAGTTTCGACCTTACCTCTACGGCCGTCCCTTCAAGGTGGTGACCGATCACCATTCGCTGTGTTGGCTGGCCAATCTCCGTGACCCGTCTGGTCGTCTCGCTCGGTGGAGTTTGCGCTTGCAAGAGTTTGACATCATGATTGTGTATAGGTCTGGGCGCAAGCACGAAGATGCCGACGCACTTTCTCGAGCACCCGTGGGACATCCTGATATGGACTCGGAATATGCTGATGGTTTTCTCGGAGCCCTCAGTGATTCTGACTTTATGTCTAGACAGAGAGCCGATCAGGAATTGCGCCCTATTATTGATTCCTTAGAAGGCCGAAATTCTCACACTCCTCGGCGCATCGCTCGCGAATTGTCATCCTTTTGTCTAAGGAGGGGCATTCTTTACAAGAAAAATGCTCGAGGTAGCAACAAAGCCTTCCTCCTCGTTGTACCAGCCGACATGCGGGATGACATCCTCCTCGCGTGCCATGACGAGCCCACGTCGGGACACTTGGGCTACTCGCGGACTCTCGCCAGAGTGCGCCAGCAGTACTATTGGCCACGACTTTCGACCAGTGTACACCGCTACGTGCAAGGCTGCCGCGAGTGCCAGCGTCGCAAGACGCCACCCGTGAAACCTGCGGGCCTTCTCCACCCTATTACACCACCACGGACACCTTTCGACCTCGTGGGAATGGACCTTCTAGGACCCTTCCCTTTGTCGGCCACTGGTAACAAATGGATTATAGTGGCAACCGATTACTTGACCCGGTATGCTGAGACAAAGGCATTACCCCGCGGCACGGCGTCTGAAGTGGCGAAGTTCTTCGTGCAGCACATCGTCCTCCGGCACGGCGCGCCGTCATGTGTGATTACGGATAGAGGAACATCATTTACGGCACAAATGCTAGAGGACATTTTCAGACTGAGCTGCACGAGTCACCGAAAAACAACGGCTTACCACCCACAAAGTAATGGACTGACGGAAAGGCTCAACAAGACCATAGCGGACATGCTGTCAATGTACGTGGACGTGCAGCACAAAACCTGGGACGATATCCTCCCATACGTCACGTTCGCATACAATACGGCAATGCAGGAAACAACCCGATTTTCACCTTTCCACCTTGTTTATGGACGCAACGTACAAACGATGCTTGACGCTATGCTGCCGTACGATAATAGCGATGCTCTTTCTCCAGAAGCCGAGCAATACACGCAGTACGCCGAAGAGGCTCGTCAACTGGCTCGCGTGAACATCGGTCACCAACAAGACGCAGATGCACGACGTTACAACCTTCGCCGTCGAAACGTCGCATACCACCCGGGTGAACGAGTGTGGGTGTGGACTCCTGTCCGACGACCAGGCTTGTCTGAAAAGCTTCTGAGCCGTTATTTCGGACCATACAAGGTTATCCGACGTGTGAGTGACCTTACATACGAAGTACTTCCGGACGGCACAGTGTCGTCACGTCGACAACATCGGCCCGAAACTGTGCATGTCGTACGACTCAAGCCGTACTACACACAATAGTCTCTGTGCTTGCGAGTTACTTCGCAAACGTGACAGTGATCTCATGTGGTGTTTTTTTTTTTCTTGACTCTTCCACTGGTGCTGTTGTGTTCGCGCATGGTCCAAGTGCTTGTGCGCCCTCTTTGTTTTCCCTGGCACTCACTTTGTCATTCTCTGCGTCAACGCGTGTTCTAATTATGGGTTTTTTTTTTCTTCTTCTTTTTATTTAGAAGCATCGAGTCGATGCTTTTTTAAAAGGGGGGACTAATGCCGCATGAATTCGCGTGGTTTTCGTGTGGAAGAGGACGAAGAGGTTGGGATTGAGCCGCTTTTTAATGCCGCATGAATTCGCGTGGTTTTCGTGTGGAAGAGGACGAAGAGGTTGGGTTGGAGCAGTTTTTCTTTTTGTCCTAGCTTGACGAGCAGTTCTGCGGAAGGTTTCCTTGAGTGAGACAAGATTGGTGACAATATAACTCGGGCAAGTGAAGCACGAGCAATAAAAGCTGCAGAAAGCGCTTCCTTCGCAATAACCCTACTTCTACAGGAAGGCTATTGTTTCTCTCGCTATAAAAATTCGCGCTTGCCTTTTTTTTTCACCCATGCAAACAAAAACAGTTTTTCTAAACAATAAGGCATATGGCTATATATAGACCATCAATGCCACGCTCTGTAAACAGCTGTTCGGCGAACTTGTCAGCAGTGTCATTTTTTTACATCCAAAACATCATCTCGAAACCCAGCTTCGCTACATTGCGCTCAACTTCCTTCAACTAAAGGGAGTTTCTAGTATGCAGCTTAAAAGAGAGAAAGTGAAAAGTAAAGGAAAGAAAAAGGTTAAATGGAGGAACGAATAAAAATACTTACTGGCACTATATCCTAGAAATAATAACAAAAAAAAAACAGATAACCAGCGCACGCTTCGAGTAGCCTCTCAGGAAACCAAACTGATCACGTATAAAACACTAATCCGTCCAGCCGTAGAATATGCGTGTATTGTTTGGAATCCATTTCATGAAAACGGTATTAACACAATTGAGTCTGCTAAAAAAAGCTATTCGTTTTATCTACCATCGCTACGATAGGCACTTTGCACTCTCTTGCATACTCTGTGATTTCAGTCTGACTACTCGGGCAACATGTCACCACACCGAACGCTTAAAGTTCCTGCCACCTTAATTGAACTCCACACTGTGCCCACTAAAATCACCACTTTCAGTTAGTAGAGTGTACTCACAATTGTTACCCACTTTTTCTAACCCCCCCCCCCCTCAACCTTCCCGACTTTGTTCTCTCCCATAGTAGAGTACCAAGTGCTCTAAATGATTAATACTTTCTCTAAACACACCTTCCTGTACTCATAGGTTGCGTAAACTTAATCTTTTGCCACCTAAATCTAGACTTGATTTGTACAAACTCGGGTGCTTTTATGCAGAAGTTTAATGTTGAAATGCTTTGCCTGGGTGTGTTCGCGCTTTTCCAATGACCGATTTTTCGTCTGCCCTTGACGCGATGTTATCACCACTGCTGCCATAGCCCATGATGAGCCACAGTGGGTATAAATAAAATAAAATAAAGATAAAAGGGAGGACAAGCAGAAGACAGAACAAAAGCTGTTGTCCACATCTTCTTACCGTCCTTTCCTATTCTTTCTAGTGTTCACCTTGCTCGCCTGTCTTTTATTGGCCAGCGAAAGCCTCCACTTTGGTACTCAGTTCTAGAAAAGAGGAAAGTATTCGTGCAAGAATGATAGAGGATGGGATACGGCAAGGTGCAAAAACAATCACCCTATATAACCGAACAACAAATGTAATCGATGTGACCGAATCAAGCTTTCGTTCTCAATCGCAGACTAAACCTTGAGACTGGCTATACTAATAAAATGTGGAGATCCAGGCATCACTAAAGTTTAGAAGTGAAAACGCAAATACACTGAAATAATCATGCATTAACAAGATTTTCATCAGAGGAACTATATCGTCATCCATGTCGACAACGGAAAGCAGCTCAACGCGGAACCTCGGTCCTTGACGTAGCTAACGGCCAGCGAATAATTTGTTAAAATTATTTTTTAATCTGTTTAAGGTGAGATCGATGCTTAGGCGTGGCTCCGGTTGCTCATATTTTCTTACATAAGAGTTTTATTGCGAAGTTGTCTGTAATCAAAAAGCGGTACAAAGTTTTAGCATGAATAATTATTCATATTTCTAATTCCAGTACTGCAGCCCCAGTTCACGGAACAGCGTTGTTTTCGCGTCACAAATGTTCACAGCACTAAAAGTCCATGCTTTACCGAAATGTCCATTAAAGTGATCCCACAACATCCTCTGGGCACTTGACTAAGCACAAGATCGTCACGATTGCAAAAAACAAATGCCGATAGACGATAACACGAGACACATCAAAAGACAGAATACATGCGGCCAGAAGTAATTGTTAATAGTCTACAATGCGAGCACTGACTTCTATAGATTGAGTATTTTCTAGATATTCCTGACTCAATTGAAAACTGTACTAATGAAAACGCCGTGGAATGTTTTAAAAAAGTAGTGCTGTTCGAAAATTCTCGTAGCAATGCGATTTATCTTCCATACTATTTAACAGCACAATTATCATCATTGCAGCCAGTTGCATCAGCATTCGTCGGCGCCTTGAAAAATCATGTCACAAAACGCAAAACAAGGAAAAAAAAAGACGGTGTTATGCTGCCATCTGTTATCATGGGCTGTGGACAGTCGTGTGCCGTTTTTTATTCTTTTTTTCATGGAACTCTTTTCTCTCTTTCCGACCCGATTTCCACTGCCGACCTCATCGAAAGTTAACTGTTTAATTACCAGGAGTCCACGCGAGTGAACAATTCGAGCGCATGCAGAGAAAGCCGTGACAGAGCAAACAAACACCCCGACAGCTAAATAACAGGAGGACGAATACTAGCAAAACACTCGCACAAGAATAGGATAAAACGCGCCAGCTATCGGGCGTGTCAATATGGAGGCTCTGATGCTGACAATTCGTAGAAGCTAAGGAACCGTTCCTTCTGCGAATACCTGGCGAAGTTGAACAAACGCACTCAAGGAAGGGCAATATTTTCGTTGAAGCACTGTCACCTTCGTATCGGCTTTTATTGTGACAACCACTGACAGGTCCTCAGGGGCCACTTGTGCTGCCGAAGCCGACATGCGAATAGTTTAGGTGCGAGCACTCTGTAAACTCAAACACGTCGCCTCTCTCCACTCACGCGCACGGCAAGAACTCGCTAGTGCATTTCAGTATGAAATGTTTACCTCCCTTCCTTAATGTGCAGTGTGCGGTTCCCTTTGACCAGCGTGCATGCCATAAACAGCTCAGCGCTGCTCTATTGAGTGGAACACGTTGCATGATGCTGATAAAATCTTTCAAGATTTATTGTACAGTTTCTCGTATTTATATATATATATATATATATATATATATATATATATATATATATATATATATATATATATATATATATATATATATATATATATATATATATATATATATATATATATATATATATATATATATATTCAGTTGTTTACATGTTTGTTTTAGCTTGAACATCGTAGTTCTTGGCGTTGCGGCTATGCTATTCACACGCCCTCTGAAAGGATGCCTCACTGCTTCATGCGTTTTGCTATTTCTGTGACGTCTAAGCGGTGCCTTCATTTCCAACATAATTGGGCAGCAGTATGCACCGACCACAACCCCTCCTGTGGGAACATCACTTTGCGTTGTTTGAAACACTTGTCGGTGGTAACAACCTTATTGATAACTCCGGCGAATTCGGGACAGGAACCTATAGGCCGTCCCCGACGAGGACCGAAGACCCCGTCCCCTCGCCGCCTCATGGGCTTGCTGGGTTAGCCACAGTTGAGCCCCCACCTTGTCAAACTTCTTCTTCCGTATGTTAATAAAGGCGCGAGTCAGCAATGTGTCGGTATAACGTGTCGCTTAACGCCTTGGCTCGCTGTGCGGCGAGCTGTTATAAGTTAGCCAGCATAAATAGCAGTCTAGAGAGAACGGCTCGTGGGATAACTCACTCACTCACTCACTCTCTCAATGTACTTAAACACTCACGCTTTGTTCACAACCTACACTTCACACTTTCGTGATACCATACAGATTTCTACGGACGTTCATTGGCAGCCGTGACATAGGATGACCCTTGATCATGATATATTCACTTACCACTCTGACGGCTAGATTAACATTATTCCAGCAAGCAAAGCGCCCACAGCCATAACAACTACTCATGTACCTTCACTCCGCGTAAGTATATATAGTCTTCCACCGAAGGCGAAGGGCGATGGCGACCCTTACACCATCCATCTTTTGCTCCCTGAATCCCCCCAACGAAGAACGCATGCAGTCAATCAAGTGCTCTGGTCCTTCTAGAGGCTGACAACTGTAATTTAGTTTGGAAGTTCCCAGTAGGACGACAACGACCCTCGCGAGTGTCTCATGTACGATGTTTTTCCCGTAAGTTGCTGTTGCCATACGTAATACAATCCCCTCTTCCAGCATTAAGCCCATCGGCAACTGAAGCAAATAAAAAAGTATATGATTCGTTGTAAAAGTGATGATCTGAGAGGTCTTGCATGACTGTTCTTTATCGCAGTTGCCAATTGTGTAGCGCAAGATGCAACACTCACTGCTGTTCACCTACAGCCACAAGTAGTGAAACTGCCGACTTCGAGGCAAAAAAGAAAAAAAAATGTTAATTTTTAGGTGTATACATAGTGCGTCAGTGGTGTAGCTAGGGGGTGGCACACTGGGGCCACGCGGCCCCTTGCCCGACGAAAATGTTTTCCGCCATGAAATAAAGAGCACCGAATAAGAGTCGCCCACTCTTACCTGCCATTACCCTTCGTCGTACATGGGCGTGCCCTCCCCTAAACAAATTACCGCCTTCGCCACTGTATGGCGTATGACGTTTTTGCACCGGAACAAACTTTCCGCAGCCTAAAAGTGAAAGCCTGTTCCAGGGATAGCTCATTGTTCACAGCAGCGCCACGCCCGCCCAAAACATGCGGAACAACGTCTTGCTTTAACTCGACGAAAGCCCGTCGCAACGCAGAATATCAGATAAACAGAGCAGAAACGTACGTAAGGCGGCAAGTCGATTTGCCAAATGCCCACCCGGATGTAACAACTTTTCCCGAGGTATGCGGAATCACGAAGAAATATAGGCATTGTCATCGTTCCCCAACTATACAAACGGGAAGCTTTCTCGAACACACATAAACAGCGACCTCTCTTCAAATCAAGGAAGGTGCCATCGAAAAACGGACGAGGAGAACCGAGTACAAATATTGTCGCAGATAAAAAGAAAGTGAATGCACTCAGCAGCCGAGGGTTATACCTGCCGCCATAGATAGCTTTTTTCTGTGTGACGAAATCCTCCTTGCCTATCTTCGTGTATTGTTTGCTTGCTAAGGCTTCGCGATATTTTCGTTTCTTTCAGTTCTATAATTTCGTCCCCAAAACTTCACTTTTCCCTTAGAATCGTGGCTCTACCAGAAAAACAGAGCTACGTAGTATTCAGATGAGACCCGCAATCATTGGCTACATGGGCAATCGGGACTGTCTTGCGACGAAGGTGCAAACGGGGCCGTTAGAAATATAAATAATTCGAAGGGAACTGCATGGGACTACAAAGTATACAGGTAACAGCGTTCGGCGTCTTATCTCCTTGATGCTTCGAGAGGAATAAACAAGCGATAAAGCAAAGTGGCGCAAAAGCGTGCACCAATGCCGCTTCGGATCCGAACTTCGGAGCTATTCGGTGTCCTCTCCATCCTTTCTGCCTTTAAGCTGCGGAGTGGAAGAAAGGAAAGAAACAAAAAATGTGAGGAAAAATAAAGGGACGAAGTGGGGTAGGGGAGTATACGGAACTAAGACCTGACTGGAAATGGAAATCGAATTGCGGCGTAAACGCCGCGCAGTAGAGAAAGCGAAGTACTGTGCGGTGATGGAATATGAAGATCTCCGTCGATCGAAATCGAACCGCCTTTGCGCTTTGCTTTCGTACAGTATTGAGGCCGAGAGATGCGGGCGCAGAGGTAGTACATACGGGTGTGAGGATATATTTCCCCGGCATAGCTCTGGGTATACCACTTGTCGCCGTGATCCCGGTACACCCAGAGTGAAGTTCTTGCGGCAATTATTAGTGCATACTGCCACGCCTGTTTAGTTCTTCCTGTTGATGTGCTCGGGTCACCTAAAAATATTTCAATATTTCTATTCAGGTATTTCAGACTTATATATAAGAGGAATATGTCCCCGAGGTGAGGCAAAAGCTGACTCATATGTCTCCTGATTAGGCTTTTACTTCGAATCTATATGCCAGACAGCAGGAACAAAAGCTACAAAATCAGGGATACATGTCCACAAATAGAAATAATGATCTCCTCATTAAAGAGCATGCAAATAAAAATCAAAATAAAAGGAACACTTTGACATGAATATAAGAAAAAAAGGTTTTACAAACTGTACTAGAGAAAGTGAATATATATTTGCATATGAAGCACATACATTACAAAGCAAACGGTTAAACATCAGCATTTTACGATACATCATTGAAAACTCATACATTTGCACGAGACATCAGAAGTAGTTGTACTTCTTTTTTAAAACGAGAAATACGTGTGGTTTCGTTGTCAGCAATTCTGCCAGCAATTCTTAATGTGGTCCACACACCAATGCTTGAAAGCTTTCGCGATTGTTCAAGATTGTTTTGTTGTGACCATTGGGTGGACGTGAACAATCGAGTTTATCCGAGAGCTCACCTGGGCACCAGTGACAAATTTTTGAATGTTCCATGCTGCATGTGTAAATGTGGACGCATCCCACCGTGTATCACACACTGTCCACATCGGTGGATCAGTGGATAGGCTCCTCGGCTGCTGACCCAGGTCGCGGGTGCGATGCTGGCCGCAGCGTTCGCACTTCGATGGAGGCGAAATGTAGAGGCCCGTGTACTGTACGATGTATGTGCAGGATGGCTTGAAGAACACAGGATGGCTTAAATTTCCGTAGCCCTCCACTATGGCATCTCTCAAAATCATATTGTTTCGGCACGCCAAATCCCACATATTATTATTATTATTATTATTATTATTATTATTATTATTATTATTATTATTATTATTATTAGGGACGAAGATCCTTATGGTCTAGGGCGATCCCTCGTCCTTCCGGCTTACCTAGTACTATCTCATTTATTATACAATAGATGGCGCTGTCCCAGACAGACAGACAGACAGACAGACAGGCAGACAGACAGACAGACAGACAGACAGACAGACAGACAGACAGACAGACGCTTCGCAACACTCATCATCATACACTCCGTCGATATGCTGTGATTTTAATTATTATTAGATCGCATAATTGACCACCGACCACTCTTCACACCACAACCAGCTTAAGGTGTGAATCACTTGTACGTAATAATTGGATTTACGGGCACAGGTTCGCCAAAATAAAAAAAAAAGTTGAGTCTTGAACATGCCGATTGCTGCTTTCATCAATGTACCGACCACGTGACAATATAATCGATCTTTCAGGACAATAAGATCTGCGACAGTAGACTATGCGGACAAAGACAGATGCAACGGGAATGCCTTGGTGCCCGCACTACACATTTTTTTTAAGTTTCACTGCAGTGGACCAGCATTTAGAGCAGAATTTAAAACTACACCAACGACCACACTGGGGAGTCACGGTGAATGTGAACTACATTTAGCATTAGATTTTTTGAAGGTGAGTGGGAGAGAGTATAGCAACTTTTTTTTATGTATTCTCGACAGGGCGTGGGGGTGGGGGGGGGGGCTGCCCGCACTAAGCTTACTACACCCTGTTACGCCAACTTACAGAGGTGGGTGAATCAAGGAATCCGTATACTTGGCAAATATGCGCGAATATGACGGAGGCACAAGACAGAAGGATACGGTACGTAGTGACGCCATTTACAGAGATCGCAATCGTGGAGGAATAGCCGCAGTTACCTCAAAAAGCATTTAACTGTGTTAAAGAAAATGCGATATGACGAACATACTTGCTGCTCTAGGATTATATGGGTACCATTTCTTATTCTATTGCGTGATTTCCGTAGATAAGAGAATCGTTACCCAGCATATGCATATAACTCACGTATGATGCATTTTCGCATGTTGTCATGCGTAAAACGGTGCCCTGAGACCTCGTTAAGCCTGCTATATTCATCTATGTAAATATTATTACATGCGTGTGTTGGGTACAACTGCAAGAGCATGAGTGTGCTAGGCAACTGACAGCCCGTTCACTTGTTAGCTGAGTCCTTCGTCGCAAAAACAAGAGAGGGAGAAGAGAGCGGGCGAAAGCTAAAGGCCGTCTTTCCCAAGCGTTTATCTCGAACATTTTAATCTTTCTGACGAGAAAATGCTTATGAAATAATCTCTGCGCCACGTGACAGCTCGTGTTCGGTGACTAATCCAAACAGCAACTTGCTTTAGCGAGACCACGTGCCTATCGCGTGAACGTCTTTGTATCGGTCATCAAGGCCCGATCACAACCAACTACGAGGAAAGAGCGGGTGCAGATGTTGCACGTGTGCATTGTCGCTAGAATAAAAGCCCATCCCACAGCAGTAAAATGACTGGAGCTTTCATTTTCAGTTAAAGGCTTAGCTAAGCTCGATGTGTTAAACGGGTGATACCGCATTGACTGGACAATGACTGCGTGCTGTTCTTAGCAAATAAAGTAAAGCTAGCGCGAGAGAAAATCCGTTTAAATTTGCCTAATGGGATACTAGTTGGAAGTACACAGCGATTTGCGGCATAGAAAAATGCGCTTGGTTACACACGATCGTCATGCATTACCATAATAGCCTAGTATACAAAACTTATCATCGATAATTGTACTTTCTACATTTGTTTGGCGAAACTTTGCGTGCGCGACCCATTCATCAGTCATATTTCGTTCTTGCTTAAACGCCCCTTCTATCCCCGTAATGTATGGTTAATTTAAATAAGTGACCACTACAATAGCGCAGTGTCATCATAAAGACACACAGCACCAGTAGCTCAAGGCGCAACTGCTAGCTCATAACGCAATACATGAACTTCGAGTTGGAACCAGTTTTTTACGCAATGGATTCAAAATTAATCCATGTTCATGTAAGGCACGCATGTCGCGAGCCACTTTTGAAACCTTCAATATGTAGAAACTTTTCTCGGTTTCCGCCTTACGCGGTAAAAAGCATCGATTGAAATTACAAAAGGCCGCCGTGCTGGTGCAGCGGTAACAGCACTCGGTCGCTAAAGGTTGCAGATTCGATCTCAGCTTGGTCGTTGCTCCCATTGTTTCTGGAGATACAGTTGTTTCACCTTTAGTAAACTACAGAAGCCACAAAATGTCGAAATCAGATAAAAACAGAGCATTGCAATTTCGACGTTTTGTGGTTTTGTAGTTTACTAAGTATTTACCAACTAGCCCAACAAGCAACTCTCTTAAGCGTGTTTTACTCTTATTTGCGCAAGCAAACTTTTTTGTTTTCTCATTTTTCGCAACTACTTCTTGCTGTTAAACATTTGTATCGACTACCTAACGGTGTTGTCTGTATTAAAAGCACAATACATTCACTCACAATTTAAAGATTCATCTTTATCTTTGCGTGACCTCGTATAACTGCCTCAGATGTACATGTGCCGACAGTGATTTATCTAGCTCGCTATATAACTCGATAGCTTGACTGTTCTTTCGGAGATAAATATTCAGCCTAAATTGCTTTTGCGTTACGCTTTCCTTTTTAGGGCAGTTTGTCCTTATAACTGCTTTTCTCTGAGTTTTAGGGGCGAAGCTCCTTAAGGCGTGGGTCTGTCCATCCCTTGTATGTATGTATGTAGTAGTACGTAGCCACAGGTGGCACATACCCGCTCTAGAGTGAGTGTGTGCCACAGGGGATGCGAGATGGGAGATGACAGTACTTGAAGTGTTCACTAGATGGCCGTGCGGACGGACGGACAGACGGACTAGCAGACGAACGAACGGATGGATAGATGCGCGGACGTACGGATGGATGGACGCACGAGCAGATAGACAGACATGAATGGACAGACTCATGGACGGACGCATGGACAGACGGACTGACGCATGGATGGACGCACGTATGGTCACGCTGATGCACGGAAGCAAGAACGAACGGACAGACGGAAGCACGGACGGGCTGATGGACGCGCCACCCCGCTTCACCCCACTTATCATCCTTCAATTCGTGGATATGCTGTGATTTTTAAAAATAATAATATGATATTTATTTTTCAAACCTTTCCTTCCTTCATTTTTAGTGTTAGTTTTATGTATGTATGCTTATAATCCTCCTACGTAATGCCGTCGGGCCTTTAAGCTACATGAAAAAATACATTTGTTTGCTCTTTGCCGATTCGAATCTGTAAAAAAGGTTTATACTGTTCATACGTATATTTCCCCAGCCATGGACACTTAAAATCTCGGTTAAACGTCGAGCTCCCTCCGAAGACGGGATGTGGCTGTTCGACTAAGCTCAAGGTCACCGTTCTCCAGGCTCGATGGATGTTTCGCCTTCGAGTCAGGGGCGAATCATTAAAATCGATTACCTTTATTTCTGGGCTTCTCGTTAATCGGTCGGAAAGCAGTCGCTGCAAGACTGCTACTGTTGCTACCGCTTGCGCGACGGCCTGGCACTGTGCTCCGTTTTTTGTTTTCTTTTTAGGTCCACCCTCAGACGTTATACCCAAATGCGAACGAACAAATGGATCGAAGCCGCATTCGGTGAACGACTGGGCCAGGTGAGCCGTGTTCGCCTCTTTTCTTTACACCGGGAAAAGTAAGCAGTCGTTTCAGGGCCACCATTGAGTTACTTTGGGTAAAAAAAAAAAATAAAACGAGTGGGACTTGGGCGTTACAAGTCTCCGAGCAGGGGGGGGGGGGGGGGAAGGAGAGGGAGAGCTGATGACTTGAGGCGCAAAGAAAACGCTTCTCAGTGAGAGCGAAAACAGGGGTTCTGGGCGAGACGCACAATGTTCAAATCTGTAGCTTAACGATTGTTTGCGATCGAAAACGAGTGCAGAGCACACGGCGGAACAATCGCGGTACTCGAAACGCCTCCCGTCTGCACGCATTCTTTACCTTTATGCGCGAGACACCGAGACACATGTACAGCGACCTTGACACGTGATACGAGAAAGTGGTTGCTCTGTATTTGGCATTGGTGCTAGAATGACGCAAAACATTAAAATAACGAAATACAAAAAAACAACCTTCTGAACCCTAGGCAGCTTCTGTGTTTGTCACCAAGAAGGACGTCATGAGCACTGCCTGATTTCACTTTTAGATTTTATGGAATGCTCAAAAACATTGCTTATACCATACGTAACTGGTGTGTGCGTGTGTTTGGGTGCGTGTTTGTACCTGTGTGCGCACAAGCCTTCTTCTCATGCTTGCGTTAGCGTTCTGGTTCACGATCATGAGTAACGATCATGAACCTGAGTGTACCCCTGCACTTGCTTCACTCAGAATATATTCAAGTTTTCTTTCTTGCCAACCAGATGGCAGTCCATCGGTCAGATGCTGTAACGACATTAAGATGCTGTTTTCTTGCAGCGAGTATATATGGTACACCTTAATTGTAATAGTTACAATATATCTGCAGACGAGCTCAGTGAATGCAGTGAATGTGCACCCAATACTGAGACCACACGATATTTTTACACATTCTTCGATCATATTACTTATCTTTCCTAGTTATCAGTGTTGGACCTTTCGACATAAATAATTTTGAAAAAGAGTTACAAAAACACACTCACTCTCCAAGTTTATTGTACAGATGAACGATGTAATCTTTCTTGGGCCTCTAAGCAGATTCAAACAGGTAACGCGCAAAGATGCAGTCGCCCACAAAACTCACTCCAACGCACGTAAACAAACACTGATTTCTCTGTCAGCTATAGCAGCACGGTCACTTCGTTTATACATCCCACGCATAAACAAGCAACATATACACGAATACGGCCAAACCTAGAACAGAGTTCGTACTCTCTTCTTATACATCACCAATGCGGACGTAGCCAAGGACGAGCCTCGCCGCACTTTTCCGTGAAACTTTCTTTTCGGAAATACAAAATAACGCGGCAACGAACAGAAGGCTTACAGGGATTGAGAAGGCCAATGCTGCATTCTGCGACGTGCCTGCACGTAAAGCGTTTCCCGGGGTCGGAAAGAACCACTTCTCACGCAAAACATTGTTTTACTCTTGCGCCTGCAGATTTTCGTCGACAAGCTGCTCCTGCTTTTGTTTACACAAATCACGCCATCGATCTATCGCCATCCGTCTTGGACCCTCCGGGCTTCGAGCGACAGGTACGACATGCAGGTTTCTGTTTGGCCAGCTAGCTGGGTAACAGATTCCATTTCCAGCCTCCGCATTCCTAGAAGACGGGCGACCGTGTATAGGGTAATCCCGGCAAGCGATGTGCAAATCACCCCGCAGGGAACCCGGAGGCTACAGGACACCGGAAACACAGGCGACAGCGGCCAAGATAAGAAGGAAAAAATAAGGAGCATGAGATAAGACAAGTGACAAAAGGGGAGACACCAAAGGTGCTTTGTGTACGCTGATACCGTCGACGGTAGGGCGAGATGTACGTGGTTCCTCGGAAGTGGTTGGTTAACAGCAGCGGAGTAAGTGTGCCTTTGGATGAGCGGTATAATGTAAACGTACTACCGGATGCCAGGGAGCATATCTGTAATCTTGGACCACAGCTGCAGAGAGTTGGATGAGAGCCATGTTTTATACCTCTTGGTCTATCGATTGAGAACATGTTATCTAGAATGGGGCATTTGCCTAATCGTAGAGTAATATGTTGATCGGGTTGTCGTTAAGCCAACCAAGGTAAAGTAGGTTAGCAGCAAGATAACATCAGAAAGTCGGAGAAGGACTTCTTTGTTACTTTTTGTATAATGTAATTGCCAATTTTCTATTTAACTTGTTTAATCTATCCTATTCGAATCTCAATCAACCTATTACAATTCATTCCATCTATTGTAATCTCATCTAATTCATTCCATCCATTCTAATCCCTTCTAATTCATTCCATCCATTCTAATCCCCTCTAATTCATTCCATTCATTCTAATACTATCTGATTCAATTCATCCATTTTAATTCCATCTAATTCATTCCACGCACCACATCCACCCCAATTCATTCCACGCACCTCATCCATCCCAATTCATTCCATGCACCTCATCCATCCCAATTTATTCCATGCACCTCATCCATCCCAATTTATTCCTTCCAACCCAATTCGTTCCATGCACCCCATCCATCCCTATCTATCTATCTATCTATCTATCTATCTATCTATCTATCTATCTATCTATCTATCTATCTATCTATCTATCTATCTATCTATCTATCTATCTATCTATCTATCTATCTATCTATCTATCTATCTATCTATCTATCTATCTATCTATCTATCTATCTATCTATCTATCTATCTATCTATCTATCTATCTGTCTGTCTGTCTGTCTGTCTGTCTGTCTGTCTGTCTGTCTGTCTGTCTGTCTGTCTGTCTGTCTGTCTGTCTGTCTGTCTGTCTGTCTGTCTGTCTGTCTGTCTGTCTGTCTGTCTGTCTGTCTGTCTGTCTGTCTGTCTGTCTGTCTATCTATCTATCTATCTATCTATCTATCTATCTATCTATCTATCTATCTATCTATCTATCTATCTATCTATCTATCTATCTATCTATCTATCTATCTATCTATCTATCTATCTATCTATCTATCTATCTATCTATCTAATTCACCATTAGCATAGTTAGAATGGGTATGGCACTTTCGTGCATGCCTGTAAAAATGTAACAGTGGGGTTAAAAAAAACAAAAAAAAACTTCAGACTTCAACCTTCAAAGATCGGCTTCTTCACTCGAGCATTTCACTAAGTCATTTTCTTCTTGTGTAGAAATGGCCAACAATGCTCCTTGCGGCGACTGTGGCATCGAGAAGACTGCTGCACATTCCCTGCGAATGTTCTCGGTACGCTGTGCAAAGGCGATCTGTCGCAGTCACTCTACGTCGCCTATAGGTCACATTCTGATGTCGCTAGCAGCTATCCACGAATGTTATGCTGACGTCTTGCGATCGAAGACCGTGTCAACATTTTTAAGAATAAGAGACTTGCCCGGTTGGCTAGACATTGATAGTGAGATGCGTAAAGCACAAGGATGATGGGCTCTGTCGTATGCTTATGTTCTTCCTCCCTCTCTTTCTTTTTCGCTTCTTATACCCTTGTTACTTTCAATATCCCCATCTATTTTGCCTGTGCTGAGTAGTGAACCAGATAAAACTAAATTGGTTAACATTCCTGCCTTTCCTCTTTCTTCTGTTTTCCTACCTTCACTGGCACCAGCTGACACTCTTCGCATTTTATACAATTTCAAATTAACGATTCAAAGGAGTGTGGCACACCCGAAAATGCCGGATTTCGCAGACTATGTCGAACGAGAAATTTTTTTCTCGTTACGCGGGAGTGCCTGAAAAGTGCTCCATACAGCACACAGAGGCCCCTAATCAAATTTTGGGAAAGTAAAACGCGCTACAATTAGTGAAACCTTTTCGCGAAAGACTCCAACAGCGAATAACGTTTGGAATCAGCGAGAAGCGAGGTCTTAAAAGGCAGTTGAAGTGGTTACATTGCACTGGCAGAAATCTGAGCACGCAATTAAAGCAACGCGCAACCTCCATCACAGCATTTGGCTCCTGGATGCGGGGAAATCACTCGATTGCAACCCTAGTGATGGCGGCACGTCTTTCTTCTTCTTCTTCTTCTTCTACATTTTAACTCTTTTCTGAGGAATCTCTTGCGCACACATTGTCTTCCACTTATGTTCGCTTGTTTTATGATATGGCTAGAGAGAATCTTGCGCAAAAAGAAAACGAAAGGATGGAAAGGAAAATCTGGCTCGTCATTCGACACAAAGCGGTCGCGCATCTCGCCGTCTTGAAATCCATGGCTCGCAGTCATCACGAGGGCTTAACTCCCAGCTTCAGGAGGGACGCGAAAACAAGACTAAAACTGAATGCGACTCTCAGCTTCTTTTCATTCGCAAATGGACAGATAGCAGAACGGAGTGCATTGCTTGAGACAATAAGCTCCCGACGATGACAACAATAACGAGCGAAAGAAAGAAAGCCATGGAACCAACGTAATGCGAAATCCGGCAGAGATACAAGCAGCGTCTTCGCCCCATAAGAGCATCATCCCGAAGAGTGCGCTTTAGACTCGGCAGAACTGCGCAAGCGGTTTGAGAAATCCCCACAGTTAACTCTGTTGCGGGCCCTTGAGTCGGGTATCTTAAAAAAACCCGAATCTATCTGCTTTCTCGCCCGATGTACGGTTGCTGCTCTTCCACGGGAGGATGAAACTGAAAGCACTTTTGCTATTGAAGCTTTGACGGTTTTCTGGAATATTTTTGTTTTGTCACTCGTCGTTCTCTTAAATCATTCTTTACCACCCATGCGTCTTTAAATGTGGGGAGTGGAGTTGAAATCTGCGATGTCTTCCTCAGAAGAAGGAAGACCTCAGCAGTTCCCACTAAAGCTTTGGTAAAATTTTATTTAAATGCATCATTTTTGTTAATTACTCGCTACTGATTCGTAATCGCATATGATGGCTGTGAGAGAAACAAACACAATCGGCATTATATGTTTATTTGAATAGAAAAAAAATTGTGAGATCCCACATACAGTGGGAATCGATGATATGCGAAGCCCAAATGAGAAATGTAGATATGTCACTTTGAAATCAGCGCAACGTTGCCTGGCGGAAGTAAATGATGCCGTACATGACTTACGTGTCATGATTATCATGTTTTGAATAGTCGTTTATCTTCGTCATCTATTCACGTCACGTGATACCAATTTTGGTATATGTGGAGCTAGGGAAACGGCCGCGAGCACGTTATGAGCGTGGTATGTTGCCATGTTCTTACATGACACGCATGTCAAGATTATGATGCTTGCACCAGTCACACTACCAAATTTGGTGTTACGTGACGTCGCCATCCAACGACGTCACGTAACACCAAATTTGGTATATGTGGATCTAGCAAAACGACCACGAACGCATCATGAATATATATATATATATATATATATATATTGCATTGTAGCGTGTTGACGCGTGCGCACGCTGGACACGGCGACGCTACGTTAGCAAAACGGGAGCACTCTATAGCCAGGCGCGACCGGTGCGACCAGCGTCCGTTGGGACGGCCCGGCGGCAACCAGCACGAAATGCGACATGCTGCATTTCGCGCCAATGCGTTACCCAGACGACCCCGCGTCTTCCTCTTTTCGTGACGGAGGGACGCTGGACGCGCTCAAACGCGCATGCGTCAAGACAACGCAGTGCGGCACGTGCCTGCGAGTATATGGCAGGTCCGGCGCCTGGCGCGGCGACGCCGGCGAGCCGCCATGTATTGGCGCCTTGACTTTGGCATGTAGTCATGTTCTCGCATGACACGCATCTCATGAATATCATGTTTGCTCCAGTCACATACCTTCGTCATCCGTCAGCGTCACGTAATACTAAATTTGGCATATTTGAAGCTAGTGAAACAGCCGCGGGCGCATCATAAGCGTGAAATGTAGTCATGTTCCTACATGACACGCATGTCACGATTTTCATGTTAGGGTCTGTCGCTTGTGTTCGCCATGCAATCATGCTATACCAAGCCTGTTTTGCAACATTCATGTAAACGAAACCACCACAAGAGCTGCAGGACCATGAGTGGTAAATTATGACATTGCTGACATACATGTCATGGTTTTCATGTTATGACTGGTAAAATAAGTTCTTTATGCAGTCATGTTATGCCATACCAAGTTTGGTATAGATTCCATTATCGAAACGACCAGGAGAGACCGGCAGGACCTGGAGTCCCAACAATAGATAGATATACGCTCGAAGTCGCCGAAGTTCGCTAAGAAATGCTTCGCATTTAAAAGAAGATAACGACAGAGGTTAGAGCGAGCGTTTGAGTAAAGTATGAAGCCTCGTATATATTATACAGGGTGCTGCAAGAAATGTGTCCACTATTATTGAAAAATTGCTGCGTGTTTTCTGCGCTGTTTCCTTTACTTTAACAGAATTCTGGTCCTTCCTGCAAATGATCCAACGACATTGTGAAATTTCTGAAAGGCGGCCACTGGCAATCACTACAAGGCGATGAAATCTGGCTGATTTTGTAAGCGAAGCCGAAACCGACGCACCAAATAGCGCATTGACACCTGTTTTCGGGAACGCAATCGAGAACCTCGAAGGGCCTAATACCAGTGGCATGTTCGTAGCTGGGAATTCGCTAGAAAAAACAAAAAGAGAACGAAAGAAGCTAATAGTAATAAACCGTTCCACTTGGACGGCCTTGGTCTAACACAAATTACCAATGTCACAACAATAGGATCCTTGTGTCTAAAAAGGCAAAAAATGTCCTGTACAAAAAAAAAAACCAAAGACAAAAACACGATACCAAAAAGGGAGAGAGAAAAAACAAAAAAAGAAAATGTCCTGCACAAAAGTGAAAAAATCAATCAAAAGAAAAACAGGATGAAAGAAAAGAGAGAAAGAAAAAAAACAAAAAAGAAAAGAAAAAAAAACCGTGGAGAATTACAAGAAAAAAGAAAAAAGGCGGGAAACAAACAAAAAAGAGGGTATGAATGTTTAATTCACATCAATTACTTACTTATTGTGTATACGAAATCAAGCGTCAAATGTAAGAGCCTGGGCAGTGGTGAGGAAACTGTAGGGAAAGGGAAAAAAAAGGTGGGGGATCAACACAGGTGAAGAATCGAGGAGGACTCCATGGAAAGTCGTCAAGCGAAGACTACAAAGGTTACAAGAAGCCTACATAACAAGAAGACAACAGAAGAATAATTGTTAGTCAAGACCAAACAAGACAAAAATAGTATGCAAATTAGTTCGCTTAAGGGGACAAAAGAAGAATCATTGTAAGTCAAGATGAAGATTTCACATAGAATGTAAATTAGTTTATGGTAAATACAAAATAAATTCCCTGATTTCCCGGTCCGCTCCCTTGGCTGTCGTTCCCCTGGTGGCAGTCATCCCTTTCTTTTATTCTGTTCTTTATTTTATAAAAAAATTATATATATATATATATATATATATATATATATATATATATATATATATATATATATATATATATATATATATATATATATATATATACATATATATATATATATTTAAATTTGGCAACCTGCGATACTTAGGTGCAGCAGGCAGGGCTTAACACTTTATGTTCTTTTAGGTAAATTTATAGTGCCCAACGCCACTCTCTGTCTTTGGGAACGCCCTGAGCGATGACACTGTTTCCCTTGCATCGGGACAGAGGCTAACCCCCGTATTCTAGAACGCCCCTTTCACTCAACGCTCTACCTTCACTTGAAAAAGCTGAATAGAGCGCCATCTCTAGGCAGGAAAAGTCACTGCATATCAGTGATAATTTGCTGCTATTCTTGTGTAGCTCAGCGTCCTTTTCAGCCGAGTAGCGGCGCAGTGCGCAACTCTGTCAAGTGAAGGGTGAAAGTCGAGTCGAGCAGCGTTTGTGAATACGGGGGTAAGTGAGCGTCGATAAGGAGCCATGCAGCACGAAAGCGTTGTCACGAAACGAAGTATGCAGATTGACGGTTGGTAACGGCGAGGGAAACAGCGTCGTCATCATGGTCGTCATTGAGGGCGTTTTCGAAATGAATGGAAGGCGTACTGTTTGGTGCGTCGGTTTCGGTCTCGCCTGCTAAAAGAGCTGGATTACATCACCCCACGCTGATTACCAGTTGTCGCCTTTGAGAAGTGGCTATGAACTACTAGCAGGAGGCACTTGAATTTGTCCATATGACTCAACCGCTTATGTTTAAAATAAGCAGATGAGGTTAAAAGGTTAATTGTTGTATTTCTACAATTGCTGTCGTAAATATTACTTGTACACATCTGAACATGTCCTCTATCGCAGTAAATGGAATGCCGGAGGTAGCACGCAGATGCCTCTTTTGTGTAGTTCTTCAATAATGGACAAATTTCTCAGAAAATCCTGTATACATTAGCTTGCGAATAAATGGCCGAGACATCACTTTTCGGATTATATGTGGGGCGTAACGTCCCAAAATCACCATATGCGTATGAGGGACGCCGTAGTGGAGGGCTCCGAAAATTTTGACCAACTGGGGTTCGTTAAGTGTGCCGAAATCTGAGCACACACTAACCTACACCACTTCCGCCTCAATCAGAAATGCAGCCGCCGTAGCCGAGATTCAAACCCGCGACGTGCGGGTCAGCAGCCGAGTACCTTATCCACTAGACGTTTCTTGCACAGCCAGAATAATGCGAAAGCGAGCGCACACGCGTTATTTATTATCTGCACCCAACAAGCTGTCAAAGCTTTGTGCCCGCATTTGTTCGCAAAAAGCTAACCTTTCATGCGAAAAAGAGCACGCCGGGCTAGTTCCGCGTTGCATAGTGAGCGTTATTTATGAAATTCCGTTGTTCTCCGACAAGGTGTACATAGACCAAACAGAACACTGTGTTAATTATCGCCTTAGGGAGCATATACATTATCAGTTAAGAATGGCGTTGGTTCGCACCTGCCGTTACATTGTGCTTGTTGCGGCTGCACGCCACTGTTCCGAGAAAAACGTGTGTTAGGACGAAGCAAGGAAACGTTAGCACATGAAGTACTTGAGGCATATCACATACAAAGTAAGGGGAACGAATGCGTCACTGTCCCATCGATCACTTTGTACAAGAAAGAATACCTGTTTCTAGATAGCGCTGTGCGATAGCTTTTTTTTCTGTTTGGGTTTTCATTCGTGCAATGTGATAGTCGCTTCTGCTGCGCCCCCTCTGTGTGCGCCTTTTGGAAGCATATATATTTGGGTGATGTGAGGAAAATAAACTAGTTGAAAGTCTGGCGCCCTATCCTGTCTCCTTCTTTTTTCCTTGCTAGTATCAGCTGTGCCACAAATATTTTGTTAAGTTTTAGGGGCGAAGCTCCTTAGGGTGTTGGTCTGTCCATCCTCCGAGTGTGTATGTAGCCACCGGTGACACATACCCGAAAGAGCGGTCCTTAGAATGTCCGCTGCACGGTGGCACTTGTATATGATGAATACACGAGGAAAAGATCATCATCATCATCATCATCATCAGCCTGACTACGTCCACTGCAGGACAAAGGCCTCTCCCATGTTCCGCCAGTTAACCCGGTCCTGTGCTTGCTGCTGCCAATTTATACCCGCAAACTTCTTAATCTCATCTGCCCACCTAACCTTCTGTCTCCCTCTAACCCGCTTCCCTTCTCTGGGAATCCAGTTAGTTACCCTTAATGACCAGCGGTTATCCTGTCTACGCGCTACATGCCCGGCCCATGTCCATTTCCTCTTCTTTATTTCAACTATGATACCCTTAACCCCCGTTTGTCCCCTAATCCACTCTGCTCTCTTCTTGTCTCTTAAGGTTACACCTACCATTTTTCTTTTCATTGCTCGCTGCGTCGTCCTCAATTTATTTAAAAAGGAAAAGATATGAGATGGCTGTACTTGGAGTGTTCACTAGATGGACGGACTGACGAACATACAGATAGACGGACGAACTGACGGACGCACAGACAGACAGAGGGGTGGACGCCTAATGGTGCATTCAGACGACGGATCGAATCCCGATGTGACCGGACGGACGGCGCGTCACGTGACCTCACATCAGCGATTCCCCTCGTCCGCGACTCGTCCGCGCGGCTCGCGGACGGATGAACCCAACGTGTTTCTCACATCAGGATTCTGGCGGGGGAGAGCCGGTACTTCAGCGGAATAGCTTGGGGACGGTGGCAACCAGTACACTTTTCGTCTGCTCGCGGCATGTCCTCCATGGCTCGCGGACAGCTGCATGACTGGTCGGCATCATCTACGCTTGATGATTGTTTACTTAGTTTCCGGAGACTTTGTTCTCAGGTGATTAAATATGCAGAAATCACTTTTGGTGGTTCGGGAAATGTCGCCGCCGTCGCTTAACACGCGAGATTCTTAGCCGTCATGGTGGTGAAATATTCCAACTTCTGCAACCGGCGACGTGCCGCTTCTAAAAAAAAAAAAAAGGCGGGAGACACGTTTAGAAGTTCTACAAGTGGGGAATAATGTAGTTGAAAGAATATCCTGCTAGCAACTCCCTTTTCCACTGAAAGAATAACACTACTCGTTCATTTGTCACAACACGACAGACATCGCAGCCAAGCTTCGCTTCTTGCGGGCATCCATGTTGAATACTCTCAAACCGGTCTGCTGCCAGCGGGCGGAGGTGAGCGCCGAATCTGCTGTCGAGGGTAATCCGGCTGTTTTCCCCTAGGAGACCGTCCGTCGTGTGGATGCGCCTGCAGGCGGACCATCCGCGGATTAGCTGTCCGCGTCCACGACAAATCCGGATTTGGTCCGTCGTCTGAATGCACCATAAAGGGACGGACGGATGGACAGACGGACAGAGGGTCGGCTGCACGAACAGACACATGGACAGACGGAAGGACAGACAGAAGAACGGACGTACGGACGGATGCATGGAGGGAGGCACGGAAGAACGGATGCACCGACAGTCCCACGGATGGATGGACACACGGACGGACGCATGGACGAACGCAAAGATGGACGGAAGCAAGAACGGATGGGCGGACGAAAGCACGGACGGACTGACGAACGCTTCGCCGCACCAATCATAATTCACTCCATGGATGTGCTGTGATATTTTTAGTGAAAATATCAGACATATTTTACTAATGCAAGGAGCTGTACACGCACAGATTTTCGTCCAAGCTCCTTATAAATTAGTTTCTGACAAGCAAGCTCCCCCCAGGAGCCAGAACCATCAGAACCAAAGCAGAAAAAAACAATTAACGCATTATTTGGGATCCTTGTCGCCATTTTTGCTTAGGTAACGGCTTACCAATTTCCATCTCCTCTAAGCGTCCTAGTTGAGTCGCAGCCATTGATGCAACGGTGTATAGCAGGAATGCTTACCTGAAAAGATAAAGAAGAAGACATCCGCATAAGCATGTGTGAACACTCTAGAACCACTGAACAATATGGAAGTCGAGATTAATTTGTGTTTTGTGCAACGCCTTTTTTTTTCTTGGTCATTCTTTAACACACTGCCTAGATTAGCTTTTATCAGGGTTTCATGACAATCTACACATGAGCGGCAAGCGTCTTTGGATAAAGGTGTGAGAGCGTGGCGTAATGGCGCGCACAGCGGCAGGGTGATTTATTTCCCGCGTCCTCGACAAAGGCTTTGTTTGTTGAGCAAGGCAGAAAATATTGTGCGTTAAGCTTTTATTGCGTTAAAATGACGGTGACTTCCCGTGCTTTCTGCGGCTTCACCAAACTTGAAGTTAATTTTGCTAAAAAAGTTCAAGTGCCAACTCCGACCAGCCACCATAAACACGGCACCTCTTACGTCTCTCACCGTGATTGTTCGTACTGCCACTATGCGTGGGATTTACTTTATGTGACGGCAACATTCAGCGTTGCCCCGACGACAACACTGAGAATGCAGTAGGCCCGTGTGCTCAGATTTGGGTGCACGTTAAAGAGCCCAGGTGGTGATTGATTGATATGTAGAATTTAACGTCCCAAAACCACCATATGATTATGAGAGATGCCGTAATAAAGGGTTCCGGAAATTTTGACCTCCTGAGGTTCATTAACGTGCACCCAAATCTGACCACGACCTACAACATTTCCGCCTCCATCGTAAATGCAGCCGCCGCAACTGGGATTCAATCCCGTGACCTGCGGATCAGCAGCCGAGTACCTTATCCACTAGACCACTGTGGCTGGGCGGCCCCAGGTGGTCGATATTTCCGGAGCCCTCCACTACAGCGTGAGCTTAGTCATCAGCAGATTAACATACTCGCTACCCTACCACAACATGAATAGAGAGGAGAAAGAAAAAGCAGACAAAATAATAAGGATGGCGTATAAAGCAGCTCTGCGACTACCACAAAGCACTTCAACTGCGAAGCTATTAGCGCTCGGACTTCACAATACATTTGATGAGTTGGCTGAGGCACAAGTAACCACCCAGATTAACCGCCTGCTACAGACGACAACCGGCAGAAAACTTCTTCAGAGGATCGGCCTCGGCGAACAAGTACAGGCACGTGGAAGAGCTAAGGAATTGTCGTGCTCAGTCAGAGCCTGGTACAAAATATGCCCCCTACCGAAGAACATGGACCCAGTTTTACATGCTGGAAGACGTAAAGCAAGAGCCGCTTACATAGATAAACAGACAAAATATCTGAATACGGCAAGATTTACTGACGCTGCACCATATCAGGTAAATGCAAAGAACATGGTGGCCGTGGTCACAGACCGAAAAGGAAACGTCACAAGTTGTGCCTCCATAGCCCAAGCCTCTATCACAGAAGCGGAAGAGATACCGATTGCGCTGGCAATCAAGGAGGGTAGGGAGCGAAAAACCCCAATGACAATAATCACAGACTCGAAGGCTGCATGTAGAAATTACGAAAAAGGTAGAATATGTATGAAGGCCTTCCAAATTCTAACCAAAGCTCACAAGGACTTCCCAATTGAATACACCCAAACCATTATCTGGGCGCCGGGGCACGAGGGCGTCACCGGGAACCAGTTTGCGGATGAGGCGGCTCGAGGCTTCACAGATTACCGAGCTTCCTTGCACACTGCAATAGAGGATCCAACGCCCCTAGACCCTAACTTTGGTGCAATTCTTCAGTATTACAGGGACAATAGGAAAGTGTATCCAGCACCGCATAAGAAACTTACAGCAATGGAATCGGTGGCATTACGCAGAATCCAAACAAACACATACACGAACTTACACAGGCTGCATGTATTCTACCCCACAGCATACAAAGATATATGTCCGTGGTGTGGGGCCACACCAACTCTGTTTCACATCACGTGGGAGTGTACGCATCACAATGAAGAACACCACAACATGAACAACACAGAGGAACAATGGGAGGCGCTGCTGTCCAGCTCGGCCATTGTTGATCAGCGCTGGCTGGTCCAACGGGTAGAGATGATGGCTAGGGCCAGCGGAGCCCTGGAATAGGGGCCCGACCATTTGGAATGCTCCGCGTTATGCGCAAATAAAGTTTTCTCTCTCTCTCTCTCTCCACTACAGCGTGTCTCATAATCATATATAGTGGTTGTGAGACATTAAACCCCACATATCACTCAAATCAACATTCAGCGTTGTTTTAGTACGACCTTATTCAGGTCCCGCGTAAAGTGCTGGATTTAGCCAGGAAATCACATTTTTTGCATAGTTTTCCGGATATATATAGGTATCAAATTATTCAGGAAATGATTGAGTGCATACGCAGGAAATTTCCTTATTTATAGCATTCAACAAGTATAATGTATACTTTGTTGACGCGGTCTTTGCAGGACGCCGGTGGTTATCGATCGGTTGGACTCACATGCTATCTTTCTGTCGTCCCTATGCGAAGTCACACTGTACCGAGCCGTTCGTGTACTCGTCGGACATTAACCTTTTAAATGCGAAGCATTTCTTAGTGAACTTCGGCGACTTTGCGCGTATCTATCTATCTATCTATCTATCTATCTATCTATCTATCTATCTATCTATCTATCTATCTATCTATCTATCTATCTATCTATCTATCTATCTATCTATCTATCTATCTATCTATCTATCTATCTATCTATCTATCTATCTATCTATCTATCTATCTATCTATCTATCTATCTATCTATCTATCTGTCTGTCTGTCTGTCTGTCTGTCTGTCTGTCTGTCTGTCTGTCTGTCTGTCTGTCTGTCTGTCTGTCTGTCTGTCTGTCTGTCTGTCTGTCTGTCTGTCTGTCTGTCTGTCTGTCTGTCTATCTATCTATCTATCTATCTATCTATCTATCTATCTATCTATCTATCTATCTATCTATCTATCTATCTAGCCACCTACGACTTATAGCTCCCCTGGCCTTTCCGCGAATGTTATCAATACCAAACTTGGTACGGCATAACATGACTGTATGAAGAACATATTTTACAAGCCATAACATGAGAATCATGGCACTGATGTCATGAATGTGATGATTTACATGTCCTGGTCCTGCAGTTGTAGTGGTAGTTCGTTCACATAGCATGTTGCAAAACTTAAATGATGGCGTGACTGCACAGCAAACAAAAACGACAGACCCTAACATGAAAATCATGACATCCATGTCATGTAACAACGTGACTACATGCCACGCTCATGATGCGCTCGCGAGCGTTTTGCCTGCGTAAAATATGCCAGATTTGGAAATACGGTACGTGCATGGATGACGAAGGTATGTGACTGCTGCTAACTTGATAATCATCAGATGCGTGTCATGTAACAACATGACTACATGCCACGTTCAAGATGCACTGGCAGTCGTTTCGCTAGCTTCACTTATACAAAATTTGGTATTACGTTTCGTGAATGAATGATGAATTAAGGAATGACACTGGTGCAAACATGATAATCATGAGATGCGTGTCATGTAACAACCTGACTACATGCCATACTCATGATGCGCTCGCGTCCGTTTCGCTAGCTGTACATGCCAAATTTGGTATTACGTGACGTCAATGGATCACGAGGTATGTGACTGGTGCAATTAGGATATAAATGAGATGCGTGTCTTGTGATAACATGACTAGATGCCACAGTTAGGGCGCCAATACATTTCTACGTGACGTGGTGCGCGTGCTCACCGGCGTTTATTTCGTTGGGTCACACTGACGTCGCCATGTCACGCACTGGTGCTGCCATATACTCGCAAGCGCGCCGCGGTGGGTTGCTTTGATGCATGCGCATTTCAGCGCGTCCGGCATCCCTCTGTCACGAAAAGAGGGAAATGCAGTGTTGTCTGGGTAACGCATCGGCGTGAAATGCAGCATGTCGCCTTTAACGCCGGTTGCCGTCGGGCCACGCCGACGGACGCTGGTCGCACCGGTTGCTCCTGGCGTCAGACTATAGAGTGCTCGCGTTTTGCTAACGTAGCGTCGCTGTGTCCAGCATGCCCACGCGTGAACACTACATTGGAGTATATTGGGCCCTTCATGATGCGCTTGCGGCTGTTTTGATAGCTCAACATACACCAAATTTAGTGTTACGTGGTGTCAAAGGAAGACGAAAGTATATGATTGGTGCAAACATGATAATACTGACACGCGTGTTATGTAAGAACATTCCAACATACCACGCTCATAGCATGCTTGAAGTCATTTCGCAAGCTCCACATATACTAAACTTGCTGTCACGTGACGCGAATAGATGGCGAAGGTAAAAGACACATTCAAAAATGATAATCATGTCACGGAAGTCATGAACGGCATCATTTACCTCCACCTCTTAGCGTTTTGCTGATTTAGAAGTGACATGTCAACCTTTCTCATTCGCGCTTCGCATATTATAAATTCCCACTGTACGTGGGATCTGCCAACTTTTTATCTGGGGCGAGCGCACTGCTGAAAGTTCACGTCCTCAAACCTTCGGAGGGCGAAGTGTGGCATACAAAGTTGCATAATTAAGAACCCCAAGAACAGCTGAAGTACATAGTGTGGGCATATAAAGCACGTTTTTTTTCATCCCTGGTACAAAACCATCATCACCTAGCGTTCTTCATCTTCATCGTTAGTGGATAAAGCTCTCGAGTTGGTTCTGTGCCTTGGAGGGGACTGTTCTTGGCCACGTATTCCAGGCCTAATAAAGGCGTGTAAAGGACTTCGTCGCAAGTGGTGGAGGTTGCTCCTCGATTCCCCGTTCCTGTTTGCCCGCATTACCTCTGGGAGCTTCGCTCAGGTCGCCGTTGGGGCTTCGTGTCCACCAGCATGCCGCAGGACGAACCCTTTGGGCGCTTCTTCCTTTACCCCTCCGGCTACGACTGCCGCAGCTATACTCACTCTTCGCGAGCCCCCTCTATTTGCAGGACACCGAAATGGGGACGTGGACGACTGGCTACACCAATATGACATAGTGAGTGCAGCGAACGACTGGGATGATCCACACAAGCTACACCACGTCTCCTTCTACCTCACTGACGTGGCGAAGACTTGGTTTTTTAACCACCCGATCGAATTTCCCAACTGCAACGTCTTCAAAAATACATCTGCGCCAAGTCTTCGCTACTCCAGCAGTTCGAGCCAGTCTGGCAAAGAGAACACTTGATGGTCGTAAACAACAACTAGGCGAGTCTTATACCTCGTATATCGAGGATGTTTTCTCTCTCTGTCGACGCGTCAACGCCTCCATGACCGAGACAGACAAAGTGCGCCATCTGCTCAAAGGCATAGGGCCTGTTGCCTTGAATGCTTTGGTCGTAAAGGGTCCAAGTACCGTTGCTGACATTGTAGTTATGTTCTAGCGCCGGGACGAGCACGAATCCGCACGGCTGCAGCTGCTCAACTCTCCTGCAGCCATCCCTGACAACCTTACTGCCGACCCCTCGTTAAGATCCATGATCCGCACCTTGACACGAGAGGAGCTGCAGTCGCTTGGTTTTCCAGCGTGTCAGTTTCCTTCTGACACCATCAGTACAAATTTATGGGATGTCATCAAGGAGGAGTTGGCGGCTATGACTGGTAATGCGTACACAAACCCTCACGTCTCTAAAGCCACACTGACTTACGCGCAAGTCGCCGCAGTTACTCCAGCCTTCGTTCCACCGATACCGCCGGCAAAGTGGTACCAGGCATCGCTCGCCGTCCCCTCTCCGTCGCTCTACGTCGCCACTTCGACCAGCCTCTCAGTTCGCTGACCATCGCCCGGAAAATTGAATTACGCAGCTTCTGGGGGGAAAGCTGCATTTAGCAAAGTAGAAAACATTCCTCCAGAACATCCTCATAATATGATATCTGTTTCGGTGGAAGGCATAAAACTGGAAGAATTAATAGACACTGGTGCTAGTTTCTCAGTCATTTACAGAGAGATTCGGGTACGAGTCTTCGCAAAGTTACTACGCCCTACGATGGACCTACGTTGCTCGCTGCTCAAGGGGACGCCATCCGACATTCCGCCATGTGCACTGTTCGTCTCTACATTGATGGATTTCTACATTATGTTCAATTTGCAGTGCTTAATTCGTGTACTCAACCACTAATATTAGGATGGATCTTTCTTTCAACGGCGTGCGCGTCCATCAGCTGCAGGCAACGCCGCCTACAAATGAACGATACCGCCTATTGGTTTCACGCAGATGATGCATCGCTTCGTTTTTATGCTGCAGAAGACACTGAGCTACCTCCGCACAGTCAGCAAATTGTTACTCTTCTGTCTGATGTCATTGACTACGGCGATGTGCTCGTACAACCCTCCGTACACTGTGTCACCAGAAGAATAGCCTTCGCATCAGGTCTGATACGTTTCGACGATGGCTTCGCATTCTTTTGCGCAACAAACCCAACGCCCGAAAAAATTCTTTATCCGAAGGGCTTAGCGTTGGCTTGCGTTGCTACACCGAAGCTTTTTTCTGTAGTAACTTTTCAAGACGCCTCTGCTGAAGATCCCCCTGTTGTACGTTCCCCATGCATCTCCACCCTCAAAACTACCATCAGCTCTGACCTGACCCCTTCACAGACCGAACTACTGTTTGCATTGCTGACTAACCACGAAGCTTTGTTTGACGTCCATTCACCCGTATCGGGACAGTGCGTCACCACGCATCGCATCGAGACTCATGGTACGTCAATCGTTCGTCGTCGGCCATATCGCGTATCAGTAGCTGAGCGGAAGGTCATTGAAGAAAACGTTCACAACATGTTGAGACGGAACATAATATGCCCCTCTGCTAGCCCTTGGTCATCACCTGTCGTCTTAGTTCGAAAAAAAAGACGGTTCTTTGCGCTTCTGCATGGATTACCGGGCGCTAAACAAGATCACGCGCAAGGATGTATGCCCTGAGCCACGTATAGATGACGCCTTGGATTCACTACAGGGAGCTCAATACTTCTCGAGTCTCGATCTACGTTCGGGATACTGGCAGATACCGATGCATGAGGACAATAAAGAAAATACGTCATTTTCGACACCAGACGGACATTACGAGTTAAATGTAATGGCCTTCGGCCTCTGCAACGCAGCCGCAACATTCCAACGCATGATTGATACCATTTTGCGTGGCCTGAAGTGGAAAACTTGCCTGTGCTATTTGGACGACATCATTGTTTTCTCGTCAACCTTCTCTCAACACTTACACCATTTAGACGAAGTCCTCATGTGCCTTGGTACGGCTGGCCTTCAGCTGAACACGAAAAAGTGCCATTTTGCCAGCAAGACAATTAAGGTTTAGGTCATAGTTTTAGATCACAGCACCCCACCGTTTCGGACGTCGTCGCTAGGGCGTCTGTCACTTTTCGTGTAGCGTTGGATGACCACCAAAACGTTATATTATAAAAAGAAAATACAAAAATACAATCACAACAACTGCCACCAGATATTATATCAAGGACACGCCTAAAACGCCCAGAAAACGCCAGCTTCTGGTGGCTCCACAAGCGCCCACATGGGTGAGCGGAGATTCGTCGTCTAGCCTTTTAAAGACGGTCTTGGGGACCTTCGTCGCAAAAATTTTGGTCTGTCTCCCTGCCTGCCTGCCTGCCTGCCTGCCTGCCTGCCTGTCTGTCTGTCTGTCTGTCTGTCTGTCTGTCTGTAGATTTGTCTGTTTTTCCACCCTTAGTGGTACCCTAAACAGCATTAAAGTGACCAAGCGATACTCCAAACGGCCGACCCCATCCGCAGCGCCCACCAATATTGCTCAAGGTTCAGCGTTCATGCTTGTGCGATTGTAAATTAAAAAGCTATTATTGCGCATATCTGAGGCACCACAACAACACGTGAATATTATGTATGTGTATTTTTCACTAGAAAATGCATACATGACTAATTTTAAGGATCGTAGCCTTTATAACGCTGCGCTGGCCATGCAACGCTTGCGCGAGACGGCAAGTGTTTCCAACACATTGCTAAGACGACACGGTGGTGGCACCTCCCCTTCACCTTGCTTTCTCCACCTTATCACCTCAGAGACGGGCGCGCACGGCGCGCACCCCATTTTCTAGATTAACTGCCAGATGGCGCCCATGTCTCACGTGTGACGCGACTTGATGCGCTTGTTCGCCTTCGCTGCACACTCGAGGCAGTCCAACGCAGCGCCTTTAGAATACCATACACCAATGTTTTTGCGCAGAACATCAAATAATCGTTTTGTCCACTCTCTCCAGACGCAAGACTATCGTCTTTCGACGACATTTGTGGTGTAACATGCAGATACGGGGCCAATTTTTTTTTTTTGATGGGGATTAGTGGGAGAAAGATGCGCATCTGTCTCGAAGGCGATAAGGTGTAGAACGTAAAGCGACGGGCAGTAACCGCCACTGTGTCGTTATAGCAAAGCGTTGGAAACACTCTCCTTTTCGAGCATCGCGTTGAATTGTCAGTGCAGCGGAATAAACGCTGCGGTCATTAAAATGACTTAAGTGTCACTTCTTTAGTATAAAGACGCACATACAAAATACTGACCTGTTATGGTTCCTCAGATATGTGCAATAATTGTTTTTAGATGCGGAGCATCTTATACTCGCGCCTTGTAGTGCGCCGTCCGCGTCGTCCGCGCCGTCCACACCGCTTCTCGAACATTCGACAGCTGACGCGCGCGCATGCGCCGTCTCGCCGTCGCCCACTCTTCCACCATTTGTGCATCCCTTCCTCCTCTACACACCGCGCGCGCTTCACTCCTCCACCATCTGTGCACCCTCCCTCCTCTACACACCGCGTTCGACATCTACAATTCTCCTGATTCTCCAGTGGACGCGCATGTGGCGTCGCGCTTCGAGAACATTCAACAGCTGACAGTGCATGCGCCGTCGTGCTGTATATATACTCAAGGTCGGCGCTCGCTCGCTCAGTTGCCGCTCGTCGGTTGGTTTGTACGGCGCGTCGACGTCCAAGGTCGTGGTGAAATGAATTCCAACGAATCCACAAACACAATGATCGACGTCCCTTCGACCAGCGCCGCCCTTTCGCATACGTGTGTACGTGTTCACTCATTTAACACCCCCTCCTACAACCACGTTAACCATTTTAGCCATCGACCCAAGTAAGTCGCAATTTAACACCCCATTTCACAACCACGTTAACCAATTTAGCCATCGACCCAATAAGTCGCACTTTAACACCCCGTTAACCAATTATATGGTCCGCATCCTCCTCAGTGTTCCCCCGAGGGAAGCTGCGGGCAATTTTTTTATTTGACAATCGCATAAGTATTAACACTGAAACATGAGTATTATTGGTGACTGCTGCAGATGGGGTTGGCGGTTAGGGGCAACGCTTGGCTCCATTTGAGGTATCGTTACTGCGGACAAAGAGACAAATGTACAGACAAACAGACAAATGTACAGAAAAACAGAAAGGCAGACAGACAAACTTTTTGCGTCGAAGTACCCTAGGAAAGACTATCGCCTTTTAAAGCACATAAGAATATCACCCGACAACAAACTGAGGCGTTTCAACCATCGAGCTTGTATAGTACAGCTGCAAGTCGGAAAAATGAGCTCTTCCAACAGTCATTCCGATGGTAACGCCCTCTAGCGCCAGGCTTCAGCACACGCCCCGTAGCAGCGCGGCACGTCACAGAGATAACAGCGCATTTCGCAAAATGTGCGGGAATGCGGTGTCGTGATGTGCGTGATGGACGAGAGGCTCTCCGTTTCGGAGTTCTTCGGGGAAACGGAACGGTCGAGGGAGGGGAGGGCGCGCTGCACAAAGCAAAAGGGCATACGACACACGTGATGTCTGAGGACGGTTACACACGCGCCCGAAGTGGCGCCTTTCGGCGGGAGTGGGTGCATTAGGAATGCACAGATCGGAATTCACTTATTCTCCAGCACGGGACGAGAGAGCATGGCTACAGCCGCGAATGTCCGCAGTCAGCAGAAGAGAGATTTTCCTTTTTTTGATCTGTACGTGTTCCCCTCGTGTGCACGTTTCGGCTTGCGAGAGAACAAACATTCGCGACCAAAGGAAGACGGCCCTGCCGCTTGCGGCCGTGCATTAGGATGATGAAAGATGTGGTAACGGCGGCCATCAGCAAACCCTTTTGTCTGCCCGTGGCTTCTACAAGACATGAATTCTCCGTAGCCATCACGGCTTCGCGCGATAGATTTGCCCGAGGCTAGGAAGTGGGCCCGACAGAAAAGAGCCCATATAATCGGGGGAAAAAAGATGTCTCCGTAGGTAGGCCTAATGCAAGACTGCGAAACAAAATTGTTCGCTAGGCTAAGTGGAATTTGGATGAACGCTACCTTCTCGTTTCTTTTATGTTCTCAAGCCGCAAACGTTAACAGAATAAAATCCGCTTTTGAAGCCCAATGTAGGGTCTCGAGCCGTATATATTGAGCAAGGGAAGCCATACGGCCTGTTTGGTACGTGGCGTCCTATACGTGAGAGGGTTGTAAGAAAGGGGCACCGTAACGGTAGCGTCAATGGCATAACGGGGCAGTTTTAAGATAGAACTCTAACGCGGGACTTGACGTCTGAGCGAGTGAAGTTATTTGGAGTCCTGGCAAAGTACAGCACAAATGCAAAAAATGAACGGAAGGAAAACAAACAACGACGACGTCGTTTGTGTTCCTTCTCTCCGTCATGTGTTTTTACGCTGTAGTGTGCCAGACTTATGTAACAAGAAGACCATCTCGCCAAGATCTTCATTCGTATAGACAGCAAACTTACATTAAAAATGTGTATCTAAAGCAACTGTAAATGTTTTGTCTTCCAGCACTCCAGTCTTAAAGAAGACAAGACCACTAGTAGAAATGTCGGCTCGACCACGTACCTAGGTGTATATGGAGTTTTTCATTATTGGGGAGAACTTCTGAAAACCTTACGGAGGAAGAAAAAGAAAAAAAAAACGGTATTATAAATGCGTTTCATATGGGGCAATGCGCCTATCTGCTTGAACAAGGGAAAGAATAAGACTGAAAAAGAATAAAAAAGTAGAAACGGCCGAAACACCACAATACCTTACATGGTAGATTACAATATGAAAAGAAAAGTAGGTATGCGAGACTTAATTCTCAGGGTTAATCCAACGTACGATGCTATTACTCCGGCAAAATCGATATCGTCGCTCAAACGACATAGTCTACATTCACTATCAATATCGCAATAAATCGTTACGAAGGCAGCTCAAAAAAAAAAAAAAACATTGTCTAATGATGAAGCCGGAACAAAACGTGTGCCGACCACGGACTGTCTTGGCCGTCAATCCCCTGATTTTCCTCGAGAGACCAGTAAATATATGCGTGGTTAATTCGCGAATGTTTGTTTGTGCCACGTGCAGAAAAAGGGGAAAGAAAGTCACGCTTTCGGCACAAGATAAAAGGAAATTATTGCTATAGCAAGAGATCGGGCTACGAAGTAAAGATATATGGGATTTAGGAACCATACTAATTGTAGCGAACATGGTCGATTGTGCTTAAATTGACAGTAATGCAGTAACCACAGTATCTAAGCAAGTGTTGTTGAGAAAAGTTGACTGCGTGACGTCGTCCAATAGGAGAAGAAGTCTAGGTTCGGCATCCAAAAACGTGTCAAGTCACTAGTTTTTACGTTGAAGTACATTAACGTTGAAGTCTCCCTTGGCTACCACCCGCCCATCCTGTAGGCACAGCACACGAAAGTCGTGCCGGAAAACGTTCATTACGACAGTCCGCAATGTTCCTGGTGAGATGTAAACTGGTGGGATGACGAAGCCGTGCTATGCTTTAACCGCACAAGCGCTACGACAACTCATCGGGGGCAGCGAGTTTAGTTTGTCTGCCTAAAGTGATACTGGCGGTGCCCAATTCGATGGGAACTGATTTCACAGGCACGACAGGACCAGCAAATTCCCGAATGACCCTGGACTTGATGCGAGCGATTCTTCCTGTTGCTTTAGGGTGAAATTGGAGCCAGAGACATTTTGAATTGCCCCTTTAGTCCAGCCATATGCACTGCAGTGAACCCATCCCAGCATTAATCGAGCTGTCGGACACATCAATGTCTAAATAAAGCATGCATGGCTTATCCGAACATAGGATATACTTTATTCAAGAATGTTTCTTTTGTAAGCCAGTTGTAAATGTTATATATGCATGACCCGCCATTGGTGCGATGGACAGTTGAACAGCGTGGCTCAGTTTCATTTCATTTAATTTATTAGTACCTTCAAGGCCAAAGGCGTTACAGAGGGGAGTGAGCCAAAAAAATATAAGTAAAAGCAAACAAGAAACGCAGCAAACAATAAGTAAAATACATGTTCTTTGGCGCCTATTTATGCAGTTTTAGCTAATGTTGTTTTGAACAGTTGATGGTTTTCAATGGCGGGATGCTTCCAGGAAGGCGGTTCGAATAGTGCGTTAAGCAACAAGTTGGTTAACGCAGCGCGCTGAGGAGCGAGGGGTCGATTGGTTGCTTGTTTGAGTCAGTCTCCGGTGGCTGCCGTAGACTTTTTGCCTCTTATTTATTTTTCTCTCCGATATATATTATATATATCATCCGAAAGTATTATATAACAAATGAACCAAGCGTATCCATATAATAGCTCTCGCAATAAACGAAAGAAGGGCATGAATTAAAGTGCCACGCTCAGCTACCCGTGGCCTGCTCTCATGCATGAGCGTAGGCAGTTGGTGCAAAAGGGACATCTGCCCCCACCTGCCCCATCAGCCTACACGATGAGACACAAGTTTTGTTCTCCAGAGAATGTATTTTTCGCCAAATACCAAAGCCCTGAACAAAAGCATACCTTCTCTTCCTTCTGAACTAGGGCTATAACTTCAAGCTAGAAGTGGTATGAGCGAAAGAGCTATAACACGGATAACTTACCAGGCCAGCATGTGCCGAAGGCTTCCCTTTATCAGTGAGTTAACCAAACAATACTATATTCCTGTCAAGGGACTCAAGGATGCCCGGAAGAGGAGTTTCATGCCCGTCGACACTGCACCCAGGAGGCAGTTTAAGCTTGCCCCCCCCCCCCCCAGCCTTGACACACACACAAACTCACAAATATAATAAAGGCATTTGCCATAATTTTTTTTTCACTTAGGTAATGTTTCCGGCACAATAACGAGTAATGTTAATGGGCGCACCAATGGAGACCAGACTGAGATGATCTCCCGCCATCAGCGCAAGCGGCGAAGAAAACGCCAACAAAATTAAATGAAGTATACGAAGGCTAAGTGAACCGTCGCGCCGAACCAGTGGCGCGCGGGCGTGGGGTTTCACTGAACACGGTGCTGGAGTAGGTGTTTGAGAGAGCGCGTTCAATATCGGAGGGCCTACCCACTTCGTCACGGATAGGTTCGTCGCCAAATAACCGGAACGCGAGGACGCAGGAAGTGATAAATGGGCAGAGATTAGCGAGATGATAGAAGAGGGTTGTCGGTGGTCGACAGACATGAGGCATAGGAAGGTACAGGCCAGAGAGAGGGAAGCATGACGAGAGCGGAAGATTTTGGCGACGTGCTGTCGACGGGACATGAGGGATCGTGCAGCTGTCACTCACCATTGAGCCCGTCTGTTCTTTGTTCGTTCAACTTTTGCTCCGGCTATCTTCTAGTACCAGCTCAGCAAAAGTAAGGACACAAGTAAAAACAAAGAAGAAAGAAACCAGGATAGCCGTCACCCCTAAAGAGAAAAAAAACACAGCCGGAAATTGTTTTTTTTTCTACGTACAATACTTAAAGAAGGTAGGCTGCGTTAGAGTTGGCTATCCCATCAACGTGATAGTAAAATTTAAAAACAATAAAAAAGTAAGAAAAAATAGAGAATGGGATAACAAGTATGGACGATAAAAATGATCAAAAGCATTATGTGCTCATAGGATCTCTGACATATAAAGAATACTTCCAAGGGCAGAGTCCAATGCGCGAAGGTGCTCACAGAAGTTACCACAGGTAGAGCCCATAAATATAGTTTTTACATGTACTTACACATTCATGACTATGAACAGTTCTTCAGAACAATTTTATCCCTGTAGTATTTAAAAGAAGAGAAGACATGATGACGTTTGTAAAATGTTAATGTTGTATTTCTGTGATATTGCTACGGTCCTGTCGCTTAGTGTCCCATAAATGTGAAAAAAAATATTCAGGCTCTTTTTGCGTATATTTACCTGATCACATGGTTGACACAAATTCATTGTTTGCATGGAATAAATAAAGCAGGCCTTACGCCCTCGCTGGGATGATGGGCTTTTGAATTCACGATGTTCGAAGTTTTCAATATTTACTCTGGTGTTCCATCATGGTCGTAAGCTATATTATATATATTTGAAAGGCACTAAGCGAAAATATCGATTATGGGTGGACATTCGCGTGCAATCGATGGAGTCAGCCTAAAGCATCCTGTGCATTGTCGCAACTTGCAAGAGCTATTGACATACAAGCAAGGTAAAGTAGAAATATATGAGGGAAGGTCATTTGTGTTTTTCCCCCTCGGATGTGGACATTGAAGTTCTCGCTCTTTTTTTTCTTTTTTCGCTCATTGAAGTCTCCAGTTCATTCCACACTACTAGGCGAACGCTTAGTTCCCTGGTGAGCAAGAATAAACTTGTCCTTTTTACGTTAGAGTGTTTATAATATTGAACTGCTCATGAGTTCGTCCACTTTCGCATTGTGTTTGCCCCGGGACAGCGCACCGTAAACAAAATGGCGTATTATGCTATCTTTTAATGCAAGAACATTTCGATATTTCACGGATGTCAGAAAAAAAACAACAGCATGCTTCAGCTGGACTCAGCCGAATGAATAGAGAGGCATAGTAACGCAACGAGAAATTCACAATTTCGCGACAGCTCTGCAGAATTTGAATGGCAGTTCGTAGCAATGAACATGTTCAGGACATGAGATTATTCACCATAAATTAAACCTTGGAAGGATTGTGACTGAATTTTAACGTCAATAGATCTGATTGCTCTCTTGTACGAACTGGCTTGGCCCCTGCCCAAAATTGCATTAAGGTGTTCTCGACCTCACCTTAGCCCACCTTCAAGATGAACTTAACACACTCCTTACATTTGAGTGACACGCCTTAAAAATTGACCTAGCATCGCAGAACGGCGTTCTCGAATCGGCTTTCGCGCGATACTACGTTGTATCGGGGAGACAAACCATCTCTTTTTCTTACCATGTATTTAGTGTACAGTATTTTCACTTTACTGTTAAAGTAAGCAGTCGATGATATGAAAGGGCACCAGCATCACCTGTACAACTGAAGAATATATATATATATACATATATATATAAAATAAGGGAAAGAAGTGTATACCTAAGGGCTCGTTTTTTCCGTGTTTTAACACAATAATAAAGAGATCTAACAGACAGTAATGCCAAGAAATATACAAGGGAAGGTATTATAATCAATGGAATGTAAATAAGAAGAAAGAAGAAAGAAAAGTGGATGAAGAAAATAACCAGCCGTGAGCAGGAAACGAACCTACGACCTTCGAATAACGCATTCGATGCTCTAACCACTGAGCTACTACAGCGGCCTTCCCTCCATCCACTTTTTTGGGTTTATATGTGAATTTAGAAGTAGGAATGACAGTCAGGGCCATCTATAAGCCAAGCGACGAGTGTGAAAACACTCTTTTATGAGCATGTTTGGCGTCACGTAGCACATGAACTTATTATGAGCGGGCAGCTCATTAATAGTCCCTCGTATACAACCTAATGACACCAAGTCTGCCAGTACGAGACCCTCGTTTAATGAAATAAGGGAAAGAAGTGTATACCTAAGGGCTCGTTTTTCCGTGTTTTAACACAATATTAATGAGATCTAACAGACAGTAATGTCAAGTAATGTATAGGGGAAGTTATTAGAACCAGTAAAATGTAAATAAGAAGGAAGAAAAGTGGATGAAAAAAATAACCAGCCGTGAGCAGGAAACACGAAAAAACGAGCCCTTAGGTATACACTTCTGTCCCTTATATATATATATATATATATATATATATATATATATATATATATATATATATATATATATATATATATATATATATATATATATATATATATATATATATATATGGGATATGGCACAACGGGAGCGTTGTCAACAAGGATAAATATATTTATTTCCCAACAGTTTCGCGAGGGGTCCTCCCTTCATCAGGGGCTGAAGGGAGGACCCCTCCCGAAACTGTTGGGAAATAAATATATTTATCCTCGTTGACAACGCTCCCGTTGTGCCATATCCCATACCTTCACGAAGACTAACTGGCCCATTGAATTATGACTCCCACTCTCTCTCTCTCTCTCTCTCTCTATATATATATATATATATATATATATATATATATATATATTCGTTAGATTTCATTAATATTGTGCCAAAACCCGAAAAAACAAGCCCATGAGTATACACTTTTCCCTTATATATATATATATATATATATGTGTGTGTGTGTGTGTGTTAATTTGAGGTTGTCTGTCTGTTCTCGGCCTGGTAACCAGTCAATCTTCAGAAATTGATAATAACGGGAAAGAATTTAAGAAGCTGTGCTGGCAAACAGTGCTACTGTAATTTCTCCTTGGTAATAGTTAACATTACCGATTATCGATAACGTGCTTGTAGGTCAGAAATGACGCAGGTGTAAGAAGAGACTATTGGTGACATCAAGTTATAGTTTGTGAGCACTGCGTAATAGATCTCTAGAGCTTTTGCTCGTGGTTTGCCGACGACCTTGACGTTAATAAATATCTCTACTGCATTGCACTGAAATTAAACGAAGAACTCAGAAATTCCACTAGTTGCCTCGACGAGATAACCGGCCAACAGAGTTCCTGGTCACGGCCATAACGTAAAGAAACTAAAAAAACACGAATAAAGAACTGTCGGTAAGAAATCGTGGGCTTCCTTTTTCATTCAGTAATGAACACTGATTTTCATAATTAAACGCAGAAAAAAAAGACTTACACTTGGACTTTCATATACACTGATCTTCATTCTTAAGGGACTTGCATGGGGGCCACAAGTTCGTATGAGCAACAACAAGGAGACAAAATGAGAAGATCCTTGAGCTGTGCCTTTGAGAGTTGAACGCGAGAGTGACATCTTATCCTTAGTGTGTAGCTCAAACACTTAGTGCATGAAGTTTTTTCGAACTTTCCATGCACCCACTACGTAGCCTCAAGAGAATACGTGCAATAACGGGTGTGTCTTCTGTAGGGGGTGACCAGCTTTAGCGTAAACCACGAAATTATCATGATAATCACATGTTCTGACACCCGGTGGAAAGTGTACGCTTGCATCAGGCAGCATTACTGCAATATTTCATGTTGTATTGCGAAACATGTATACAGGACGCGTGTGTTTGGAAAGCATGAAAGGTGCTTTCACTGCATTTCCAAGCTGAAGAAGTTATTTTCATTGCATTTAAAAGCAGACGCATAGCGGCGTGCCTTGCATATCATGACTGTTAACATTTTATATACTCGACAAAATACATGGGTACCACTAAATGTAGCCACAAAATGCATTGAAGAACCACCAGTTCAGAGCTTAGTATTGAACAATACTTCGGCATTCGTAACAATGGTTGAATGCGCACCATCCACTTTGGTACAACATCTTAAACATAACCGCTTGGCTATGTGGAAGAACACCCGCTTTCCACGCGCCTGACCCGGGTTCGAGCCCCCACCCCCCTCAAGCCCATAATTCTTTATTATTTATTTTATTTGCATCTTTCTTCTTTTTTTAGTCATGCAGAAGATGGTGATATTTCGCTTACAGCCGACGAATCTGAAGCCGACGCCGACGCCTGAATTTCTGCGAAACGATCTCTTTAACGCTATCTCGTTCAAATTAGGTGCAGTGTATATGCAGTGAAATATTGGCGGGAACAAGACGTTCATGATTGTCATGCGGCTTAGACGCACTACTAGTATGCTGATATATGACGTTGGAAAGAAAACTGTAGAGAAAAATAAATCTGCCCGTATTGACGAAGTGAAGGATCATGAGTGGGCGAAGTTACGCAGGAAGCCCTGGTAGGAAACCGTGACTCACCTGTACATTTCGTCCTCTCGATCATCATGTAAACACGTGACAAACAGGGGGGTGGTACGGTGTGTACACAACATAATGCTTTATTATTCACCAAATATGGTAGTGAGACGCGCATTTCGCTGACCTTTCATTATCACCGCTTTGTCGTCAGTGAAAGAAGTGACAGTGTTTCTTGGATATAATGCGCCGTGATTGTTTTTTTCTTTTACTCCCGCCATTTAACCACGATGACGTTGGCGCGGGATTGCTCGTTTTGATACTGGAGATGGTGTTCAAATTTTTCTCGGACCATGAGAGCTCTTAAACACTGCAACTGTGGCCGAAACTACGATTTAGAATGCCGCGCTCATAGAGCAGATCAGTGTCACCAATTATTAAACTCGCGTAGCGATCACATCAGGCGCTTGGCTGCTTCATCCCTTGCCCTCACCAACTCAGGAGTGGAGGCGGGGCTGGCGAGAGATGCTAGCTCCATTCTCACGGGTGGGAGTGGAGCTGGCTACGATGCGACAACGGACAAGCATCGACTTTAAAGAGCTTCACCCTTTAATTGGTAAAGAAGAAAATACAGGTAGGTTAAGCAGTTTAGGACAACCAGTTCACCATCCTGGGCATGGAAACTAGACTGGAGAGAGAGAGAGACAGACAGACAGACAGACAGACAGACAGACAGACAGACAGACAGACAGACAGACAGACAGACAGACAGACAGACAGACAGACAGACAGATAGATAGATAGATAGATAGATAGATAGATAGATAGATAGATAGATAGATAGATAGATAGATAGATAGATAGATAGATAGATAGATAGATAGATAGATAGATAGATAGATAGATAGATAGATAGATACACACATACACACACACACACACACTGTCAGTCACAGTTCATCATAAAAGACTGTGACAGTCATGCAGAAAATGTAATCTTGTGCGCACGAAGGCACACAAGAATTTCGAGAAAAAAATGCACGACTTATTGATTTCTTCTCCACAAACGAGATTAGCACATGGAAATAGATCGAGGAAATGGGTTATAGACAACGCGAATAACAGTAACGAACATCTACAAATGTAAAAGTAATTACGTAAGGACGTCTTTTATGCGTAAATAAAGACTTCAACGGCAAAATTTGCTAAGCCATTTGGAGAGAGTCGCACCGGTGATATGACAAATCATTCAGGTTTGAAGAGAGGCGCATATTCGTAGGTTCGTTACAGGAGGTCACTGCCTCTCCTATCGGGGAGCTCAGTTCCATGGGACCTTATTACGGTCCTCCAACGAAAAACTGCAGAAAGCAGTCATTGCATGGGCACAAGAGGTCGCCGCAGACAAGCAGCCAGCTCGAAACCATTGAAATCTCTTTTAATAAAGTTGTATTCTCCTGAAAAGAGGCGCATCATGTTCCGTTCTGTGTTACAAGCTATGTATTCACCTTGAATACAGCCAATCTGTTGTTACTGTAATGCAGCGCGGTGCTTACCGCGGCCACCAGCAGTGCATGTGGGGATCCCACAGCCTCTATGAGGCCTGCTCGGCAGATGAGCACGAGTTTGGGAAGTGCCATAGAGTTTCTTATTTACACTAGAGGGAATTCTGGCGCTAGTGTCTATGGGAGCTGCAACACACGGCGCTTCAGCGAGCATGGGAATGATGGGTAGTACACACATTTGTTTAATATTCGTACTTGTGGCCTGCTTCAGGCTCCATGTGTGTTCATGTTGCTTGAAGTTGTTTTTTTTTTTCTCACGAAAACACAAATTAGCAAATGTTCAGTGGTTGCGCTTCAGCATCTTATTTTTTTAGACTTACCTTTCTAAATCGGGTCATGAAGTTCAAAATGGTTGAATCTTTCTCTCAAAACAAAACCGAAACACAACAATAAACGAAGCCGCAAGTACGATTCGCCGTCCGCAAGTACGAAGACTAGGCAAATGTGTGTACTACCCATCATTCCCATGGTCGCTGAACGATCGCAAAGCCAGAGTGGTGCCCCCTAGTTAATTTCGGGAAACTCTATGGGAAGTGCCAGTCAGAATGCCACAGAGACACATTAGTATTCAGCGTGCTGTTGGCAAGGACAACCAACTTCTATAAACATTTCGTCAAGAATATGGCACCAATTGAATACGCATCTTCTGTGGACTTGTACTATTACAGTTATGATTTCGCTTATGAAGTTGATTTGTGTGGTGCCCCCATGTGAAAACACTGGCGTTAACATATTCATTGAAGAATGATTGCACATGTGAATGCTTATATAAATTACTACAACAAATCAGCAAGGAAGAAAAAACAAAGAAAGAAACAAACAAACAATAACCACTCTTGGATTTCATTGTCTCAGATACTAGAACCTTTCCGGGATTGTAGCTGTAGACTGCTCTACGACTGATGCTACGATGCTGCCCTATTGAACCGAACTTTTACTCTACTTAGCATCGAAAACATTGGTGAAGGGTCATCATTGCTACAGAAAGGTGTTCCCTTATTGGTACCAACCTCTTATATTTCCTCATTTGTAAAGAAAAACATACAGAAAACTTTATTTTTTTTTCTGTGGCATGTTTGTGGAAAGATGTTGATGGCGCACTGTCTTAAGTTTCTTTCAAAATGTAATATATTTTTGCCACAAGAGCGGAAAAAAGATATGCGCAATCGGTTATGCTGAAAACAAAATTTCGAGCCATAGTGAATCAATAATAACGTGGAGTGCCACCCTTATCTGTTCCGCGGTTTTATTCGACATTGGCGATGAATTACACAGAATACATCAAGGCTGTGTACCTCAAATTCGTTTAGGTAAATGAAGACGTATTCTTTACGTTAAATTATTTTAGGATTTTTGTTTTAGTCTTGATTTTTTATATGAAAAATCTCGAATTTGACTCGGGAAACGTCTGTTTTTCTACATTGTAGGCGGTTATTTAGAAAAGGGCCTATGACAGAGCGGTGAAAGTTCCGTATTACTTCTTCAGCGTGCTTATTTAAAACTGCCAAAGGCTACAATAGTAGCACTTTACTATAAAAAGATACAGTTGCAATGACTTCAAGAAAACAGCATGCAATGAGAAGTTCCGAGGACATTTAAAAAAAGCATTTTTGATATTTCTTATACTTGTCCCACTTATTTTCTGTAACATCAGCCTCCACAATCAATAAAAAAAGCATGTTGAATAATGTGGCTTCACTCGCAGTTATTGCCCTTCAAATAATGCCCTTGGGCAATGATAGGCAAGTGGAGATTACCCTTCCTGCGTGTGCACCCTGCATAGGTATATATTGCGTGACTTTGACGAACAAAATATTTTGTAAGCATTTCTTTTGAATTCTCTATTTTTTGCTTTTGCTTTTTGCGGAGTACGTCGTACCAACTAGCTCAATGAACCGTTTTATCTAAACTAATACAAACGCGCACGTGCAAAAACGGTTGTATCGGTGAATTCGACGTCTCACGATCTTATTCATTCACATCGCAACAAACAAAAGTAAGAAAAAAAAAACATTCGTGTAACCGCACAAGATGGTGGTGCCTCTTTATTTTATGTAAATTCGGCTACACTAAATGGAGCTTGAAGATCGCGGCGCGATTGCGAATCGACCGCGGTATGTCAGAAAACTGCGCATGGCAGCTTTGTTGTGGGCAATCCCCATATGGTGAAGGAATGCTCAGCTGTTTGCAGACTAGTGGTTTCTTTTAGGGGTGAAGCTATTTATAGGGGCACCCGTTCGTCCCTCGTAGCCGTTGTAGTAGTGTGTAACAAGTATAACATTTTGTCCTTCAAGTTGGTGCTGATGAGAGATTTCTTCTGTGCGTTGTTGAACAATAAAAGATAGTGCTCAATGTACATGCTAAGGGGGCTGCTAAGGGGGAATGAGAGAGAGGAGAATTCGGCTTTTAGTTAATGCGCACGCTGCGAATTTTTGTATTGTTCAAAAACGCACAGAAGACAAGAAAGGGTTGCTAGGTTATACTTGCTGGGCGTAACCTCCTATGTTTTAGAAAGGTTTAGCTAGCGTTGGGCCGCAGTGCCATTAATACAGTGAACTAGTATACGCCATGAACTCGAGGTGGTTAAAAGTGGGAAGTAGACACGAAGCGCAATTCGTAAGAAAGTGTGCGTGTGCCTCCTCTAGTTCAGTCCTTGGAATGTCCGCTGGATGGCGGTGCTTCTATATGAGGAATATATGATGAAAATATGCGAGATGTTGGTACTTGGAGTGTTGAATAGATGGACGAACGGACACACAGACAGATGCATGGACGGACGCACGGATGACTGCACGGACGGATGGACGCATGGACGGACGCAGGAGCAGACGCATGGACGAAAGCAGGGACGGACGCACAGATGAACGTGCGGACGCACCAACAGACGCACGCATGAACGGGTGGGTGGACGCACGGGCGGCCACACATACGTACGCATGGATGGACTGAGGCAAGAATGAATGAACGGACGGATGCTTCGCCCCACTATCTATCATTCACTCCGTGGATATGCTGCCAATTTTTAATCGTGCGATATGCTTGCCGAACCGTATTTCCGCGTAGTTTCTTTTTCGTATGGTTTTGATTCATTAGTATTCTGTAAATATCTTGTATAGTTCTCTTTGGTATTGTTTTTAGTATATTTCATCGAGATCCTAATTTTGCTACTGTAAGTTGGTACCACTTTTAACGTGCGCACCAGGTGTATCTTGCAAATGCGCGTATCATAATATATCTATGGACGCATGGTGGTCGGGATGAACAGTGCAGGCGATACCCAGAATACGAGTAAAAAGCGTGCATTCAAGAATAAGCAAGCCATAATGTGAAGATTCTAGAAAGTTTAAAAGCAGCAAATACACGCAAGCCCGACGGTTCAAACTCTGGCCACGCAAATTTTCGCAACCTAAGCTAAAGAACGAAACTAACCAAACTGTAATCTATTCGATGAACTTGCGTACTAAAAAGGATAGAAGAGGGGCAATGAACGTTATGCGTCCAATGGCACCCCGTTTATGTAGTGCTTAGCGATTTAATAAGGCGGCATATGAGCAGGGTCACTAACCTCCCGGGCAAGTGATCACATAATAAAAAGAAAAACACTGTGAAGCTCACAGAAACGGAGGCAGAAGGAGGTGGTGACAAACTACGTCATTTTTTGCAGGCGTCTGACAGTGTTCCGCCACGAAAATTCCACTCGCCCTAATGTCGGTGTTCTTAAGTGAAACAGGACGGTTATGTTATGCATCGCAAAGTCCAAGTTCTTTTGCATAATTTATCAGCTGTGTTAAGTTTAGAGATTATGCAAAGTTTTCCATAAGTTACAGTTGAGCTTGGGGGGTACGGAAGCTGTATACTGAGTATTAAATTACGACCTTCTCTCAGCCACATAGAACCGCATATGTCGCTTTCGACCCATTCGGAATGAGGCACATCTACTTTCTCGCATGAACTGACAAAGACGTATGCATAAGTCTTTGTCCTTCTTTAGAAGGGACATAGAAGAATGAGAGCTTCTCAAAAAGATATCAAAAGTACATGAAATAGATGTATACGAAAGTATAAAAGTGTATGAAAGAGACGTAGAAAGAAGTGTCTGTACACGCTCTCAACGAATTTTAGTCAAAAGAATATGTGCGCTCGCGTCAGTGATTTCTCAAAAAACGCACATGCGCTCTCCAGGCAGATGAATCCTCACGGCGTAACGTCCAACAAGAAGTGTGAAGAAAATGATTATGAATATTTGCTGTCTCACGTCCATGGTTAAAAAAACGCACATGCGTGGATATTGTAGCGAAGAACATGGTCAGTGATTGGCAGATCAATTACAAAGCAGCTCTAAATAATAATAATAATAATAATAATAATAATAATAATAATAATAATAATAATAATAATAATAATAATAATAATAATAATAATAATAATAATAAATCAGTAATTTAAAGGAAACCATATTGTACTGCATACGATGTGCTCAAAGAGAAAAGTAATAATGTGTGGAGTTTAACGTCCCCAAACCACCATATGATCAGCAGAGACGCCGTAGTGGAGGGCTCCGCAAATTTCAACCTCCTGGAGTTCTTCAATGTGCACCCAAATCTGAGTACACGAGACTCCAGCATTTCCACCTGAATCGAAAACGCTGCCACCACAGCCGAGATTCCATGCCGCGACTGCATAACGAGCTCACTAAACATTTCTACCTGTGTAGAAGGATTTTCCGTCCACCTCACAAAAATCTAACCCGGCCCCAAGCACTTACATTAAGGCTTTTGCAAACGCGGATGTAACCTACCTTGAAAATGTTACACATCATGTACCCTGACCTATACCGAAGTAATCTTTGTCCACATTGTGGGGAAATAGCTTCATTAGAACACATGCTCTGGCAGTGCACCAAATTCGCTCATTTATCACACATCACCTCTGCCAGATGGGTGGCGGCAATCCGCAGCTCGTCCTTGGCAGATCAGCTCTGGGCTGTCCACCAAGCCCGCGAGGCGGCTGAGGAGCTTGGCATCTCAGTCCCCACGTGGGAGCTGCCCGCAACACAGTGATCTGTGTTTTGGAGGACCAAATAAAAGTTTATCTAATCCAATGCTGCGGGTCAGCAGCCGAGCACCTCAGCTACTGGACCCCCGTGGCGGGTCTCAAAGAGAAAAGTGAATGTGATAGAAACACTGGTGAAGTTTTGCATGGAAGTTACGCCCAGACCACTAATGCACATGTGAAGCGGTAAAGCTAAACTAGTGAGCCCGACATGCCTATTTTATGTTCACGAAATCCTATCCAGAACGTAACAGATTTACTAGAGCAATCATCTCGAGAACCCCCCCCCCCTTTTTTTTTTCAATCGCCGTACCAGCGGTGGCCACATTTTCGATGGGATCGAAATGCATGAGCCTGAGACCTTTGTGTATAAAAGTGCGCTTTAAAGAATCCCTAGGTGGTTAAACTTTCGAGACACCTCCACTACAGCGTCTCTTCATATTAGATGCGGAGCATCTAATACTCGAGGCTTGTAGTGCGGCGCCGTCCGCAAGCTTCCTCCTCCTTCTTCCACCATCTGGGCATCCCTTCCTCCTCTACACACCGCGCGCGCTTCACTCCTCCACCATCTGTGCACCCTTCCTCCTCTACACACCGCGTGCGCTTCTCCTCTTCACGAGCATTCGCTAGCTGTATAATGTAGCGCGCATGCGCCGTCACGCTTCGAGAACATCGGCAGCTGACGCGCGCGCATGCGCCGTCGCGCTTCGAAAACATCGGCAGCTGACGCGCGCGCATGCGCCCTTGCGCTTCTCCCCCTTCTCGAACATTCGACAGCTGACAGTGCATGCGCCGTCGCGCTGTATATATACTCAAGGTCGGTGCTCGCTCGCTCAGTTGCCGCTCGTCGGTCTGTTTGTACGGCGCGTCGACGTCCGAGGTCGCAATGATCGACGTCCCTTCGACCAGCGCCGGCCAAAGTGTTGGCGGAACCGCAACCAAGTCGTCGTCCGAAGACAAGGCAGCGCGGAGAAGAGCTCGCGACGCCGAACGTAAACGTCGGTGTCGAGCGGAAGATGCTCAACTTAGAGAACGTGAAGCCGCTGAGAGACGTCAGCGTCGAGCAGCAGCACCGGATTCGGCCGCTTTGAAACGTAAGCGTCGACAAGAGGACCCGGACTTTAGAAAACGGGAAGCCGAGTGCAAGCGTCGGCGACGAGAGGCCGATCCCGATGCTGCCCGCGATAGTCGAATACATGGCGTCGCGACACTCGCTGAAACGCGCAACGCACGACGACTGCAAACTCCACCAACCGACCACCATTCGCGGAACCTGCATCGACCACGTCTTTGCAAATTTCGACCTACGACCGCTGCAACCCGAACCACTCACTCTTCACCTTACCGACCAAAAAGCCATCGTGCTCAAAGTTCGTCGCAATAAATAAACACCGCCCTTTCGCATACGTGTCGTACGTGTTCACTCATTTAACACCCCTCCTACAACCACGTTAACCAATTTAGCCAGCGACCCAAGTAAGTCGCAATTTAACACCCCATTTCACAACCACGTTAACCAATTTTGGCATCGACCCAAGTAAGTCGCACTTTAACACCCCGTTAACCAATTATATGCTCCGCATCCTCCTCAGTGTTCCCCCGAGGGAAGCTGCGGGCAATTTTTGTCGTTTCGGGACGTTATGCCCTGAGAATTATTATTATTATTATTATTATTAATTATTATTATTATTATTATTATTATTATTATTATTATTATTATTATTATTATTATTATTATTATTATTATTATTATTATTTGGATCGCCATACTGGAGGTGGTCTATACTACGACCCTGTTTACACAAACAGTCTTGGTTTTTACAGCATAATTCGACAGTGCGCACTGTAAACAGCTAAACAAGTTAAAACATCGGTAACGTACTTTGAGTTTGTTGCCTATGGGGTGACCACACTCACAGTTTTTTTTTTTCTGTTACTCCCCAAGCTAGCTTAGTTTGGCGCCTTTATAAAATTCTGAACACGTTCATGCATTGACAAAGCCAAGCGTCATTCACTGATGGTCATCGGCATCGTTTCACAGCACCAGCTTCTATGTGGGCACTGGATCGATCGGTTGTAGGCGAGATAAAAATATGGGAAATCACGTGCTTCGCCTCAACCTCGCCAATTTTTCTCGAAGTCGGGGACCGCTCGCGTCACTGATGCGTCTCACGCACGACACATTCTAATCTCGAGTGCACACATGTTCGAATAGGCCAGGCTGAGTGGCCACAGCAGCCAGGTACGTGCACAGCCTCGAGTGCTATGCCGACTGAAAGAAACACAACGCCCTCGTCATATGGCAAGACAGGCAAACATACGCGACCCTGCTTCACTCCGTCTGGAGCATATCAGCCTTGGGGCAAACCATATTCACGTCCCAACGTATACGATTCATCATCGCTGATCACGTCACGTCCGCGAGAGCTCAAATCTATCACTCTCGTAAACGCCTTACCGCGTGTACACCTGTAATCTCGACGTCTGTAGTCACCTGCTGTCGGGCGATGTACGCAAGCTGTGGTGAGCAAGTGGGTGTATGACGCCACCTCAATGGTGCCACCTATTGAGCAAGTGGGTGTATGACGCTGCTTAATAAACCCAGTACCGCTCAGGTCGACGCAGCGTTACGCAAGGTGTCTGAGCTCGTATTGTCCCGATGTAGACTACAGTCAAGGCCAATATTTCAGATAAGGCTGGAAGGAAAATAAAAGAGTGGAGAGGGCATCGGGTCAAGTAGACAGACTGGAGTCTATTAAGCTTGGTTATATCTGGTCTGCTGAGAATAGGTTGAGGTCTGTCGGCCCAATACATGACCTCTGCGACGAAGCAGGTGCAGCATATTGGCTGAGTGCGTTCATGAGTCCAGGTAGCTGCAGCTTTGGCTGCGCCGAATGCGTGCTCTGACGTGGGCAACTCGTGTCGGACTGATACACGTTTATTGGTTTAGGTCTTGTTGCGCGATGCTCCCCACTAACCTTTCCTACGCCCCCCCCCCCCTTTCATCATTTACACTCAAGGGACTAAAGTCTAGCAAAATATAATAATACAGACACACCAAGCAAAATATGTTATGTGCATCACTTTAACGCAAAACTGTTGAGCCGAATTGGTCGAGTGGTTGTGGTGCGCTAATGCTAAGCACGAAATACATTGATAAATTTACAGCATTGCCACATTCACCTGAAAGGTTAAACGCAAAAGCTTTCATCATCGAAATTAAAACTAAAGAAACAACAACGCGGAATTCTAAGGTTTTAAGCGAAATAACAATCATGAGTCACGGCATGATTGCTGCCATTTCACCATGGACGTCCCGCGTTTCGATAGAAGCGAAATGCGAAATTGCCTGCGCTCACAGTTTTAGACGCACGTCAAGGCGGTCAAAGTAATTTCAGAGTTTATTTTGCAGAATACCACTCACCTCAGACTTTTGGCCCATCAATACCTTTCTTTAAATTTTATAGCACGATTTAGTAGGGCAAGTTAACCTTCGAGCAATCGCTTTCAAACGGCAGAATTCTGAAATATCTCGGAACTTCCATATTACAAGCAATAAATTGGTTATGAAATCAACAAAAATAAAAGTATACTTCGTACGTCAAATTTTCGGCTTGTCAGAAAAAGCGACAGTTCATACGATAATATATTTGACCGCAGAGTCCCAAGCTAAGCTTCTTTCTGCGGATGAAGTAACGTAGGTTTTGATGTGACAGCAGTCGAATTGCAAAAAAAAAACCAAAAACTAATGCCTGGCAAAGGTAGCTATTTCGGGACTTATAAAATCTCCATTTTGAAGAGTACGCTGTTGCCCCCAGTCATCCTCTTTTAAAAGCGCCAGGTAGTACCGCCAGTGCAAGACCACATTGAGTCGCACCTTGAGCTAAATCCCACAGGCAAACTTTTTTATTTTCTGTCTTTTTAGACGTCAAGTTGATAAGCGTGGTTGTTCTTTTTTTTTACCTTTCCCTAACTGGGAAGCGCCCAGTTAGAAGTACATCACCCGTACGTCGTCTCTTGCGTGAGTTACCTGCCCGGCACATAATCGGATTAGGCGATTTGCCTTGTCACCACTTGAGACGAGCCGACGGAGCGTTCCAAAATTACGCATACGGGGGTTTTCCTCGCGGGCAATTGATTTCAAAACGCGTCATTTCCACTCTACCAGCCGCACCAGCTTTTTCAGGCGTTCGATGTTGTTCGAAATATAGACCACGTTAAAAAAACAAGCCACTGCCAAACAAAAATTCCAGAAAGAAGTTATATACTGAGCTTTGAATACAATCTTTTTTCCTCGAACACTGAATATGGAATCCAACGGGCACCCACCATTCGCGCTGCTTCGTCTCACAAGAAAATGGATTCCCAATCGAACCAGCGAAGCGAAAGCATATAACCATCCTCTTACTATGCACTGCTCTCTCTATTAGTCAGATACACTGTGTCACGTATCTTTTCGAAGTACGTATTCTTGTCATGCACCCTATTTTAGCATATACCTCCTTTGTCGCACACCTCATCAAACGGAAAGAAGAGAGCCTGAGGCTCAATTCAGTTAATGTCTTTAACAACTTTTGTCGTATATGCGTTATTATCCGAGTATTCTTATTGACGTAAGCCACCATCCAATTGGAAATACTCTCGCTGGCGACCTATACCTCTCAAGATGAGCAGCGACGCAGAAAATTGCGCCCAGGAATGGTGTACAGGGGCGCGCGACGCAAGACTGATCCGCCGCTGTGTGGAAGCTGCTTCTTCGAGCACGCTCTGCATTCTATCTTCATTTCTGCAGATCCCGTTCCATCACTGTTCTTTTCTTTACAAGCCCTGCGTATACGTTTTGAGGGCAAGTGGCAAGAAGATTGCCCCGCCATAGCATCGACGATCTTCATCACCAAGACCATCTGTTCCGAATGGATCGCCGTGGAATGCGGCACACACACAAAGGAGACATAGTAAATCGAAAAAACAAGAACATGTTTCGTCGACGAGCATCGTCAAGCTAAGGATACCATACAGGGCGAGTTGGCGCGCGCCTTGTTTGTGTAGTCGATAAAAATACTTTGGAAATAAGCACAGTGGAGACAGGGCCGTATGCGTGAAGAAACACGCACTGCCACAAGCTGATTGGAATACCGAAATGGACTGCACGAGTTGCACTGTGTATCGGAGTCTTATGAAACACATAGGACTGAGCTCCGTAGACTCGGTGAATGTGATTTATCGCTTATGTGGTTGAGAAGTAATCGTATATACGTATGGAACAGCGAGGCAATGTTTGGTGTTAGTCATTCCATGCGCCGGAACCTAACGGAAAGACATGAGCGCGGTAAGTGTCGAGAGAAACCTAAAGGCAATTAGGCTACACTCTCTAGTTACAAAAACAGCCTGCAAGGACGTTTCGGAACATTGGAGACCGCCGCACCCCAATACGTCTCCAGGCAATATTTACCTATGCAACTTAGAAGTGTGGCAGCTTGGGCTAGTTGTGCAATCTATGCAATTTGTTTCGAAGTCTGAGCTGCACATATACATTTCAGTGACTTGCTTGGCATTACCTGAGCCATTGGCACGTTGAGAAACCTGCTTTAGCCACGCAATCGATTGTGTTCTTTATTCTTGAGTGCTAATCAATCGGTTATGTGATTTAAAGTCAGAAAATGAATATACGATTCTTTGGCACGTGGTGGAGGGGGAGGGTAACTACTCGGGGTTCTTTAACGGGCACCTAAATCTATAAGTACACGGGAGCATATCGTATTTCGGCCCCATGAAAATGGGGCCGCCGTGATCAAGAATTAAACTCGTGCTCACGAGATTGGTAGTGCAACACGTCCAAAAAAAGTTTTCGCGCTCTAATTAACTTTTCGAAATGGTCTACCAACTAGCCCAACAACAAGTTCTCTTGCAACACGTCAGCTTACGGCGGTTCAGAATGTTCGATTAATTAAAGCAGTCATGGTTCTTGCGCGAAAAAAAAAACTAACACTTTGATTCACTTGTAACTCGGTTTTTCGCAGTCATTAAGGTGTATATGTATAGTGACTACATCAACTATTGCGCGCATAGTTGTGGCGTGCAGGTATTCCAAGAAATCTTAGTTAATTCAATGCTTTCGCTTTGAACTCTTTAGAAGCCAAGAGGGAGCTGTATTGCCTATATGCTTTGCTTATATATAGATACTGCTTTCCAAGAGAACATAGCCCCTCGCACTCAGTTTCATACGACTCCAGTTCACCTGTTATAAAATAATACAGTAATTGCCTCTGAAAGCAGAAACTTTAGCCATGCTGCATTGTTCAAAATATTTCGTTACCATGTTTGGCTGCAAGGTCGCAAAGAATGATCGAAATGAAAAGTACGTGCTAAATACTTGAACAAGTGGAAGTATGTGAGCGTATTACCGAGCAGTAACTATTACCAAAAACTTTTACATTGTGTGTTGACTGAACGCTAAAGTGCGTTAACACATTCAAGTCGCTGAAACATGGACCAAGTTGAAGCTCAACTTTGTAGTAGTTGTTTTTGTTGTGTAGACACTCTTCAATCAACGCTTCTTTTTTTCTTGCGTTTCTTTGACCCCCTCTCTCCGTTTCTATAAAAAGCAAGCCAATAAACACAGCCATCGTGTCGTCACTTTCTTTTGCCGCGGCGCGAAATTCGCTTGGAAAGTTCTCCTTATAGAAACCACGTTTTAGGAGTAAAAAACTGATTCGCACATGGCACGAACAATGAATGAAAGCGATCAGTTGCCCGTACCCGCACATCTGCCTTGCCCTATAACACCCTTCCAAATTCAGCAAAACAAGACTCCAAAGCTGAAACTTTCTAAACCCGACGCACCGTCGCTTGGATGATATTACTTATAGTAGCGCGAATAACATCGTCACCCGCTGGTTGCAAACCGCCAAAAGTACCAGGCATACAAAGCCATCTGCCGCGACTTTCATTCAATGGAGTGTATTCTTTAAAAAAAAAAATGTTTCTCAACTTGAAGACGCTACAGATCAGTCCAGCCTTGTTGTCTTGGAGTTGAAATACATATTTTTAGAAGTAACAAGAGAATTACTATATAAACGTATATCAGGCTGTGGCATCTATAACGACAATATGACGCAGTCGTATTCACGCCAATGTTAAACTGTCGAGAATAACGTGAGAACATTTTTCACTCGACCAAAAGGGTCTCATACGCGCCACAAAGATTGCGCCAAGCCCTTGCGGCCAGTCGGCCGCTATTGTGCCTTCACTGCTCGTCGACGTCATATCTACCACGAAGCAGCCAACAGCAGCTCATTGTGAGGGAAGTGGCTCAACGTCGCCTCCCATTGTTAGTTGAGCGAATGAAGAGTTAATAGTGAAAAAAAAATGGACGCGGTGTGCGCGCGGCTGCCCTGGAGTTTGATGAAAGGACTTTCTGGAAAGGCCGCATTCGAATTGGACGACATTACCGGGTTTTTTTTATGAAAAGCAGCTTTGACCAAAATAACGCGTATTCGGCCTTCCGCTACGGCGGGGAAAATTGAGAAAAAGAAAGTTGCGAGATTTAGGCAAGTGTTTGAGCGCTATGAGTTAGTCGAACGGGAAATGAAAGCTCGGTCTTTTCGCTATCTACAAGGGGTCAAAAGTGGTATGGGGTACTGGTAAAAAAAAAAAACGCACTGTAGTCAAGTTTGTTTTATGCTAATATCACCGTTAAATGTGTCATGATGGAAATAATGCTAATGCTGATGCTTCTTTTACTTTTAGTGGGTCCATGATAACTTTAAAAATAAAAGCTAAGAAAGGCACTGCACTAATAGTTTAGGTAACATTTTTTTAATACGGTGCAATAACAAGACCTCACCACTCTTACGAAGCTAGGTTGGCGATTAGAGTCTCAACAGACTGTCTGGATGAGAATAGCGATCTAGCGCCATTTGTATGTATAGTCCTGTGATTCTCTTACGACTTTTGATGAAGCCTTACACACAATAATCTATCGTTTAAAGTACTTAAGCCAAATGGGTCTGGCGCCCTTCATTCATACCTGGCCTTTACGTCATTAAATGCCACATACCATCATCCTTAAAGGCCCCACCACAGTGGTCTAGTGGATAAGGTACTCGGCTGCTGACCCGCAGGTCGCGCGATCGAATCCCGGCTGCAGCGGTTGCATTTTGCGATGGAGGCGGAAATGTTGTAGGCCCGTGTGCTCAGATTTGGGTGCACGTTAAGGAACCCCAGGTGGTCAACACTTCCGGATCCTCCCACTACGGCATCTCTCATAATCGTATGATGCTTTTAGAACGTTAAACTCCACAAATCAATCAATCAATCATTATTAAAGCAGACATGAAGCGCAAGTAACTATGCCACAATAACAATTTCTCTTCATCTTTTCCCGAACGATTTGAACTTAATCATTCATAGGCATGCACTTACTTCATCAATTATAATTTTATTCCTAAATCTTTGCTGCCTGCACTAAAAATATTGACTTTAAATCTAACTACAAGCCAACCTCATATCCGTAAGCAATAATTGTGATGCCTACCCGATATGCCCGATTCGCGGTGTAAGATACAAGCTTACAGCATGAAATTACTGCAACCTAAACAAAAACGGTCACGTTGTCAACGAAGTTTGAAATGTGATTCTTCAGTTTGCTCTATTTCAATGGCTGCCACTTTTAGAATAACCAACTCCCATATATGTCAATATGTTGCAGTTTGACTCTCAACTTACTCTCAACTTGCTCTCAACTTACTCTCAAGATTACTCTCAACTAGTGCGAGTGATACTAGTTGTTCACGATGCAAGTTATTCGAGTAAAATAGTCAACACGGACTGACGAAGTCATAATTTACGTGAATTATCATCTGCGCCACGTTTACGGCTTTCCCGCACAGACCACATCGTTAACAGCGTATAGCTCATCTCGAAGAAGCCTACGGCTCATAAACCAAACTGGCTCTTACTTTTACGACCCTACTGGTAACGTCAGTAAAGCTTAATAATTGACCCGTTAAAAACTAACAGCGAGGCAAGCACGAGCATCCGAGATCTCCGTTATGGAGTTACACGGGATGGTCCACCACGTATATTGCCAATAATTTCGGAGTCAATGCCGGACAAGCTTACGCATGCATTCGCACGCAAGCTCGCGCACAAGATTGCCCATACCTTTACGAGCAGGATTATAAAAGCCCGATTGTAAGATACTGCATGGAAAACTGCTCGCAAGAGTAATGATTCGTGCCATACTGAATATCGTAATAGCATATTGAGAAACAGTTAACACTGCTTGCATAAAATTACGACGGAAGCAGCAATAAATAAAGTTAACAACAGCATGCTGTAAAAATTATTTACGCGTCTCTAGAGAGTGACTTAAATGGAGGAAATGTGTAGCTGATGATAACTATCCCGGTTTTAATTTGCAAAGTCCTCATATCTACGATTATGAGGGCCGCCGTAGGGGAGGGTCGGGGAATAAAGACCACGGGAGAATCGTTATCGAGTGCGCCTAAATCTATAATAAGCAAATTAGCCTGCAGCATCTTGGTGAATATGTAGTTGCATCATAAAAAAAAGGAAAATTCTCGTTTTATGCTTCCGCTTTTTCACGTTCTAGACTTGAAGAATGTTCTCAAAGCACTTATAGAATGTTGCGCAGATACAAAGAAATATTATATGAAAGCAAACAGTGGCAGATCTCCTAGCCATAGCTCTAAAACAACGTCATGCTCAATTACTTGATTTGCTTTTGGCGATAAAGATTCACTGTTGAAACTTCAAAGCTGAGGAGACCATTTTCATTCTATTCATAGAAGGGGACTGTTGAATGAGAGGTTGGATGTGAACCACTTCACACACAAAAAAAAAGTTGTTGAGAGAGTCAGACCGATTGAAATATACTACTTTCGTGTGACGTCATAATGATGTAAAAAAAGTAAGGCCAGCCCAAGCAACGGCCTGGATCGAGGTTATTACTTCAGGCCACTACTGGGAGCTGTGGTCAATAAAAGCTACAACGACACTTACAGCTTTTCCGTTATATTTTTGGTTCATGAAGTTGCTAGGCACTGGTGCGTCCACCTTAAAATGGGCGCGCTTTTCTGGCTGAATTTCGTTTTAAACACGCATTTTATGGTAAAGGGTAACTAAATAATGCGATGGCGTGAACTTCAACGACGAGAATAGCGGTATTATTCCAACCTTTGCAATAAACGCGCTAACGTTAGTTCAAGTATGTAGGTAGAAATTTAAAGCTTTTAGAAAAAAGTAATAGGTGGAGACGTGGGTGCTTTGTTTTTAAGAAATGATTGGGCCTATTTATGATAATGAATGCCCAGATGCTACCTCTAACAAGAGTGTAAACTAGCGAAATGAATAAGTTTCAACAAATATCATTCAAGCAAACGACAGAGAGAAATCACCCCTTCATTCTAAAACAGACTGCGCATGCGTACACGGGCTCAAAAAAGAAGTTAGCCTCCCGCAGCCCTGACTTTCTTCATGTGTCCTTGTATGCATGTCCCGTCTGTCTCTGTCGTGCTGCAACTGTCTTGGCGTGGACAGGTTCAGGTTCATAATAGATCGGCTACTCCACATCTATAAGTTCTGCAGCGAGGGAAAAAAAACGAAGAAGGTCACCCGACATGAACAATGAGCCTCAGACAAAAACAAAAACAAAATAGCGAACTTTGTTAGAATAAATGCGCACCAACCAGCCTATATCTCTGTTATTTCAAAGAAATGCCCCATTCAACCACCGATAAAGAACAAATTTATAATCGTGCCTTGCACTTATCGAGAATACTTTCATCCTATTTATAGCATTGTGGCTTAATTTGTTCTCCCACTACATTGACAGAATACTCTCGAACCGAGACAAACTAGCCGAGACCTCAGTCACTCAGAACAGCACAAGCATTTGATATATGTATTGGAAAATCGCTGCGGAATTCGCGCAAACTTTCAATCTTCTAAGTGCACTTTCTGATTAGCAAGTCACCTCCCACGACAGCGTTCTGTAGAAATTAGTCAGAATTTTCTCTTAGAGACAGTTTTAGCACTAGATCATATTTTTAGAAAGGCGGAGCGGTGGAGAGTCCCGTACACTCCCTGACTAAGGAGCATTGGTCAAGATGCCGTAGTGACTTCATTGGCTTTCAAGTTAATGTGGCGTCATATGTTTTGCGCACTCAAAGTCACCGTTAGCATAGCCTTTCATCGCGTTAGGAAGAAGCCTATACATACACTGTCAGGCTCAAATTACGCTAGAAGCATTCGTATTCCAAGTGTTTGAATGATATATCAACTTATTCAACGAAACGCGGTAATTTTTTTCCCAAAAAACAACAACAACAAAAAACAGCCGGCTGCACCTTTTTGGTGCAACCCACTTGTTTTTGTGCTCCATCGCATAGGGTACACCGATTGAGATTTTCCTTTTGTTAAACTTTTGTGTACTTTCTTTCCTCTTCTCACATTCTATATAGAGCTTTTACTCACCGCTACATCACTTTAATGCAAAGTGGGGTTGCGATTGAACTTGTAGCTTCTAAGCAAACATCGAGAATAAGCTCTGGGGCATAAATAGATTGCATGCTCTGGCAGAACCAACCAAACCAGCATTTTATTTATAAACCCTGCAACCTTTTACAAAAGCGTGCAGGAGCAGAACTATTCCGAAATAAAAGCTGTGAAGTCTCTCAGTCGACGAAAGAAAAGAAGTAAGTACCTGCATCTCAGGTTACGGCAATGTATTTTCTCTTGCGGTCTGGTGGTGGGTACATATCCACTAATAAAAGCACTCACTACAGAGATCGGCTGCACAGAGCAAACGGATTAACCAAAGGCACACGAGGTCAAACGACGAGATTCACATCTGCTACAACGGATGCGCTTTAGCTTAGTTTGGCTTAGTTTAGTTTAGCTTAAAGCTTTACAATTGCGCCAGCAACAGGTGCGGCGCAATACACAGATGAAACGTGCTTGAAACATGATTTCATAGATACATAACTGGTGCAGTAATTCATACCACGCAAGTGTTACGCAATTCATGTGGATGTACACAGCTCTGGGAAAAACAGTTATATAAGTCCCATTAAATGCGTTACCTTTTTCCCCCAGGAGATAAGTGTTAAGCTATGCCCGCGCACGTCCGGATTCAAGACAATTGCATTTGCATCCCTGTTATACGTGCAGTATTAAAACTTCTAGTCGTGATGATGGCGAAACACGGGAGAGCCTTTTTGCCCTGCAGTAGGCGTAGTCAGGATGATGATGATGATACTTATGAATGCTTGTTGCGTAAAGGCGCACGAACGACTACGGTAAATGGACTTACAGGTGACAGCATCGGTCAGTCTCTATGCAAGAAACAGAAACAACAACAAAAAGCCAGCCTGACGTTTCTAACTGGGTTTGGATAACGCGCTTCAAATTGGATTCCGAGTCTTATTCAATCAGTCACCGCGCAGGAATACAAAAAAAGAAGCAGAAAAACGGAACTGACTTCCAAGGAAATATAATGCGCAGTTTATATCCCTACCACGCATACAAATGACTGGATCGGTGACTGATATTAAGTCTATCACGGAGCTTTCTTCCATGCTTCCATGTAAAAAGAATCAGTTGAGCAGGAAGCAAGGGTGATTCCATTAACTTTCTCAGACTTCACCGTTTGCGTTGAGCAACATTGTGTTTTTTTTTCCACCTGACACGCTTAGGTGCATAAGGAGCTTAAAGTGGAATGAAGACGCGCGGGCTCCAGTAATTGGATCTGACAAGAAAGTGAGAGACATTTTTTTCCTTCGAATAAAATTACGGCCGGACTGAGTTTCTTAGCGTCACCGAAAAGACAAAGTTATTTCAAAGGCGAAAACGCAAAAAGAAAGAAAGAAAGAAAGAAAGAAAGAAAGAAAGAAAGAAAGAAAGAAAGAAAGAAAGAAAGAAAGAAAGAAAGAAAGGGAGCAATTTACAGTACAAGGCTATTTTGAAGGCATTAAAACACTGGCCCATATAGCGTATACACACAGCTGGCCTTGACTTTTTTATTTTAATTTCGGGGAATCGCGTGAACAAAAGATAATTAGTTGCGTCGCATTTGAGGGTTATTTCAGGAACAAGTAGACCGACAAGACCAACTTGAGGAGAAAAACAATTACTGCGCGAAAATATGCTAAAAAGAATAATGGGGAAAATAACGCTTTCACCGGGCAACTAATCGAGGTTGCCGAGTCCATTGCGTATACCGTGTGTGGTTTGATACGTTTGAGCCGAGAAATAGTTGGATATAGAGCCACGTGACGCCACTGGTATAAATTGCAAACCTTCGCTGAATATTTTATAACATTCAGTTCGCAATGGCATCTTCGATATTCCTTATGTACAATCAAATGAAGTTGAGAACATTACAGCGATAGAATGTGAGAATGTGAGAATGTGTTAGCTTCGGGCTTATACATGAAAGCAATTTAATAAAGTATTATCAAGGAGAAACTGTTGAGCAGGTAAAATCTTTTCCTAGGTGGCAGACTGATCATTTTAGGAAGCTGAGCAATTATATATATGCAGCGTCTCACAACAGAAATACAAGTAATTCAATCAGTTAATCAAGAAATAATCGACAAAATCATAACGGAGGTGGGAGGCGAGACGTTACAAGAGCAAAGAGGGAGTGAAGACATGAAAGGCGTAAGCACTTACGCACTCAGGTTGAGGAGCTGAACCAAGTTCATCGGAAGTGGGTGTCACCTATAGAACGCCACCAATCTGAGAGAAGCTTTCGCTTTATCTCAAGGAATGCCAATGGCATAGAGTTTCTTGCACTGCAATCATCGTAACACGAGTGACTCGTGTAATCATCGTCAGTAAACAACGGCAGATTCAACTCCTACGCAAAGCACGAACGCCTTTTGGGTAGGAACACTGTTCATGACGTATTAAATTTGCATTTGTGATTTAATACTTTCAAGTGTGAATGTTTTATTGCGTCATTGTTATTCATAACTTCATCATGCTAAATATGAGGTAAGAAAAAAGTAGCCGGGCTGTACCTATAGGCACCAACTTCTCCCTAAAAACGTTAAGGAAAACATCATAATGCTGGCAGGAAGCGTAATGGTTGAATTCGTCATCAGCAACTACTGCTATCAATTACACTTGAATTATCAGAGTCGCAATGAAACTTCATGCCGATATGCCTGGCGCATTCTGAGACAACCATTGTTTTACCGCTGCATGTCCCCGTATCAATGTCATGATTCTGCAAGCGGGAAAGAGTTGCGTGATTTTATGGGAAGAGAGGGAGAGGGGGGATGACTTGCCATATTTTTGCGCGTACGGTCGTTTGTTGAACAAATGAATGGATAGTTAATGCTAGCATTGGGCTTTAATATTAGAGTTTAAATGTCGTACTTAATAAACCAAGTTGCAAGTTTGAAACAAACGTAGGTTTTCGTATTTGTGCCAGAGTTCTTGTATTGAAAGACTGTGTAAGTACTTTTCACATCTGTGTTTCTTTCAAACTTCTGGAGCTGCTTTCTCAAGTGCAAGAATTAAATGCATTTCGCTGCTCTGTTTCAGAAAGTTCAGGGCCTTCTTTGTGTGTTAAAAAAGTTTGCGAACTTTACAGAAGGCACTGAGGCAGTGCGTTGTCAAAACTGTTGAAATCCGGACTTGTCAGAGCATTATCGTCGAGGTAGATCAACAGCGCTAGATTCACAACGACGAAAATACTGTAGGCCCGTGTGTTCAAATTTTGGTGCTCGTTAAGAACCCCAGGGGCTCGAAATTTCCGGAGCCCTCCACTGTGGCATCTCTCATAATCATATGGTGGTTTTCTGAGGTTGAACCCCACATATCAATCAATTACAATAACATACGACAATGGAGATACGACACATCAACTCAAAATTCCTTTTGTTTGTGTCTCTTATCACGTGCTCGTTGTTATAGCTCTAAATTCAACGCACCTTCCACCCACATCTTCAAAAAAGAAAAAAAAAAGCAGATAGATGGGTGACATAGCGAACACCACTCACAAGCGTGCATCATCTACCTGGTAAAGTTGGTGCGCACGAAAGTTGGCAGCCATCTGATAATCCTGCTAACCGAATGAGCTGCAAGCCTGTGGACCGCAGCACCGTGGTCGCATGGCTCCGTCAGGCCTTTCATCACCTGCCTAGCCGCTGGGCACGGCCGCACAGGGAGCACTTCTTGATATATGCTCGTTCGCGCACAGGCGCTCTCTTATCGAAACACTGACCCAAAGGCTCGAGGAAATAAATTCGTGGCGTTACGCCTGAATACCAGATTCCATGTACACTTCCATCATTGGAGTTACTGCAAAACGGGAAAAGCTAAAGAAAAACATTCCGCGATATCCCGCTAGAGGGATTCAAGTGTAGTATGCGAAAAAGCGGGTGCTCACGCTTATAAAATGGAGGTGGCGTTGAAGCTGGAGCTCATCGCGGCGTTGCGCGCGAGAAAATCCTGGAGAGGCACAAATCACGTATTGATAGACCGGTGTTTTCCACTTAAACATACCAATCACAGCTAATGGGCAATGAGAGACAGAACACTCCGACTGAACACAGAGACGCGCAGTTCACTTTTAGTTAAAGCGCACGCTGCGATGTTTAACTGCTCAACAACGCACAGGAGAAATTTCCCAGCCGCACCGCCTTGGAGGTCAAGATTCACTGCCTATGTATACGGGGCGGCCAGTGAACGGTTCTACAGTTTTTTTCAATCAAGAAACTCTGTAGCCGACACTGCTTGCGTCGGCGTTGCGAGGCAAGAGAGGGGGGAGCGTAGGAGAGGAAATAGAGTGGACGCGCTTGCGCAGTAAGCATGGGGACGCCGCACACCGGATCGAGCTCGATCATAGGACGCTTCGCATCTAAAATAAATATATCTTGAGAAATCCCACGAGATGTGCAGGAGTAAAATATCAAATTGCGCACTTTTGTTTGTTTTCCTCGATTTCTTCTCTTTTTCTATATTTTTTTCATTACCAGACATGGCAAGTGTTCATCGAACGACAAACGCGGCGTGTGCACTAGAGCATTACCCCATGTGTGTAAGAGCCTACGAGCGCACCCTATATAGTTAAATTACTTTTTATTATGTTCCGGCAGATGTATACGAGGCAAAGCAGTGGCTTACGTCTATATATAGCCCTTAGCGGCTTATAACAACCTCTGATAATGCCAGCTATGTGCACAGAAGTAACATATCAAAACGTGGGGGAATCATGACGACATACACGGTAAAATAATTGTTGCAGTTGTTTACAAAAGCATGCTCAAGAATTGTGCCGCTTTCTTGACTGCGTCAACTCTGATGCCCTTCAAAGTTGCGAGCTCCGCTGTTCGAGTTTCCGTATATCGCAGTAGTCAATGACTCGATACTCGACGCACTTCGAAGTTTAGGTGTTATAGGTCGAGGATTATATTATAGCCTACGCACTTGGAACGTTCGGTATTCGAGCTTCCCGATAGTTCTCTAGATAGGGTTTCAGTACATTCCATGCTCAGAAGGGCTACGGTTCCAGCCTCCGACTGACTAGGTAAGTCACGAGTTCTTATTCTTTTCCACTATTGTCACGTGGTGATTAAGTTGATGAAGGAACCAGACTGTATGGCGATGATTAAACTGTTTATTTGGCTGAGCTTGTGGCTGGTAAAGTGGAAAGTCACATTACGTCAACACACTGGCACTGTGGCGAACAGGGCGTCGGCTGTCGATCAACTGGCAGGCGGCGAAGTGCATCGGCATTTATACGCGTGTAGTCGAATATTCTAGCTTTATCACTGGTTATTGCACAATTCCTCGAATAATCTCGAGTTTTCGTGTGTTTCATGCATTCTTAACAGAACTATCTACAATAACCGCAAACCTTCTCATTCAATGAGTCGCAGTTCGCGCTGAGCGTTCCTGGCACGCTTCGTGGGCGAAAACCGAATGATGGGAACAAAAGTGAGAATGGGAAACGCGCGTGGCACTATATATATATATATATATATATATATATATATATATATATATATATATATATATATATATATATATATATATATATATACAGCTCAACGTTTCGCACGTTTTTTTCTTTGGAGGCCCGGGTGTTCTTACGGGACAGGCGTTATTTCACAGATATGCAGACAGACGGAAATATTGCGCGGGGAGCTAGCCTAAGATTGCTCAAGAATTAAAGGTGTATCGTCACTTTATTCTTCACTGCAATCAGTGGACCGTTATTGGGCCCTGAAAGCGAAATGTTTGTTTGCGAGTATTTTACAGTAATTTGTACATTTGCATCTGGTAATGCCGAAATGATATAGTAAATGCTCTACCACATCGTATCATCATTTATTTCTAGTGTCGTCAATTATGAACGATATCGCGTCAGTTCGAAATGCCCGCTTAAATACTATAAAAAACTAGCGCCCCACAGCGGACCTGCCCCCAAGACTACGTGTGCTCAAGCTTGGGTGAATCTGAAACGCTTTGTTTTAAGATAGGGGGACCCGCGGGTAGTGAAGATTAGAACGATGTGGGTGAAAAGCGTGTCCCGCTCAGAAAAAAAGTTGGTTCCAAATCTGCAAATGTCGTCGAAAGACGATAGTCTTGCGTCTAGAGAGAGTGAACAAAACGTTTATTTGATGTTCTGCGCAAGAAAATTGGTGAATTGTATTCTGGAGGCGCTGCGTTAGAGTGCCTCGAGCATGTAGCGGAGGCGAACGGGCGCATCGAGGCAAGTTATACACAAGCTCCGTCTGGCAGTATCTTCGAAAACGAAGGCGTGCAGCCCGCGGAGAAAGATGCGCGCCAGTCCCGGAGGTGATAAGGTGTAGAACGCAAAGCGACGGCCAGGTGCCGCCACCGTGACGTCGTAGCAAATCGTTGGAAACACCTTTCTGAGCATCGCGTTGCACTGTCAGCGCAGCGCGATAAACGCTACATTCCTTAGAGTTACTTGTGTGTGCCTCTTCTAGTATAAAGGTAGACATAAAAAACATGGAAGCGTTGTTGTAGTGCCCCAAACATGCGCAATAATTGATTTTTAATTGACAATCGCACAGATAAGAACGCTAAACCTTGAGCAATATTGGTGGGAGCTGTGGATGGGGTTAGCCGTTTGGTGCCGCTTGAGGTATCGTTAGGGCGAACAAACAGACAAATGTACAGAGAGACAGACAGACCAAAATTTTTCTGTCGAACGTCCCCAAGAAGGACTGTCGTCTTTAAAAGAAGTGCATTCCTGGCTTAAGCAGCCGAAACTACTTTGAGAGCAGCCCGACAACAGAACAAGAGGGGTGACGGTGTGTGTTTAGAAAAAGTTGTTAACGATTTAGAGTACGATGTACTCAACTATGGGAGAGCAGAAAGCCGTCCCGTGTAGTGCAGAAATCAAATAACGTGGACTTCCTTCGAACAATGATCCTCGTCTGTTGCCAGTCGGGCATTGTGCGCACCCCGCAAATGTTCACTTCACGAATACTTGCCTGACCTCTACAATGTCACAAGGGGAAGCTCTGTCTATGTGAAACCTCTGAGAATGTCGATTGCACTTGAATAGTTGCATGAGCGTGCGCACTTACTTTAAACCAAATTAAGATCTTTTCTAGGCAATGCTCGCCACTAATAATCGGTCACAGGTGTCCCTGCATGCTGCCCCATCACAAAACAAAAGCATCTCGAGTTTCCGAATTGGTATCAGCGGTCCTTCAACGGTAGGTGTTGAGAAAGGAAGAAACACTGAAGAAATTACAGAAATCAACATTACGATAAGCCTTGAGAAGCGTGCAAAGCTCCGTCTCTTCGTAAATATTTAGAGTAGAAAACAGCGTGATAGAACAATAGAGAAAAGGCTAATAGGGCTAGTTTTGTATGGTCTTTCTCCTCTTTCTTGTATCATGCTGCTTCCCATTATGGTTGTTCTCTTTCGGTTGCGTAGCGAGCAAGAACAGTAAAGGCGGAAAAAAGATCTTGAACTTTGATTATAATGGTGATACTTAACCAGAAAAAGCGACGCCATCAGCCCTAAACACTTAAGCTACAAAAAAGAACAAAGAAAATGAATGGCGTATATTTTCAAAGACATCTGTGAAAACTGTGCGTCCACCCAACTGATTAAAAGACGCACTCAGAGATGGCTTTAACGTACTCCAGCCGACAGTTTAAATTACGCGCTGAGTAGATGCCCTGCCGCGAACTTATTCCGGATCTTTGCATATTCATCGAGTGGTCATCCTCTCCCCTTTCATCGTCGATACGAAGTCCAGCCGCTTCTCGTCTACACAGTCTACACAGCACACTCAGTTTTCTGATCCCGCCTTGCTCACCAAACGCATTCGCGTAAGCTTTCGTAGGTAGGAGGGTGGATTGTGCGGTAACTACAGGCTCACCCATTGTGTACCCTGCGCTGCTGCATGAACGAACAGACCGCAGACACATCTGCCCCTGTGCCCACTCGAGTGTTTGTGGTGCCGCGAATTCAGAGTGGATTTTATAGCGGCTCCGCACTGAAACGCACCGCAATAGTGGGCTCGATCGAAGAGTTCGCATAGTGCTCAACTTCGGAAAGCGTGCACTTGGCATCGCGCGAGAAACTTTTTGTTTTTTGTTTTTAGATCATGAGGGTGCGTTGATATAGTGCGTCGAGTTTCGGCACTGAAGAGAGATCAAAGAAGCCGCAACTGTGACGCCTTACGCTGTATATTTTGTGGTTTGCTTTGTTCGGCTTTTTATACAGCGGAAAGCTCAAAGGCACGTGGGGTTCGACCTGCCGGTGAAGATTGAAGAATTTTGGGCCTTATAAATAACTTTTCGGAGGCCTCAAAAGAGCTCGAACTCGAAGGTTCAGAGACACTTGTGGTACCATCTCTGCATGGTTGCCTTTCTCTTTTTTGTCCGATCACGTTATACCGTGTAAGTACAATGAACTACTTCCCACTTTCCTTATGTGTCTGTGTCTAAGCTTTTTCTTTACGTAAAGAATATTCGCCCCGTTACGTTAATAAGAGCGTCAGTAAGAGTGTAGAGCAACGAACTTAGATATTTTCATGCGGAAAGGAAGATTAGCGGGAATTAGTAGTCGTGTTTTTAAATGTTGTCTAATATTTGCACATACTTGCCCTCATAAGAAAGTCTAATCAAATGCAACTGCAGCTGAACAAAACATTGAACTACAGCAATAACAGTAGTGCGAGGGAATCAGCCCCGTTTTATAGGGTGTCGCCTGTTATTGTTATCGTCTTCTTCTCCACATTATTTTCTTCACTCATGATTTTGTTGCACGGATTTAAGCTTTTGCATTCAACAAAAGTGCGAGAACGCAAAGTGGTTATTATTTATATTACGTTTTTTTTTGAGGCCCTTTAGCTAGTAATCACCATAACAACACCGCGGGTATTTTACGGCATTGTCTACGACCCTTTCTCTCCGAAACGTGCTTGTTTAACGAACACGTCTGTGTTTATATCCGAACGTCTTGCCGTAATAGGCGTGGTGATGCACAAAAACTTCCTCTTAATGTGTTCTGCTGTTTTCAGCGGCCCACACCAAATGGTTCCGTTTGTCGCTGAACGCGTGACGCACTGGTGACCGTGAAAGCCATCACAAGCGAAGCACGTGCGGCAGAAATGGACGACGAAAGAATGAAGCGACAGTATCTCTTTTTTTTTTCTTTCCGGACGTTGAAAAGTCTCGTTGCGGTTTAGGCTGCCACCGAGCCGCCGGTGAAATATCAGAGGCAAAAGCACGCGTCCTACTCCCGGCTGGCGCTTCTTACCCGCCCCTACGCAGTGTCGCTATCCGTAAAAGCCGGAAGCGGCACTTAGCGCGGAGACAATCGATGCCACTGTCTGCCTTTCACCGAACCCACGTGCACTTTGTGCTCGCTATCCTTGCATATCCGTGTCTTGACGGCAACACACACCCCTCGCTCACTAACTTTCTCTCTCGCGTGCACACACACACACACACACACACACACACACACACACACACACACACACACACACACACACACGCACACGCACACGCACACACACGCACACACACACACACACACATGCACACGCACACGCACACGCACGTACGCACGCACGCGCGCGCGCGAATACGACACAAACAGACACGTCAACGCCCCTTGCACTCTTACACAAACCGCAAAACCCCCCCACATACGTCTTCAAAGCGTAACCTCATAACGTACTACGCTTACCGACGACACGTACTTAGCGCGCCATTCGAGAGTGCCGTCACGGTGCGCCTTGATACGGTGCCAGCCAGAGAGAGCTCGTGAGGCTGCGTAAGTTGATTAGCGAAATCGCGTTAACGAAATCCACACGACGTGCGTAGGAAAGCGGAAGCGAGTCGAGAGAGAAGAGGCGAACGCTCGTTCGCTGTGACAGACGCTAGCATTGCCGAGCGTATGTTCCTGCCTGCACATCCGCGTACGCCATAGCCTTATGCACAGAGAGGTCTGTGTGCGTATTCTGAGCACGAACTGACGGGCAAACTGTGGTAAGCGCGCTTGACTTTCTCTAACGCTACCTAGTGCGCACGGGGAGCCATCGTTACCTGTGCGCTACCTGCGGTCGTTACAAGCCGCAGAAAGTCACTCACCTGTGCGTCTGTAAGTGAATTAGACAAGATAATGAAGTAGGTCACAATGAGAACACCGCTTCGCGCATTTGTGTGTAACTGTTATAAACGAAAAAAAAACGTATAGTTAATTTTGTTTGCTTTCGAGTCGACAGCTTTACGTGCCTCATCAAAAGAGAAAGTTGACCGTTGGTAACGTCCCGCGTATATAGGCTGCGTCTCCGGGAGTGATGCGAGAGAGAAAGAGAGATAAAGATGAAAGGAAAGGCAGGGAGGTTAACCAGACGCACATGCGGTTTGCTACCCTGCACTGGGGAAGTAATGAAGGGGAGAAAAGTGGTTGCAGAGAAATAAGAAGGTACACACTATCACGAGCACACTCGGGGGAGCACACACTGTCTACAGACGGTCGCTCAGATTTGTTGACATTAAGTAAAGTAGGAGTTATGGGAAATACCATAAGCATGTGAGGACGTTACCATATGACGTAATTACGTGACAAATTCTGACGAAGGAAGTCAGATCACCACTCTTGCACACCATTCTTCTCACCACTCACCGCAAAATGTTTTGTATACGACACCCTATCGACAATATTTGCCTGCATACTGCCGGAGAACGGAATGCCCTTCCTTCAGATATCCCCATCATCACCGAAAATGTTCAAATCAAAGCTGCAGCCCCTGAACACCATCTTGGAAGTCATGAAATCTAACATGAACAGCTTAAATGCGAAGCAATTCTTTCCATACTGCAGGTGCTTTGGCGTCCGTCCGTCTGTCCGTCCGTCCGTCCGTCCATTCATCCCTCCCTCCCTCCCTCCCTCCCTTGGGATGAACTTGGGATGAATCAAAATTAGAATGAAAGGGTAAGATGGTTTGATGAATATGACTCACTGGTTGTGACATCAATAATTTTACCATTCCTTCGCGTACGTCATTCAACACTTCCTGCCAAACAGTATCCCATACCACGGGCATGCATATCCGACTGGTATGCGGGTATGGACCACAGATAATTAACCGTTTATGAGTACCAACTTCAGGAACGCCAGCAACCGAAATTGGTAACTTATATGCGAGAACGTTAAGAAATGGGCAGATCCCACGTACAGTGGGAATCGACAATATGCGATGCACGAATGAGAAATGTTGATTTGTCACTTTTAAATCAGCACGATATTACGTGGTGGAGGTAAAATGCCGTACATGACCTCCGTGTCATGATTATCATGTTTGGATGTGTCGTTTACCTTCGTCATCTCTTCACGTCACGTGATACCAAATTTAGCATATGTGGAGCTAGCGAAATAGCCCTGAGCACGCTATGAGCATCGTATGTTATTTTCTCAAATGCACGCCTGTCAGGATTACCATGTTTGCACCAGTCATATATTTCGTCATTCATTGACGTCACGTAAAACCAAATTTGGTGTATGTGGAGCTAGCAAAACGGCCGCAAGCGCATCATGAAGGGCCCAATATTCTTCAATGAAGCGTTGACGCGCTCACGCCGTGCACAGTGACGCTACATTAGCGAAACGAGAGCACTCTATAGTCTGACGCCAGGCGCGACCAGCGTCCGTCGGCGCGGCCGACGGCAACCGGCGCGAAACGCGACATGCTGAATTTCATGCCGATGCGTTACCGAGGCAACACTGTGTCTCTTTTTTTTTTCGGGACGGAAGGATTCAGGACGTGCTGAAACACACATGCGCCAAAGCAACGCAGCGCGGCGTGCGCCTACTAGTATAAAACAGGACTGGCGCCTGACATTGCAACGCCGGCGTGACTCGACGATATAAACGCTGGCGAGCACGTGCACCGCGTCACGTCGAAATGTATTGGCGCCCTGACTGTGGCATGTAGTCATGTTCTCACATGACACGCATCTCATGATTATCATGTTTGATTCAGCGACATACATGCCTTCGTTATCCATTCACGTACTGTAATACAAAGTTAGGTATATGTGACGCTAGCGAAATGGCCACGAGCGCATCATGAGCGTGGCATGTCGTCATTTTGTTACATGACACACTTGTCAGGGTTTTCATGTTAGGGTCTGTCACTTCTGTTCGCCATGCAATCATGCCATACTGTACCAGTTTTGCAACATACTATGTGAACGAAACCACCGCAAGAGCAGCAGGACCATGAAGTTTAAATCATGACATTGATGACAAATATCATTTTCATGTTATGACGAGTCATATGTTCTTCATGCGGTCATATATGTTCTTCAAACGTTCGCCATGTTATGCAATACTAATTATGGTATCGATACCATTTTCAAAACGGTCAGGAGAGCTAATTGTTGCAGGTGGCTAGATAGATCGATAGATACGCCCAAAGTCGCCGAAGTTCGCTAAGAAATGCTTCGCATTTAAAAATAGTGACAACGGCAGTGTTGACCCGAAGAACATAGGGTCTCGGCAGGAATCGAACCCAAGCACTCTGCGTGACAAACAAATGTTCTAACACACGCGGAGTCACACCACCTGTCGGTATTGCTTCAAAAAAATGAAGTATTCAGGTGCAACGTTGTTGAAACGTGAATTGTGGTTGCAATTCTGGCTACCCAATTTTGTATACTTTACATATGTAGCCACAGCTATCTCGTCCGGTTAACGTCAGCTGTAGTTAAATGCGATCCACTGAAGTTCATTGAGGTACAGTGTCCAGCAATATATCACCGTCTCGAGCACAAGCGTTACATGTCAGCTCATGTTACTAATACTCATGTTACTGTTGCTATTATTGCGCAAGCGTAGACAACTCGTTATATAATAAAACATGTGCGATTGTTCAGCATAAGTATCCGCATAGAGCATTTTTACTTATATTTAGGGTCACTTCGTAACGTGTCACTCGAAAAAAAAAAATTGCAACATGGTCACCTTCCCTACGCATGCTTCGCATGACGTCGATTCCTGAGGTACGTGGGATCTGTGGATTTTTCATTTTACCCTGGAAGACGAAGAAGTGTGTTTTGAATAGGAGCTACTTCTGCTAACTCCAGCGTATTTCAGTTGTAATTTAAGTCTGTTGATCAGTTTTTGCTGCTCCTTTGGACGGGATGGATGTAGACCACCCCGGGCGCCTGCCTGCACCAGCGGCGTCAGCGGCGGCCGCCTCCAGGAAGCGGATGGGATAAGCGAGTGACAGCGACAGTGAAGATACTCATGCTTACTATCTCAGTAGTGAGGACTTTTCAGATTACGGTGTCCAACCTGTGCTAAGCCGCAAAGCGAGGAGGAGGAACATGAGGACATCCTCATCCTCAACTATTCAAACTGTAAGTGAAGCGCCAAAATCGAACACTTATACCATCCTGTTTCTGCCTGCACTTCCTACCGTCAGCATGAAACGCCTTAACAGACAGTCTGTGTCGAGGTCTCTGGAAACGCTCGTGCCAAATGAGATCACGGACATAAGAGTGAACGCCAGAAAGAATATACTGGCTGTGGACGTTTTGCACGCAAGTGCGTTGGGCATTCTGCGCAGTGTAACGGACTTGGACGGCAACCATGCAGGTGAGCTCTCATGTTCTCTTGGGATGTGATGTAGTAACAGGCGTGATCTACGACACAGATGTGGCTATTTCCAATAATGACTTACAATTTCTTGTCAAGTCAACAACTGATACTCATATTGTTGATGTCACCCGGCTAGGAAAGTCTCGCTGTGTGAAGATTGCGTTTAAGAGCACATCACTCCCCTTTCATGTGAAGGTGGGGTACTTCAGACATGCTGTGCGGCCTTTCATTCCAAAGCCTCTCCAGTGCCGTAAATGCATGAAACTTGGACATGTGAGCAGCGTCTGCGAGAATTCAGTGGTATGCCACCGCTGCGCCGAGCCCCATGATGCGGATAAGTGCGTCGCAACTGTCAAGAAATGCTCTAATTGCAATGGATCCCATCAAGCCACATCGAAGGACTGCCCGCGGATTCAGAAGGAAATTGCCATCTTGAAGGAGATGGTGCGCAATCACTCATCTTATCGAGAAGCCGCAGCTAAAGTCCGAAGACGTCGCTCACGTCGACGTCGGTCTTCAAGGACGCCCGCTACCTCCTCGACACGTTTGCCAGATCCCTCATCAGTGCCACCTCCTTTGCTTCCCAGACCACATGCCGTGGGAAAGGCTGTAAAGGACAAAGCCAGTGAGCGTAGCCTAACTGCGACAGAGTGGCCTGCACTTCAAAGGGAGCAGCATCAAGCGAACCGAAGGAGTTTCATGACGGCCAGTCCGCGATCCCGGTTCGAGATCTTTCCAACCAAGACAGGCAAGTGACTGCAATCGTGCAATCATTAATTGCCACGATTCGCACGCTACTGAGCAGCATACAATCTCCGTCTGCTAAGAGTGCACTGCAAATACTGGATGCACTGAATCCAGTTCTTGCTAACGTCGTATAGGCACAATGGCTCCACAAAATCTCATCTTCCACCCTGAAGTTAAAAGTGCGTTGATTTTTCAGTGGAATGCCAGAGGCATGAAGTCCCGTATCTCGGACTTCCGCCAATTTGTTCGGGCCAATCAATTCCCTATACTTGTCATATGTGAACCAAACGTATCAACGCCTTATAGATTGCCAGGTTATGAAGCTTTTTGTTCAGCCGCTTGCGAAGAACGAAGCAAAGTAATTGTTTACATTCGCACAGACTTGACTTATCTTTCGCACCCAATAAGTTCAAATGATGACAATCAGTACGTGTGTCTTCTTGTAAAGAAGAATGCAGTTTCGTTCACGCTTATTGATGGATATATATCTCCGTCATCGCGATTTGACTGCGACAGATTAAAAGACATCCTAATGAGGACCGATAGGCCTTGGATCATCACCGGTGACTTCAAATCCCATCACATGCTTTGGGGGAGCATGTAATGGGCGTTGGGGGAGCATGTGATGGAAATTGTTACATTCGCTTCCGATTACGACCTTTCCATCATGAAGGATGGTACCCCCACATATCTGCGGGGTCTCACGTATGGCAGTTGCCTTGACCTGACATTGGTGTCACGGTGCTTCTCTCACAAAGTTAAATGGTTTTGCGATATTGAGACTCATGGGAGTGATCACATACCCACCTACGTGACGATCTATGGTATCATAAAAAATTTATCTTCCGTTGTTGTAAATGGCACTGACTGGTCGATGTTTACATCGTGTGTTGAGGACGCTTGCAAAGAAGGCCTCGCCTGCAGCCTGGAAAATACCATAGCGGAAGCTAAGCAAGCGTCCAAATGTAAATTACCATTTTCGTGAAAAAAAAAACACAATTTGACATCGAACTGGAAAGATTACGAGCTATACGAAGGCGTGCTGAACGACGATATAGACGAACAAGATCAATTTACGATCTGAGGGAAGCAAGACGGCTCCAGAAAAAGATTCAACGACGCATTTACAAGCTGGAGAGTGAACGCTGGAAAGCATTCTGCGAATTTCTAGACCCTCATAAACCGCTGTCATATATCTAGAGAACAGTTCGTGGTCTTCGCTCCTCTCCGAAACAACGGCACCCTTTTAAAGCTTTGGCACTCCATCATGGAATAACAGAACTCGAGGTGGCTGAAGAATTTTGCACGAGAGTTGCCGGGAATATTATGAACGAGAGCATCGACGCCGTGATCGTTCCTGGGACGCGATTACCAGAAATGAGCATTCCATTCACCATGGAAGAACTGGAAGGTGCGTTAGTCGCTTCTAAGCGCATGCCATCGCCAGGTTCTGATGGTATTACTCATAGTGCGTTGGGACACCTTGGACAAAAAGCCAGAAAAGAACTTTTAACATCCTTCAACAACTCCTGGCTCAGTGGCAGTGTTCCCCGACAATGGAAAATAAGTCGATTAATACCACTTTTGAAATCAGGAAAATCTCCATTGGACTTGACAGCGTATCGCCCTATTGCCCTCGCAAGCTGCCTCGGAAAAGTGATGGAAAGAATGGTTCTATTTCGTCTCGAGTGGTACTTGGAACGATACACCAAATACCCTTCTTGCATGGCAGGCTTTCGTCGGGGCCGCTCCTCCATTGACTGTGTTCTTGACTTATCGACATTTGTGCAACAAAAAAAAGTCGCAAGCGCATATCAGTGGCACTCTTTCTTGATGTGAAGGGTGCATATGATAATGTAGCTCACGATGCCATCCTCACTTCTCTCGCAGCAATGGGCATTGGTGGACGAATGTTTCAATGAATAAAAGATTATATAACTGGCAGGGGTTTCTTTGTGCAAACATATGAGGGTACAACTGCTGAACATTACACCTACTGCGGAGTACCTCAGGGAGGTGTTTTAAGCCCCACATTGTTCAATGTTGCCCTCATTGGTCTGGTGAAGGTTGTGCCAAAGTCGGTGTGCCTATCCATATACGCCGATGATATTTGCCTCGGGAGTGCTGCAGTTACTCGCCACAGGTGCGTGCACGAATACAGCGGGCAGCAACCCTCACAACAGCCTACCTTCAGAAACAAGGCCTAACTATATCAACTGTGAAGTGCGCGTTGATGGCGTTTACACGCAAACCAATGACGCCATACCCTGGTTACATCAATAGGCAGAGTGTCAAATATGCACGGACGCATCGTTTCCTGGGCATAATAATCGACAGAAGTCTTTCGTCGAGCCCACATTATGCGTATTTGAAGAAGAGACTGCTACCTATTGTGCACATAATGAAATTCATGTGCGAGAAAGCATGGGGAACTTCTGTGGTCTCCATGCTACAGCTGTACAGGGTCCTATTTCTGGGTCTATTGCGCTACAGCTTGCCGGTACTGACTAACACTTGCAAATCCAATACTCCTTCATTGGAGAGTTTGCAGGGTCAGGCACTGCGTATCTGCCTAAGATGGCCCCGATGCGCTTCTACTTATGCCTAATCATGCTTGCCAAAGACCATTCGGTCAGGACATATAGAGTTGTGGATTGCCTCAGAGCGCGCATTCGACATGCTAGCCGTGTCCCCGACCACCACTTGGCCCTTCTACCCTCCGGAAGACCACGTGCTACGTTTTCAGACGTCATAGCCAAGCACCTAAACAGCATTCCATCAGGATATACCCCAGCTGCGAGAATGGCATGTCCTTTGTGGTGGCTCGACCAGCCGCAAGTACGTCTAGAAATTCCGGGAATCAAAAAGAAAATCAATCATTCCAGAGTAGCATTGAAGCAAGCAACACTGCTATTATTACATGAGTTGTACTTAGACCGAACGCAGATATACACTGATGGGTCCGTCTCGTCCAGCAGCTCATCATGTGCCGCTGCCATTCCGGCTGCAGCAATGACAATCAAGTTTAAGTTGTCGCATATGACTACATCTACGGCATCAGAGCTTGCTGCTATAAGGGCTGCTTTACAATATCTCGTTCAAGAATGTCCAGGAAAATGGGTCATATTCTGTGATTCGTAGGCAGCGCTTGAGAGTTTGCAGTATGGCATGCGTAGGAGGAGTCATGACCAATTGGTACAAGAAATAAGACATTGCCATCATGAAGCTCTAGCATGAGGGCATGACATTATATATCAATGGCTGCCTGGATATATCGGTATTACCGGAAATCAATTAGCCGATGATGCAGCCCGCTCAGCCCATAAAGCAACCCGTGTAGTCCCGATTCCTCTATCAAGGAATGATGCAGCAAGACAACTTTACCTGCTGGCTCGAGATCTCACACGCACGGTCTGGTCGTCTACCAACTTCCAAAGGTGTCAGTTTTATGAACTGGATCCTTCGCTCAAGCTAAAGCTACCATCACAACTTTCCCGCTCCTATGCGACACTGTTATGCCGCCTTTGGTTGGGTGTTGCATTTACAAAGGTGTACTCCTTTCGCATTGGTATGGCAGACACTCCTACATGCGACTACTGCGGAGCTGAAGAGACCATCGAACACATCCTGTGCAGCTGCGCTTGCTACGACACACAGCGATGCCAGCTCCGGATGGTTTTGAACCAACTTGACCCCGGACAATTTTGTGTGCAGAAGATACTAGGACCTTGGGCATCTGCCTCAGTTGCGCAGAAAGCAACTAAAGCACTGCTACTTTACCTAAAGTCAACAAACCTGAGCGACCGCCTGTAGACCGCCTGTGCTCCCCGAGTGTGCTCGTGATTGTGTGTACCTTCTCATCTCTCTGCAACCTCTTTTCTCCCCTTTATCCCTTCCCCAGTGCAGGGTAGCAAACCGGACGTGCGTCTGGTTAACCTCCCCGCCTTTCCTTGCATCTTTATCTCTCTCTCTCTCTCTTCATTTCACCCTCACCTCGTGTCACATCCTGTGTGGGACCTTCAAGGCATTATGAATAAATAACTTTGCTGATTTTGCGACTCAATCATTACGTCCCTATGACGTCATCATGGCTTGGCACAATGAGACGCCACATGACATTATTGCATGACACCGTCGTTCGGCCGAAGTTGGGCCAACTAAGGAGGCATCGCAAGACCAGGTAAGGTGCGGCAGGCCTTCGCAGGGAGCCGTGTGATGTTTTGTACAATGACCGATAATACAAAAAATCACAGCATATCCACGGAGTGAATGATAAATAGTGGGGCGAAGCATCCATCCGTCCATTCGTTCTTGCTTCCGTTTATTCATGCGTGCGTCTGTGTGGCCGCCCGTGCGTCCATCCGCCCGTCCATACGTGCGTCTGTTCGTGCGTCCGCACGTTCATCTGTGCGTCCGTCCCTGCTTTCGTTCGTGCATCTGCTCCTGCGTCCGTCCATGCGTCCATTCGTCCGTGCAGCCATCCATGCGTCCGTCCATGCATCCGTCTGTGTGTCCATTCGTCCATCTAGTCAACACTCCAAGTACCACCATCTCGCATCTTTTCATCATATATTCCGCATATAGAAGCACCGCCATCCAGCGGACATTCCAAGGACTAAACGAGAGGTGGCACACGCACACTTTCTTACGGTTTGCGCTTCGGGTCTACTTCCCACCTTTAACCACCTCGAGTTCATGGTATATACTAGTTCACTGTATTCATAGCACTGCGGCCCAACGCTCGCTAAACCTTTCTAAAACCTAGGAGGTTACGCCCAGCGAGTATAACGTAGCAACCCTTTCTTGTCTTCTGTGCGTTGTTGAACAATAAAAAAATTCGCAGCGTGCGCGTTAACTAAAAGCCGAACGCTCCTGTCTCTCATTACCCATTAGCAGCCATTGGCATGTACATTGAGCACTATTTTTCATTGTTCAACAACGCACAGAAGAAATTTCTCACCGGCACCACCCACCTTGGAGGTCAAAATGTTATACTTGTTACACACTACAATGCCTTCGAGGGACGAACGGGTGCCGCTATATGGAGCTTCGCCCCATAAAGACGGTTAACACGACGACTTACGCGTTATGCATAGCAGACCCTGTACATATTGCCTTGTTGTCGTTGCCGAGGAATGTGTGAAGAAATGGGCTTCCGTACTTTCGGGTGCACGCTCAGCTCGATGCACGTAACGCCTCTTCCGCACTCAGTATCTCAAGTGAAAAGGGTACTGCAGTAGTATTGTGCAGGTACATGTGCAAGCTGTGCGAATCTCGAGAATGCGGAGCCGGTGCGAAGGAGAAAACAGTGAGTTAATGAGTAGACGTATGAACACCCGGCATAATAGAACAATAAGTGCAACGAATAAGAAACAACGGAAGTTCGTGCCAGGTACCACGTTTTAACTGAATTACTGAATAGTGGTAAAGGAACCTGTTGCATTCCTGCAAATCTGTACTACACTCTTTTTCGAGCACTGGTTTAAGATTGGCACTAATATTCTTGAATGAGCGATCTAGTATAGATGACATAGATACCTCCCGTAGTATGCTTATATCGTCCTTCAAGGAGTTGCGCTGAGTTAGCCATGGGGAAAAAAGTGGAGAAAACGTAGTTTGGGAGCCGCCGTGTGAACTGTTTATAATATACACAGATGCGACAAAATTGAAACCCCTGCTCTGAACAACAGATCTTGTTCTTTCGTTGTACTACCATGATTCGCAACCACCATAAAATATTGTGCTTGTTCGAGAGACTACTTCTTTCTCCCCCCCCCCCCCTGAATATGCGTACGTCTTTCAAAATATAGTTTACTCTCTCTGGTCAATTTTGCTTGTTACGTATACAGCCAGCCTCATACGTAGAGAACGTAAAACATTAATAAAGAGGTTAGTTGGCCTAGTTGGAATATTGGCAATAATGCATTTTCGCTGCTTAAAAAAATTGAAAAAAAAATCTACACGAAGACAAGAAAGGTATATGACGTCTTGCGTTTCTGGATTTTTTTTTTGTATTTGTTTTCTCCTAAGCGCTGGATATGCATCAAGCTTCAAACATCAAAACAGTGCAGGAAGAAGAAATAGAGCACTGCTAAACTGGATGGTCATAATGACAAAATGAACATTTCCGAGAAAAATGCTTCTTGTGATTAAGATGACTTTGCAAGTTTTCTCATTGAGCGCTAAAAACTGGGAGGCTGGATAGCAATTTATGCCAAGTAGCGAACGGTAGCAAATGTGTATGGATGCATTCAGCATATTTACTGCAGCTTATTGAACGCGCAGTCACATCGAGCTGGTTCCCACTGTAAATATACGACTTCGAGAATAAAACAAAAAAAGGAAAAATCACGTCAAAGGCAGAGTAAGCGGCCAACGATTCCTCTATACATAAAAAAGAAGGAGTGCTCTCGATAGGACGATTCTAATTTGGGGCGGCGCAATTTAGGAGGAATTTGCGTGAGGCAAGAATAGAAATGAAGTCTCCAGGCACATTTCCGCCGAATTGGCCCACGATCGGCGTCTCAGGCCGATATATACTACATTTTGCGAACGAGGGAAACGATTGCCGAATTTTCTTTATTCACCCTCCAATCAGAAGAAAAAGATATCAATCAGAGTGGGTTAGGACAAGTCACTTCACAGCCAGACACGCACGCTGGGAACGAAAATCAGAGGCTGCCAAGAAGAAACCACCAGACGTTCTTTCAGAGAAGGCTCATATAAGGGTAGGTGACACCAAATGAATCAAACCCGTTGCATCGCCAACGAAGAGCAGTGCTCTCGCACCTATACAGTCATGCGTTTAACGTGGTAGACATATGCAGTGCATCTCTTACGCCATTCATTATCATGCGCTCGGTGCAGGCATTGTAACGATCAGTTTCCGAAGCTATCCGCAGCAAATTCATGGCCACACTCAGTGGCATCTTTCCGCCGGTCTTTCAATAGCACTGGGCTACGAATGAACAAAAAGACCAAAAAGCCAAAGCAATCTTCTTTCTCGGGTAGTATTTCTTTTCTTCTTTTCGTGATTACTTAAGGTCATCAGAGAAATTGCAATTTTATCTTCAGGAGGATCGTATTTCAATTAAATAAGTTGCAACAGCCTGAATCGGTGCCTTGCTGGTGCTCACAACAATAATATCTGGGTTTTGATGCCCCGAAACTACGATGTGATTACCAGCGACACCGAAGTTGAGGTTTGCGGAAATTTCGGCCATCTGGTGTTTTTTGAAGGGACACTAAAGAGCACAACGCTTTTTCACATAATTGTAAAGTACAATTTCGCAATCCCAAAAACACAACTCTTACCATAACATAACACTTGATAAGTAAGAAAACATGCAAAAAAACTGTAGATGGACATGCCATCTTGAGGCTCCCGCGGCAAACACTGTGACGTCATAGACATTTTAAGGCGTATACTAGATTCTACGTTGCTTCTAATCAATAAAATTGAAATGCATCGTCATTCGTCGATGCCATAGACCTAGCATCCAAAGTTTGCGGAAATTTCATCGAGCCAATGTCGCGAGAATACGAAAAATGCATTGTGGAATTTCTTACGTCACACGCGGAGATTACAGCAGGAAATTTAAAAATTAAACTTCAACCCTAAATTTCACCGCTAACAATCAATCTATGGCAGTGAATGTTGTGACATCAAAGTTCTCAGATTGCTGTTTACCAATCTAAAACAACTCATTGTTTTTCTTTAGTGTGCCTTAATTTGGTGCTGCGACATCGCTAAAGCTTTACGTTTTTATGTGTGCGTTGTCATTTACTCGGACAGCTCAGCCTTACGACTTTTTACGAGAAGGCAACATCGAAATCTTTGTATGATTAAATTCTAGTCTTTTAAGCGTCATAATCGTGCACAATATGTTTACGAAGCACGGCATAGAGTTGAAACTTGGGATTCAGTGTGAGCACCAAAACTTGCTTAACGAGCACCTCGATCTGAGCCCACAGGTGTTACTGCTATTTACATAACACCCTATTCTGAGCTCACAGGTTTTTTTTTTTTTCGAGTTTCAAACTGATCAAAATGCAGTGGTCGTGGCCGGGATCCAAGCCTACAACACCAAGCTTAGCAGCGCGACGCGTAAACACCGACTTTCTTAGGACTCCACAACCGATAGGTTGTAGACTCTTCAGAAATTTTGATCCGTCGTACGAATCCTTATTTTCCAACATCGCGACTTTTGATCTGTAGGGCGCTGCAAAGGACATCATGCTACACTCAAGGCGCAACCGACATGAACGGTCATCGACAATATGAGCTGGAACAGCGAAATTACCTTTCAAGTGTCGTATAGCGGCTGAACGCCGTTAGGAAGCGTGGAAGTGTTCGCGACAGGAAAAAGCACCAGTGGGAAGGTATTTATCGCGAGTCAGCAAGTCACATTCATATCAGTACATTAGAAGTATGCATAAAATAAAATTAATTATTTGTCGCAGCTCATATCGCTCACAATATCATACGCTCTCGGTCGACGAAACCCTGACGCCCATGTCTTGCGCGCATACTATGCGAATGCAGAGCGCGCACCAAGGTACCACGTCCTGAGGCGACGCGGATGAGAAGGAGCGATTGAGTTTCACTTCATCTAGAAAGGTGTACGCCCGCCTACAGGCGTCACCCTGTCTCGCCAGACACGAAGCCACCCGCTTTGAATCGAATGATTCGAGGTCGAGGCCAAATGTTAATGCATCCCGGTTCTCACAAAAGCGAGACTCGAGATGAACAAGGTTCATTCTTAAACATCTCAGGCCCCTCTTATAGCGTGCTCGCTCACATTCTGCCTCGATCGGTTATGATATCTCCATTTGCCGGCGTCGGCCGGCTAGCGAGTTTGCTCGCTGAGTCACCTGCAGTCACGATTTAGCGCATTCATTTGAGTCGCAGCGAGCGTAGACTGAACGTGCTGGCACTGCATTCGGCAGAGCTTGAAAGCGTAAAAACCAACCATTTATAACCAGAAGTCGCATACTTCGCCGAATGAGTCTGAATCGACTCGTATCCCCGAGAATAGTCAGTTATCGCGTTCGAAGTTATATCTGCCAGATGTTAATGAGACAACGCTTGGCAGCACAGCTTAATGCTGCTCTTCTCCAAAGAGCCACAGCAACAAGACCAGAATTCTAACAGGGTACGTGAACAGCGCATAAAACTAGGTATCACACCTTTGCGTGATTAATCGCCGTGTGTCGTGGTGAGTCTAAGTCTACATTAATACGGACTCGCCAGGTGGGAACTTTGCTGCAACCATGCTCGGCGAAAAACAAAGTTTCGTGTTTTTTTGCCGACACAAGGACTAACGGCCAAGTACTTCGGAAGCGGCGTGTGGTCGTTTCTCGTGGGAGGTATATATCCACACAGTTGGCAACTTTTCCCTATTACCACCAATCCGTTTCGAAGTGCCGACCGATCTATATTTCAGCTTTCGTGTGATGACGTGTAACGTCTGTTTATCTCACAATGCCGCAGGATGCGACAAGTTGGCTGTGTTTGTTTTTCTTTTCGTTGATAAATATTGATAATAAAAAAAATGCCGCTCTCATCTTCCCACGGGGGGAAGTCGAGTAAATGCGTCGCAGAGTGGGGTGTGGGGGCGTATCGCGTGAATGTTGCGTCATTGGGTATAGTTTGAAAATACGTAATTGCTGTTACATCTTTATTATTTTTAGTTAATGTATGAAGGAGAACACTTGCCTTCAACGTCAAGCGAAATACAAGTAAAGAGCCCTTGACTGAATTCAGAACATGCGATCTAGTGCCTACATATACGGGGTGACCAGCGAATGGTTGTGCAGCGCATAGGGTTTCCTAAAATTAACTAGAGAGGACACTGGTGCTGCGATCATTCAGCGACCATGGGAATTACGGGTATGACATGGATTTGCCTAGCATTCGTGCTTGCGGGCGGCGAATGAACTTGTGGCTTCCTATAATACTGTGTCTTGGCTTTGATTCGAATGAAAGAAGAAACCGTGTTCACTTCGTTACCCAATTTGAAGCGGTAAGCCTAAAATATTGAGGTGGTGAAGCGCAACTGCTGAACACTTGCCGATTGTGGTTTCGTGACAAAGCAGCTTCAAGCCACACCAAGTCAGAACGAACGTAAAGTAGGAAGCCTAGGCAAATCCACGTCATACTCGTAATTCTCATGCTTGCTGAAGTGTCATGCATTGCAGCTCCCACAAACACTAGCACCAGAGTTCCCTCTAATGTATTTTTTGTAAACTCTACGGTGCAGCGCGAGCGGCCATTTTTTTTTACTAGCAGGCGCTATCTACGTCGGCCTTGAGAGGCGAGTGTCACAGAACGAGCGCTAAAAAAGAGCGCGCCGCCAAATCCTTGCGACAACGGGCGGCAGAAACGCCGCGAGGTAAAAAGAAAAAAAAAGAAAGCAAACACCCAGGGCTCCCGGGCGCGCGCTCTCCCCGCAGAAGCACGGCTTCGCAGACGATCCTCCTCACCCCACTTCGGCGGCCCAGCAAGCCCGCGATTTTTCCAGAACGAAGGGGGCGGGGCCATACCGAGTTGACTCACCGGCCGGAGAGGGCATTCCAACTGTCTCGCCCTCTTCCCAGCTTTCGCCGCGTATCGCGCCGACGAAATGACCAGAAATTTCTGGAAAGTCGCGCGCAAGGTATTTAACCGAGCAGCCGAGACGAGAAATCAGGAGGAGACGGAAGTGAGCGCCAGAGTGCGTAGAGAGTCCGCCGTGTAGTCGGCGAAGTTTGTGGTCCGTAGGGACGGCTCGAGCTACAGGCAAGAGTGTGTGTTTACCGCTATCGAGCGAAGACCCGTGGCAACCGCTGCGAGTGTGAAGCCGACGTGTTCCGGCGAAGAAGTTGAAGTTGGAAGAGTGGCCAATTGAAGACGGGAGGTTTCCTGGAAGAGAACTTCGAGAGCTGCGGAACGACAACAACGCTGGACTTTGAGTGAGTGATTCTCGGAAGAGTATCATTCAGACTTTTGTTCCAAGGACTTTGGACTGAATAGGTTTTATATCTCTTTGGTCTTTAAGTGTCTTGGTTGTTCAATGCATGCGACTGCATTGTAGTGCGTATTGTTGTCTGTGTCCGTTGTTTCAAGTGTGGTTGATTGTACTGTGTAGTACATTGTTTGTCTGGTGACGTATTGTATGTAACTATTGTGGAGTGTGCATACGTGTGTATTGTGTTTTGATCTGCCGTTAATGAGAATATAATTTTGTTTGTTTATCAACTCTCGGCTCTGTCTTGTTCTTTGGGCCACAGCCGGCGTCCGCTGGCGCACCAATAAGGACCACTTCTAAATTGTCCACGCTTTCGTGGTGCGGTTCGGGGGGCCGATACTTCGGCTCTTGGAATTAGCCCGGCGATCGCCTCCCTAATAACGGGACAGGTGTGACAATTAATCTGGCGTCCGCGACAGGACCTTTTGGTGCACAGTGTGTCCAAAGTAGTGAGAAAGAGCCTCGAGTTGTTGATAGTGCTATCGGAACGATTTTGTGTGTTGTTCAGTGTTCTCGTTAACGAGTGCAGGGGAGTGTTCCGATAGACTGATTTAGGCAGATACTTTTTGCACGCGGCAAGGTTTTAGTTGCGAGTTGCGAGACACAATGGATCTCGAAAAGTTAGTTGCTCTTGGTGAAAAGATGGGTCTTTCTGGCGCCGAACTACGGAAGTGGGTCACCCAGAAGGAAAAAGAAGAAAAAGAGAGAGCCAAGGAAGAAAAGGCAGCTGAGTTGGAGAGAGAAAGGCTGGCCGCTGAAAGGGCGAGAGAAGAAAGAGAAGCAAAGGAGCGACAGCTGAAAGAAGAAAGAGAAGCGGAGATGGCTGAAAGGGAACGGCAGCGGCAGCACGAAATTGAACTCGAGCGGCTCCGTTTGCAACAGCGAAACGAAACTCCCGTCCAAGCTAGAGTTGAAAGCAGCGAACGCGAAGATCACGGCTTCCGCTTGAACCCAAGCAAGCTGCTCGTAGCGTTTGATGAAAGGAAGGACGACCTAGACGCGTACCTCCACAGATTTGAGACGATTGCGAGGAGCCAGAATTGGCCGGAACAGCAATGGGCAACTGCTTTGAGTACCTGCTTGAGTGGTGAAGCGCTCAGTGTGTACGGTAGGCTGACGCCGACCGATGCGGCCAACTATGCAAAGGTGAAAGCTGCTTTGTTGAAGCGATTTAGGTTCACTGTGGAAGGATTCCGGGACAGATTTCGGACAGGAAAGCCAGCTGATGGTGAAACGGCTACGCAGTATGCCGCCCGACTTTGCCATTATTTCGACAGATGGATTGAACTTTCAGGGACAGCACAGGAGTACGAGGAGCTTAGAGAGCTCCTAATTAGAGAACAATTTCTTACTAGTTGCCACCCAAGCCTGTCGCTGTACTTGAAAGAGAGGAGAGCTAAGTCACTTGAAGACATGCTTGAATTAGCTGATCAATTCTTGGAAGCGCAAGGTGGCACTAATTTGGCCAAAGTCAAGAAGGAGGGTCCCGAGGATTCGAAGAAATCGGCTCCTGAGGAAAAGAAGCATGCACCGGAGAAAATTCCGCGATGTTTTCTGTGTAACCGAGTGGGTCACCGTGCTAGCCACTGCCGAACTAACTTCACGAGCCCCACGGTTGTAAAATGTTTCAAATGTGGTCAGACTGGGCACAAGGCAGACGCATGTCGTAACGGAGCGAGTCAAACTCACCAGGTATCCTGTGCACAAGTGGCGCCAAAAACCGTTGATGACGTCACCGATGGATTCGTAGAGTTGAAAAATGGGGAGAAAATCCCTATTGTGGGTGCTGTATTGGCAAAACAACAAACGGGTGCTACGAAGGGAATGCCTGTGATGGCTGGAAAAGTGGCGGGAAGGCGTGTAGACGTTTTAAGAGACACTGGGTGCTCCACTGTAATAGTACGAAGAGACCTAGTCCGCGACGATGAACTCACGGGCCAGACCAGCCTGATTTACACCGTCGACCGTTCGGTCATGAGGCTGCCTGAGGCCAAGGTCAGGATCGAGACGCCCTTCTACAGTGGGATTGTTTCTGCCTTCTGCATGGATGATCCATTGTATGACGTAATCGTGGGGAACATCGAGGGCGCCCGATCGCCGGACCAACCCGAACCACTGGAAGAGGACTCAGAAATCGATCTACCATCGATTGCAAACCCTCACGACCAACCAGCCACGGCCGACGAGGACGTAGTCGCAGTTGCAACCCGAGCACAGACCAAAGCCCAGTCGAAGCCATTCCAGCCCCTCCCTGCACCCAATTCCGCAGAGGACCCGAGCTTCAGCTATGCCGAGGAACAAATCCAGGACGAGTCGTTAAAACCCTGCTTTGCGCAAATCGGCAAGGACCTCAGATGCCGTAATAGTAAATGCGCGATAATGTTCAAGCAGGAAGATGGACTGCTCTACAGGTACTATACGGAGAGGAGTGGTCGGCGGATACGACAGCTCTTGGTGCCGAAGAACCACCGAGAGGCTGTTATGAAGCTAGCCCACGATGGGATAATGGCTGGGCACCTGGGGGCCGAGAAAACCAAGGACAGAATTCAGGAAGAATTCTTCTGGCCCGGTGTCACAGCCGACGTGAAACGGTTCGTGGCATCTTGCGATATCTGCCAGCGAACTGTGCCAAAAGGAAGGGTGCCACACGTGTCACTCGGCCAGTCCCCCGTCATAGACACCCCCTTTAGAAGGGTAGCTATTGATATAGTAGGCCCTATCCGACCTCCATCTGGTCAAGGAAACCGCTATATCCTGACTCTCGTCGATTGCGCCACGCGCTATCCGGAGGCAGTTGCACTACCTGGCATAGAGACCGAACGAGTCGCAGAGGCCCTCGTGGAGATGTTCTCCCGTTTTGGTGTACCGAGGGAAATTCTAAGTGATCGGGGCTCGAATTTCACGTCGGAGTTAATGAAGGAAGTGGCACGACTTCTATCGGTGCGACAACTCCATACCACCCCTTACCACCCAATGGCCAACGGGATGGTGGAAAAATTTAATGGCACCCTGAAGACTATGCTCAAAAGAATGTGTGCGGAGAAACCAAAAAACTGGGACAGATTCCTCGGTCCGTTGCTGTTCGCGTACAGAGAGGTTCCCCAGGCAAGTCTCGGCTTTTCACCGTTCGAGCTTCTGTACGGCCGACATGTCCGGGGACCCCTGGCGATCTTAAAGGAAGTTTGGACGAACCAGGAGCTGGACGATGAGCTGAAGACAACCTATCAGTACGTATTGGATCTCCGAAATCGTCTAGAAGAGACGTGCCGCCTAGCTCACGAAGAACTCCGAAGGGCGGGAGTACGCTACGCTAAGCACTACAATCGAAAATCAAGGGATAGAGTATTCCAACCAGGAGATAAGGTTCTCATCCTGCTCCCAACTGACAAAAATAAACTCTTGCTGCATTGGAAGGGGCCCTTCGAAGTGCAGGCGAAAATTGGGGACTTCGATTACTCCATAAAGACGCCGGGTGGGCCGAAAATTTTCCATGCCAATTTGCTGAAGAAGTATGCGGAGCGGGAAACGAACCAAGATGCGCCACATCAATGCCAAGCCATCGTAGGGGTTATTGACAATGGAGAGGAACAGGAACTACCGGTGCCGGAGTTCGTGCAGACAGAAGGGATTACTGACGTCAAGATCTGCCCAAGTTTGACGGACCAACAAAAGGAGGAGTTGGAGAAAACCATGAAAGTGCAGTCTAAAATATTTTCGAATGTCCCGGGCAAGACAGATTGGGTGGAGTGCCACCTCGAGACAGTGACGGAGTCCCCAGTCCACGTCAAACAGTACCCGTTACCTTTTGCTACGACTAAAGACATCGAGGCCGAGGTACAGCAAATGAAAACACTGGGCATAATTGAAGTCTCGAAATCGCCCTATAATTCCCCAGTGTTGCTTGTGGACAAACCAGACAAAACCAAGCGGTTTGTAGTCGATTTCCGGCGCCTGAACAACCTCATGATAGCAGATGCAGAGCCCATGCCTAGGGCAGATGCCGTTTTTGCCAGTGCCACAAACAAAAGATACTTCTCTAAGTTAGATTTCGTTAAGGGCTACTGGCAAATCCCACTCTCCCAGCAGTCGAGACCTAAAACTGCGTTTTCGACAAAATCCGGTCTCTACCAGTTTTGCTACATGCCTTTCGGGATCAAAACGGCACCCGCCGTGTTCGCCCGGCTGATGCGACTAGTCACTGAGGGAATCCCGGGCGTTGAACATTACTACGACGACGTGCTCATAACAAGCACGACCTGGGAGGAACACCTATCCACTCTCAGACAACTCTTCGCTCGAATTCAGGCTGCCGGGTTGACCGTGAGACCGAGCAAGTGTGAGTTGGGAATGAATGAGATTGATTTCCTGGGTCATCACATTGGACAAAACATGCTTGCTCCACTGGGAAAGACTCTTGACAAAATCCAAGCTGCACCCGCCCCAAAAACGAAGCGACAGGTACGCGCTTTTCTCGGGTTGACCAGCTATTACCGGGAGTTCATTCCAAATTATGCCGAGATCAGCGCCCCTCTCACAGAACTGATCAAGAAGGGTGAAAGCAACTTAGTAAAATGGACGACGACACACGAGAAAGCATTTGCGAAACTCAAGGAATGTATCTCGAACCCTCCCGTGCTCCGCCTCCCAGACTTAACCAAGGAATTCATCCTCCGCACCGACGCTTCCGACACCAGCCTTGGGGCTGTGCTCCTGCAGTCACACGAAGGGACCCTCCATCCCATAGCCTACGCCAGTCGCAAACTACTTCCCCGGGAATCATCCTACAGCACCATCGAAAGAGAATGTCTAGCCCTGGTGTGGGGGATACAGAAGTTTAATATTTATCACTACGGAGTTCCTTTCTTGGTCCAAACTGACCACCAGCCTCTCCAATACATAAAACAGGCTAAACAGCTCAACAGCAGAGTGTTGAGGTGGAGCTTGCTTCTGCAAGAGTATCAGTTCCGAGTCGAGCACATCAAGGGAAGCGAGAACGTTGGTGCCGACTACCTTAGCCGAGTTTGAATGTTTTGGAAGGGTCTGACAGTAGTGAATGCAATAGGCTGTGTTGTTATTGTGTTATCCAGTGTCGAGCGAATCAAAATGGTTGTTCCGGTGATGTGATGTGATGTATTGTACAATTGTTGCAATGAATGAACTTTGTACATTTGTATAGTTGGGAATTTGTGGTGGAGTGTTGTACTCATGTGCCTGTGGTTATATTTCATGAGTTGTGGAATTGAACTACAATGTAAGATTGTATTGCGTGATATATTGTGAATGTGAAGTGTCATGGGCGACGGATCGTGTTACAGTCTGTGAGAATGAGTGGTGACTGTTCGCGCTCGTTTGTGTGGTTTTGAATATTATGAGATAATATTCTTAAAGTGGGGGGCAGTGTCACAGAACGAGCGCTAAAAAAGAGCGCGCCGCCAAATCCTTGCGACAACGGGCGGCAGAAACGCCGCGAGGTAAAAAGAAAAAAAAAGAAAGCAAACACCCAGGGCTCCCGGGCGCGCGCTCTCCCCGCAGAAGCACGGCTTCGCAGACGATCCTCCTCACCCCACTTCGGCGGCCCAGCAAGCCCGCGATTTTTCCAGAACGAAGGGGGCGGGGCCATACCGAGTTGACTCACCGGCCGGAGAGGGCATTCCAACTGTCTCGCCCTCTTCCCAGCTTTCGCCGCGTATCGCGCCGACGAAATGACCAGAAATTTCTGGAAAGTCGCGCGCAAGGTATTTAACCGAGCAGCCGAGACGAGAAATCAGGAGGAGACGGAAGTGAGCGCCAGAGTGCGTAGAGAGTCCGCCGTGTAGCCGGCGAAGTTTGTGGTCCGTAGGGACGGCTCGAGCTACAGGCAAGAGTGTGTGTTTACCGCTATCGAGCGAAGACCCGTGGCAACCGCTGCGAGTGTGAAGCCGACGTGTTCCGGCGAAGAAGTTGAAGTTGGAAGAGTGGCCAATTGAAGACGGGAGGTTTCCTGGAAGAGAACTTCGAGAGCTGCGGAACGACAACAACGCTGGACTTTGAGTGAGTGATTCTCGGAAGAGTATCATTCAGACTTTTGTTCCAAGGACTTTGGACTGAATAGGTTTTATATCTCTTTGGTTTTTAAGTGTCTTGGTTGTTCAATGCATGCGACTGCATTGTAGTGCGTATTGTTGTCTGTGTCCGTTGTTTCAAGTGTGGTTGATTGTACTGTGTAGTACATTGTTTGTCTGGTGACGTATTGTATGTAACTATTGTGGAGTGTGCATACGTGTGTATTGTGTTTTGATCTGCCGTTAATGAGAATATAATTTTGTTTGTTTATCAACTCTCGGCTCTGTCTTGTTCTTTGGGCCACAGCCGGCGTCCGCTGGCGCACCAATAAGGACCACTTCTAAATTGTCCACGCTTTCGTGGTGCGGTTCGGGGGGCCGATACTTCGGCTCTTGGAATTAGCCCGGCGATCGCCTCCCTAATAACGGGACAGGTGTGACAGCGAGAGAGAGGAAGGAGACCGACAGTTTTGCGAGTGTCTTCCAGAGCTGGCACGAGACGCGATCATGCACAGTAAGGGTTTGGACGGCGCAACCGCCGACGTCAAAGCGTGACATCGTGCGACTTAGAAATGCTCCGCTTTTAAAAGAAAGTCTCAATTGTTTCATGGTATCATACTCCACCCTGTGTATTTTAAATGCGGAGCATTTCTCAGTGAACTTCGCCGTCTTTGAGCGTATCTATCTCTCTATCTTGCCGCTTACGACGTTTAGCTCTCCTGGCCGCTTCAATAATGGGATCGATAGCAAACTTGGTATGGCGTAACGTGACTGTATGACGAGTGTAATTGACCAGTTATAACATGAATATCACGACATGTACGTCATGAAAGTCACGATTTACATTTCATGGTTACGCTGCTGTCGCGGTGGTTTAGTTAACATGGCATGTTGCACAACTGGTATGACATGACATGACTGCATCGCGAACGCAAGTGACAGACCCTAACGTAGAAATCATGACATGCATGTCATATAAGTCATGAGTCATGATTACACGTTACGCTCATGGGGTGCTCGCGGTCGTTTCGCTAGCTTCACATTTACCAAATTTGGTATTACGGGACGTGAATGCATGACGAAGGTATGAGACTGGTGCGAACGTGATAATCATGAGATGCGTGTCATGTAAGAACATGACTACATGTCACCCTCAAGGCCCCAATACACTTCGACGGCACCCGGCACGCCCGCGTTCGTTTCGTTGCGTCATGACGGCGATGCCACGTCAGGCGCCGATCTGCCGGCATTAAGGCGCGCGTCGCGCTGCGTTGCTTAGACGCATGCGCGTTTGAGCGCGGCCGGCGTCCCCCCCGTCACGAAAGGAGGCAGACGCAGTGCTGTCTGGGTAACGTTCTCGGCGCGAAATTCGCCATGTCGCATTTCGCGACGGTTGCCGCCGGGCCACGCCGACGGACCCTGGTCGCGCCAGTCGCTCCTGGCGTCAGACTTTAGATTAGTGCTCGCGTTTTGCTAGCGCAGCGTCAGACTTTAGATTAGTGCTCGCGTTTTGCTAGCGCAGCGTCGCTGTGTCCAGCGTGCACGCGCGTCAACGTTACGTCGGAGTGTATTCGGACATTCATGATGCGCTCGTAATTGTTTCGCTAGCTCCACGTGTACTAAATGTGGTATCAGGTGACCTGAATAGATGAGGAAGGTAAATGACGCGTTCAAACATGAGAATCGTGACAACGAAGTCATGTATGGCATAGTTTACCTCCGCCTCGTAACGCTGTGCTGATTTTAAAGTGACATATGAATCCTCCACATTTGTGCTTCGCATATCATAGATTTCTACTGTACGTGGAATCTGCCACTTTTTCTTCAAACCGTGTTGATCGTAATAAGAATGTAGGGTTTGCATCGTGTCACACCAAACCTTTGTTTCAGTCGTTAATTTCACGTACTTCTCAGCATTAAAACCACCATTCGCTCAAGTGTCACAGCTATCACTGACTGCAATCCTTTCCATGAAACTTGAACTACTATTGTATAACGAAGACATTCAGTTACCTGTATGGATTGCTCATGTGTTATTTTATTTTATTTTGTTTTCCTAAAATAACTTCAATACGTAGTATAATATCTGGAAAAATTATGTGTTGACTGAATTCACTGCAATCCTTCATTCTGTATATTTGATTTAATTTATGCACTCCCCTCTTCAATGTGATTTTGGCATGAGAGTAATATAAGTTAATAAATACATTAATACATAAATAAACGAAAAGTAAAAAAAAATAACTAAGTAAATTTGAAGTGGGTAAAAGGAGGGGCTCAACTGCATAGCTTCGCATCATCAGAACATCTGCCGTAGCTGCTATGGCGATGTAGTGTTGCGCTGTTAAGTGCGAGGGCCGGTTTTTGATTACACACCACGGTGGCTGCATTCGAATATGCAAGAGCGCCTATGTATGCGTCTTAAAGAAACGGAGCTGTTCGAAAGTCATCCTGAAACACCTAGTGCGGTGTACCGCATATTCATATCGTGCTCTTGACATTGCGAAATAGCAGAACTAATATACATGTTTCGATTAGCGGGGAACGTGCGAAGTGTTTACTAAAGCTGTGCATTATCTTCTGCTGATTGTCAAACATTATAGCACTCCTGATTACGGTACGCTACGCAGCAAGAAAAAGAAGATTCGAAGAAATTTATGTACGAGCCAAGTAGGGACTTACAGAATAGGCCAAAAGGCAATTTTTACGGATGTGCGAATAGTGAAATATAAATCCTAGTCAAATACGAATTGAATAGCAATGACACCGAATCGAATACAAATAGGAGCCCAAATACTAATCGAATAGATTTAAGAATAGTAAAGCCACCATTATGAAAGTAGTCCTAGAATTTCAGTGGAACGATTTTAGAAACAGCCCGAGAATTCGGCGACATCTTATTCGACACAAATATCCACAAGCTTCTTTAAGGAGTCAGTACACAAGGTCCAACATTTTTTTGTTCACACCACGAAAATGTCCTCGCCGCCTCGTACTGTTCACCGGGGCGATCCCATTTTCCGAATATTACAGCTCTGTGCGCAGCGCAGACTCTCCGTTTCGAGAAACAATCCCGCGCCTGCTTCCTTTGCCTGACCGCTTCTCCTTGTACGCTCACAGTGAGGAAAGCTTGGCTGTGGGCAACTTTACGAACCACTGAGCTCGTGTATTGGTTCTTTGACCCATGAAATGATGCCTCGTCCCTTTGGTAAAGCAGTATGGGCTGCGCAGTCCGCATTTTTGTTTTCCGGCGCTGCCCTCTGCTATTTTGAACACCCCGAGACAATCGGGATAAGCGGTATTTGCCAGAACCACGGTGCAGAAATACTTTAGGTGAGCGAACGCCGTGAGGCGAGCGCTTGGCGGGGAAGGAAAGATTATGTTCTCGTTTTGCGGCGTGCCGATAGGTGGCTCGCCGGACTGAGGACTGCGGCGGGCTGCCGGCTAATTCCGCAAAGCACATCCGGGACGTGAGCGACGGTTCGTAAATATGAGAAAACCGGCTAATTGCGTGATATTGCCACCATTGATGAACGAGCCGCTGTGGATCATACTCATTTTAGGCTGCAAAGAAGAAGAGAACATTTTCGTTCCTCTAGTTCAGGTGAACTCCTGGCTGTAGGTCTTGTTTTGCTCGTGACAATATCAACCACGCGACACGCGTAGAGTGGCGCCGCGAAAGAGAGGCTGATAAGGGAAGAGGTTGATGGCGCGGCGAGGGTGCTGTGGCGACAATAAATGAGCACCGCTACTTTCCTACATAACGGGGCTTTCCTGCACCGAGATGGGGGGAAGAGAAGCCGGGGCATGACGCCTCTTTTTACGGGGTCAAAGTTTGTAGCGCCATCTCCCTCGCTCCTGGCGAAGCAGAACCCTAAGGGGCATTGGATAGCACCGACGTTCACTCACCTGAAGTATTCTTGCACCGTGGCCAGAACTTAAGCCTCCGAGATAAAGAGGTATCTTGCTGCTTAACCGCATGACGTATCGGTGACGTCGTGTCACGTTGCCGAAGTGGGTGGAGTCACGACGGCGGACGGCCCCGTTAGCCCTACCTATCGGACGGGAAAACCAGCTAAAACAAATGCTTGAACCCGTGTTACTTTCTTATTATAGCACGCATTCGCGAACTTCTTGCGGCGGCATGTTCACATAGGAAAAGTAAGCATATTTCTCTTCATAAAAATTTTCAGACCACGGGATTCTTACTGGCCGTATAGAGGACCAATACGTTTATCTTGAACCCCCAGAAAGAACCATGAAAAATGCTACTATTTTGTTTACTGATCCAAGATTGCATGCGCCAGCAGTTATAGAGCCTTAGAAATATTTTGTAAGTCTAGGTTCTGGCACAGAAGTCACAATAACGTAGCACTTTCTCAAGAAATTCTAAATAAATATCATATATAAATATCAAGCAATATTGATGAGTCATCATCATGAATGTCATGATGAAGACAGTGTATTGATACTGCTGTCGCGCTGATGAAACTGGAGTTTTAAGCAAAAACGCCTTCATCATAACTTCAATAATGAGTCGATAGCGCCGTAAACCCTTCAGTTGCATGCATCTCGGTAGTTCTACAGTTAAAACAAGAAACGTTAGCACTTTTTCTGATGTTTGGTTTCTTTGAGGATTTTATTGAATGATTTGTGGGGTTTAACGTCCCAAAACCACCATATGATTACGAGAGACGTTACAGTGGAGGGCTCCGAAAATCCAGACCACCTGGAGTTCTTTAACGTGCACCCAAATCTGAGCACACGTACATACAGCATTTTCGCTTCCATCGAAAATGCAGCCGCCGCAGCCGGGATTAGATCCCGCGACCTACGGGTTAGCAGCAGAGTACCTTAGCCACTAGACCACCGCGGTGGGGCATCCCTTTGAGGTTTTTTTTTTTGGTGCTTATTATTTGATACTATTAGAAAAGTATTAGAGTTTTTTCAAGGCACCTCTATTTCATTCGAGTGTCGAATCGAATTGAACGCTATTGGATACATTGTTCGAAAATGTCAAATACTCGTGGAACTTCAGTAATTTTTTCCTTCTTTAATTATTTTGAAGTGTGCGGTTTGCTGACTACATTCTCTCTCACACTCTTTACCTTAGCAACCAGTTCTGCACATCATCACGCAGGTACGTATCGGTATCCTACAAGATTCCGCAGCTATCATGCGGGAAGCGGTACAGGTCACGACGTACGGCAAGTTGCAAACACTGTTAAGCATTACCTATTCCTGGGATACACTCCAAAATCCATTATATATGGTCTGCCGTGGTGGTGTAGAGGTTTGGGTGCTCAGCTGCTGATCCGAAGGTCGCAGGTTCGATTCCAGCAACGGCGGTCCTATTTAGAGGGAGACGAAATATTTAGAGGGAGACGAAATTTAGAGGGAGACGAAATGAGGGAGACGCCAGCATTAAAGAACCCCAGATGGCCAAATTTCCGCAGCCCTCCACTACGGCACTTCTCGTATCGTGGTTTTGGGACGTTACATATGTGAAGAAGAAGATGTGCTTGCAGGAAGCAGGATTGCCAACGCCCTGCTCTCTCAGCTCGTGCTTCGGTTCGTTGCTATGCCGATCGCTGGACGGTTCTTCACGCTGTCTCGTCGCTGTCTTTAACGGCTAATAAACCTCTTCACACATATAATATTATTACAAATATTGTTATTATAATTAATAATAAAATGTTATTGTTGTCGTCGTCGTCGTCGTCGTTGTTGTTGTTGTTGTGGTCAATTAAATTTAGGTGTGAAGTAACAAAAACAAAAGTGGGATAGATAAAGGGGCTCGTTGATATGCATGAAAAAACAGTCATAATCGATGACCGAGTGAACCTATAGAGCGTTCCTCTGTCAGCTATCATTACGGCCTTGTTGAGCTTTCCGAAGAACTCGCCTTTTGTTCACAGCGTCTCGTCCTCTCAGCGGAAAGAGAGAGCCAAGGAGCCAGCTTCCTCTCTCACTCATGCCACGCACTGCGGCAGCGAGAGCTGATGTGAACAATTTACGTCACGGCGCTGTAGTCTTTTCTCAGGAGCCAACGCTCTGAAGATAAAGGAAGCAACCGATTCGTGCACCCTGTCTTCGTTCTAAACCGTATCCTAGCGCGGGAGCGTGACCAAGGGAAACGCGTCGTTCAGCGCGATTCTGCCCGTGTACACGGGGAAGCGCTCTTCTTATACAGATCGGTTGAACAAACCTCCGAAATAGCTGCACGTCAGAGAGGATATTGGTGTCACAGCCGACTATGAACTGGTGACTGGTCACGCAAGCCTTGGCCTAGTGCCCTTGAAAAGAAAGAAAGGAAAGCAGATTGAGAAAACTACGGCGGTCTAATGGAAACGACATTCACCAGATTGGGGAAATGAACGGAATAAACTGTTGAGCTATGACACTATTAGCGCACGTCTCTGTCAGCTTTCCGAGGAATACTGATTGCAGGATTTTGCCTGATTTATGCTCCATGATTTTTTATTTCATTAAACGGGCCCTTTCTAAGAAAAGAGAGAACACGCGAAAGAGAGAGAGAGAGAGAAAAAAGCAAAGAGAAGGTGTAAATGCATTCTGGAAGACGCGCAGAAAGAAAGTGTGAATGTAACGGCTGGCAAGCGAGATGACCAATAGAACGGTCAAGCCTAAAAGCACCATGAAAATGCCAGAAGTTCTTTTTTTGGTCATTATAAATAATGACTGGATAGTTGAAGAGCTATACCTTATTCACCACACCGATATGAATGGCTGGAGTGCGTTGTTTCTATTAATGTTCAAACAACCGCGTTCTCGTACTCTTTTTTATTTTTGTTTTGTTCTTACTACGCTCTAACATTCGAGGCAAAAAAGTAGATAGATGCTTCTTGATTGAATCGAGTATGACTATAGCAGCTTTTTACCAACCACTTGTAAGTAAATGCGGAACACCACAGAATGTAGACGCCACGCGTTCGCGTTTCTTTCGATCCCCATTGTACTATCAGCGTCAGATGAAACCAAAACAGTGGCAAGCATCCGCGATAGTATAGTGCGTGCTTTTCACTTGTCACCATGGACAGGGGACAAGTGAGAGTGACAGGTGACTGTACGGCAGCTCTGTGCATATATGCGTGCCTGTCCACGGCGATAGTGTAGGGTGTGCACTATACCATCGCGAATGCTTGCGCTATTCAGGTTTCATTTGACACTAGTAGCACTTGTTGTAAGTGTTTTGTTTTCTACTGAGCCCCGTCACTTCTTAAACCAAGGATGTTGACATGCTAAAGTTATGAAATTTATCTCCGCTATGTTATTCTAACAATGGCGCGAACAATGCATGGCGTCGAAAAACATCCGCTGCTAACACAACCAACACAACCAGAGAGTGTGTGAGAGAGAAACAACATTTAATAAAGAAAAATTAGTTCATCGCAGGTGGTGCGCGAGGAAGTGGTTCATCTTCTAAGGCTCCACTGGCTGTGAGTTCACCGTCCCATCGTTTCATAAAATAGTGAAGTAATGAGTACTGATAAGACGCTTATTAACCGTATTATTAACGTCAACTGCTCACCGGTGATATCGAGCATCGGTATATGCGGACGACAATACGGCATAAGAATGGCTTCCAGTGTAAGGAAAGTTAACCATCGAGAGAACCTTGTTAATAAAAGTGTCATTCGTGCACTTTTGCGTCTCCGAAGGAGCGGCACTTACTGAAAGACGTGCCTTCAGGCGAAGACAGCATCAGAGCTGCCGTCGGGATCTCAAAGGAACGTGACGAACGCATTCGTATTCAAATGAGGCGCGTCCTGTGCAGGTCTCCGCGTTGATGGTATTTCGCGTTTAACGGTTCGTTAGCTCTCCACCCAACACATTATTTATTATTACTTTTTTTCTGCGCATTGTTTCTTGGCCTCTGCGTCGCTCATCGTTCATAGTACACGCCTCATTAACATACACTGTACGACCAATCAAAGTTTTTTGTTATCGTTTTCTCTTGGGCCAACCAAACGATGCTGCGACAATTTTATTCAGTTTAAGTGTCCCAGCCAAAAACGAAGTGGTCCTCAATCGACATCAAATGAAGCCTTCTAAGTGACTCTTGCGCAATCTTCGCGCCCCATGATTTCTGTATTTGCACTGCCTATAAACCACAAGCTCCTTCTTCCAAGAGAACTAAAGAACACTCGAAATGTCTCATCATTTGTTGTATTCCTACGGGGCCGAATTACCAGCGGTATTATCAGGTCCACAAAAAAGCACAACGCCGAATCACCTGAACGGTAAGCCAAGCGTTAAATTTCATCGTGGATGTTCGAGACCGCATTACGACGAGAAGTGTATATGTTTGCGTAAGTTGTGCCGCCGGGCGCGAAAACTGCACAGGCACTGAGTTCACTCATCCTCGAAGAAACGTTCTGTGAGTGTTCGAAGCTTCGCTTCCCTACACTCGGGTTTCGATGCTGCCGCTACGCACATGATGCGCACCTGATCGAAAGACGGAGTTAACGCAATATTCCTTATATACAAATAACATGAGTATAGGCTCCAATTGTTTGTACAAGAGAAGGAATTGCACAAGATAATTTTGTTTTCATTTAGTGATCTGAGCAAAATGTGTGTGTGCCCGCTCAAAACATGACTTCGTGTGCTTCTTACTTCTATGAAACTAAATCGATACAGGATTATTTTTGTAAAATAATATAAAAAATACACAATCGGAATAGATGGCAGCTGGTATTAGCAAAACTTCTAGGTTCGTTGCCAACAGAAAATTTTGCAAAAACTGCTGCAGGAGTCTCAGAAAAGCCTTCCATATCACAGCATATCCACGGACTGAATGATAAGTGAGGTGAAGCATCCGTCAGCCCGTCCGCGCCTCCATCCGTCCGTTCGTTCTTACTACCGTTCATCTGTACGGCCTTCCGTATTTGGGTACGTCCATCCGTGGGTGCATCCTTTCATGCATCCATCTGTCCGTACGTGCGTCTGTCCATCCGTCTGCTTGTCTCTCTGTCCTAGCTTCCTTGCGTTCGTCTGTTCGCCCATCTAGTGAACATTCCGAGTACCGCCATCTCGCATCTTTTCATAATATATTCATTGCGTCTATCATAATCATATGGTGGTTTTTGAACGTTAAACCACGACATTTTATATATTCAACATATAGAAGTACCGCCATCCAGAGGACATTCCAAGGACCCAACAAGAGGTGGCTACCTACTACTACTACTACTACTACTACTACCACAACCACTGCTACCACTACTACCACTACCACTACTACTATACTACTACTGCATACATCGGGGCTTACTACTACCATTACTACTGTAAACATTGTGGACGCACGACCACAGCATAAGGAGCTTCACCCCTACAAATATGTCAAAAATAGCAAATGAAATAAATATTTTTCGGAACGGCACTCTTAGACCACAAGCACGGAGATGGGGTGACTTGAATACAAATAAATTTTGTTTGAGCGAACTTGTGCCCATGAGAGAACTGAGCGAAAAACTTTCGTCGGTGTCGGGATGGTCTGTGCGGTACAGCGTCGGTGGAAAAAATACCAGAACCTTCGCCGATGCAGTCTTTTATAACGTTCACGGCAAACTGTCTCGGACAAAAACTTGGCGTATCAAGCGCATGAGACAATAAAATAGTGCACTACTTATCAGAGGCATATTTCCAACGTGCGATCGACGGAGGGACGCGTTAACGAAGTCACACTGTAGATAAGCTGAGACAGTGCTGCGTAAATAAGAAGGCCTCAACATAAACACACGTGGCAATGTTAACAAGTACTTACAGGTAGGTCCTTTGTGTTTCCATGTGCATGTATCATTTGCTTCCGCGAATATGACAGTCGTACTTGAAGTGCGGTACATTCATTAAGACTCCTGCCTATTAACATTCCCTCACAAATAACACCGCTTGTTTAAAACATGTTGCCACTAATTACTAAAATGTAGCCTGTGATTCCCACCCTATATGGATTGCCTATGATGCCAATTCAGCAAAGAAATAAAAGTGAAATAAGGGTTTAATGTTTCTGTAGTTTATTAAGGGTAAACCAACCAACAAGCAGATGCTCGTACGTAAGCGCACAATGTCACTACGAAAAGAAAACCGGCACATATCACTCTCTCAAAAGACAGAATTAGCGTAGCTCATATTACGTGACGCAAGTATTGAATACGACAGTCCTGATGAACCGCTCTTGGGTTTGTGCAATGCAATATATTGGGTGTTATGGGATTGCTGACGTGTTAAACGTAGCACCTTTCGCCTATTGTTGTTATAGCATGCTATGGTGGACAAATCGGCCCACATGTTCAGAAAGCAAAGCAGGAGAGGAACAAACTAAAGAAATTGAAGATGATAACGAATACAGTGCATGCCTGTATGAAGATGACAGTTTTTCCTGTTTCTTATGTAACATGGCCGGCAATACTCGCTGTAATGCAATATACGCAGCTATGCTTTTGCTCTTTCTTGTTTACATTCGTTCTCGCGTCTGTTTTCTTTCTCTGTCTTTCTGTCTTTTCTCCTTCAATTTCCTTTTTTCTCGATTTTTCTCTTTACCTTTCTTTTCTTCTTTCTTTCTCTCTTTCTTTCTTTCAGTGGCGGTGTTTTTTTTTAATTAAATGTATATAAGGAGAGGTTGGTGCCCATGCGTGGCGCCGGCTACTCCTCTTGCACAAAAGTCGACATTGCACATTTTGTAGCAAACACAAGGTTATGCATATGTACATAGCACAACACTTTCACAATAAGTTCACGTTTTTTAAAACTGAGTGTCCACACCACACAGAAATGTGTTCAAACAACATAGAAATGTGTCCGCACCACACTGAGTTTGTGAGAACACAAGTAATCACGCCCGTTTATGTGTTCACAAACATGAAAGTTCAATAAAATGTCTAAGGTGATCTTGTCGCTTAAATACTGAACTGCTTTCAGGAAGGTATTCCCAAAAATATCAGAGTGAAACACAAAAATACTGTTTTGAAACATACTGGTTAACAGTGAAGTACATTTGTTTTTTGTTTAGTACCTTTGAGCTATTTCTGATTTCTCCAGAAAGTGAACGACTGCACGCGCTGCAGTGGCTTTTAGCTTTCCTTTTGGCTATGGACCCATTATTTTAGCAAATGATGGAGGTCGCTTATCCAAAGACTTGTGATTTTTGAAAACGGTTCCTTCGAAGTTTGTCATGATTTCTACAATGCAGAAGAATGTGCTCTATGCGTTCTTGAGCTTCTCCACATGAGCAGGTAGGACTGCCAGCTTTCTTTATTCTATACAAGAAGGCCTTCGGGTAGGCTGTACCGAGTCGAAGCCTATGGATGACTGTTTTTACAAATCGGCTAATCTTTAACGGAATATTAAATTCTATGCTGGGATCAATGTTATACAACAGAAAGTTTTGCGCACCATTTTCGAACCAGGTTTCCTTAGACAGTTGACAGCTCAGCTTATTTATTAGACACTGTGCGTCGCTCAATGATAGAGGTAGCAGTGATATATTATTTCCTTGATGTGCTGCATGAGCAATGTGATCAGCTGCGTCGTTTTCTGTGATTCCACAGTGGCTGGGCACACACTGGAACATTAGAGTGTGGTTTAAATCTTTTGCTATAGCGTACGTCCTCTGTATTTCATATGCGAGATCACTAGCTTTGTTGCCCAAGCTGATTCCTTTTAGAGAAACTAATGAGGACTATGAGTCACTGATAACTACCCATCGAAGTGGGTAGTTTTCTCTGTAGTTGGTCCCTCGCGTTCTATGTTTTTCTCCGCTTCTTCCATTTCATTCTACCTCTCTCTGTCTACCCTTAGTATCCCAACCTTATTCAACTCCTCGTACATACGATATCCCTCATCCTCACCCTAACCACTCGCTCTCTCCGGATTGCTGTACTGTATTGATTACACAAGGCTATGCTCTGCTCGGCCAGTGCCCCCAGTTAGCCGAGTGGTAGGGACGCACGCCTTTGGATCAAGGGTACAGCACGGGTATTCAATCTCGTCTCGACAAAATAGGTTTTCTCTCCCAATAACGACTCTTTTCCTCTCTCTTTGTATTTCATTATTGATCCCTCTCTGAACTCGTTCTCTTGCTCATGAAATTATTGCAACGTTAGCCAGACAAACCGGCACACGTATTCCGGTAACGAATCAGGAGAGAGAGAGAGAGAGTGAAGATTTATTGAAAGAAGCTTGTGAGTGAAGGTGGGAGGGTCCCTGAGGAAAAAGGCTAAGCATGGGGCGAAGATGGCGCGTGGCCGCTCCCCGATGATGATAATTTGCTATCTGCGACACACAGTCAGTCTCGACCTTAAGAGCTAGGCCGTAAAACGAATGTCACGCGCATGCGTGGATTACGCATACAACGTCGATTCTCGCCGGCAGAGTTGCGCACATTCATTTATCTCGCCAAAATGAGCGACCTCTGAACACGTGTTGATGAGGAACCTGTACACAATTAGGGTCGGGGATTGTCGGACATGGTCTTGGGTGTTTTATAGAACCTTTAGGCTACGATAAATGTTCTGGCTTGTGAGCTTTGTGCATAAATAGCGCTACTCTTGGTTGCGCCGTAGAGTGTTTGGATAGGTATTTGTTATAGAGTGCCTAGATACCCGCTCCTCCACTCGTGCACGCTTAGAGTCACCCTAATTTGTTAGGTTGAGGCACGTCCACTAGTGACAAGACGTCACATATGTCTACAATAAAAACGAATAAGAACAACGATATTTATGAAGCATTCCTATACTTTTGAATGCACTGAGTGAAGTCAGCACCCTAGTATCGTCCTTAGCGTGTCGAGTTTCTGAAAGAGGATGATTTCTGTGCGCTATCCGCAAGGACATTTAATGAAGAACAGAATGACACTGGTAAAAATGTTACATAGGACGCCGACAGCGATTTTATATTAGTTCCAGCAGTTATTATTAGGTAAATGTACATTTAGATAACTCCTCACCTTGTCAATGCTCTGTGTAGTGCATGCTAATCCAAATCTGTTCAATATAAATAAAAAAATGCTTAGCTTTGAGAACACGTTCACTTTTATTTTAGGAGCGAAGCTCCTTAAGGCGTGGGCTGATCGTCCAGTCGTAGTCGTATGTAGCCACCTCTCGTTAATTCTTGATCCGTTCGTAGAGGGCTGTACTTGTACATATCACCAAATGCTTATAAGCTGAAAAATGCAAATGGTACGATACTAGAGCTAGGACGTTACTTGTAGTATGATAAATAATCAAAATCACAGCATACCCATGGAGTGAATGATGAGCGGGGCGAAGCTTCCGTCAGTCCGTCCGCGCTTCCGTCCGTTCGTTCTCGCTTCCGTCGAACCATGCATCCATGCGTCCTTGCGTTCATTCTTTCATCCATGCATCCACCCTTGCGTCCGTCCGTCCGTCCGTCCTCTTGTGCGTCCATCTGTGCGTCCATATACCTGCGTTCGTCCATACGTCCTTCTATGCGTCAATTCGTTCATCCATTCATCCGTCCGTCCGTCCTCTCGTGCGTCCGTCCTTGCGTTCGTTCATGCGTCCATTCATTCGCACATCCGTCCGTGCGTCAGACAGACAGATAGACGATGGATGGACGCGGCCAGCGGATGATTCACGGTTTGCCGATAAAAAGAATTATACACTCAAGACAGCGGCGGCTCGAGCTCGTAGATGGAACCCCCATGTGCGAGTGCGCGAGGAAGACGCGTGCCGTGAAGCTGCGCAGCGGCGCCGACAAGATCCCGGCGTACGAGAATGGGAGGCTGAAGCGGCGCGACGGCGGCGTTTGGACCCAGCTTCGCCCCACCATCCATCATGCACCCCGTGCATATTCTGTAATTTTTAGGGGCAAAGCTCCTTATAGCAGCAGCTGTTCGTCCCTCGTAGCCGTTGTAGTGTGTAATAAGTATAACATTTTGATCTCCAAGGTGGTGGCGGTGAGAGATTTCTTCTGTGCGTTGTTGAACAATAAACGATACTGCTCAATGTACAAGGCCATGGCTGCTAAGGGGGAATGACAGACAGGAGCATTCGGCTTTTAGTTAACGCGCACGCTGCGATCCCCATTAACAGCCATTGGCATGTACATTGAGCACTATCTGACAAGAAAGGTTTGCTACGTTATACTCGCTGGGTGTAACCTCCTTAGTTTTAGAAAGGCTTAGCGAGCGTTGAGCCGCAGTGCCATGAATACAAAGAACTAGTACATACCATGAATGAACTCGAGGTGGTTAAAGGCGGGAAGTAGATACGAAGCGTAAGCCGTAAGAAAGGAAAAGCCGACCTCTCCTGTCTCTCATTTCCCATTAGCAGCCATTGGCATGTACATTGAGCACTATCTGACAGGAAAAGGTTGCTACGTTACACTCGCTGGGCGTAACCTCCTTGGTTTTAGAAAAGTTTAGCGAGCGTTGGGTCGCAGTGCCATGAATACAGTGAACTAGTATATGCCATGAACTCGAGGTGGTTAACGGTGGAAAGTAGACCCGAAGCGCAAGCCGTAAGAAAGTGTCGGTGTGCCACCTCTTGTTTAGGCCTTGGAATGTCCGCTGGATGGTGGTGCTTCTACATGGGGAATATATGATGAAAAGATGCGAGATGGTGGTACATGGAGCGTTGAATAGATAGACGAGCGGACACACAGACAGATGCATGGATGGACGCATGAACGGACGCAGGGGCGGATGCATGGACGAACGCAGGGACGGACGCACGAACAGGTGCACGCACGGACGGGCGGATGGACGCATGGACGGTCACACAGACGGACGCATGGGCGAACGAATGCTTCGCCCCACTCTCCATCATTCACTCCGTGGATATGCTGCCATTTTTTATCATAAAAACACACATACCTCTTATGTATAATTATTGTTAGGGTTTTACGCCGCTGAACCTTTTTCTGACTATAAAGGGGTACCATAGACTGAAGGGCTCTGGAAATATTTAACATATGGTCAAATTTCCGTAAATAGACCTAAACATATGTACATGGGGCTCTACCATTTCACCTCCATTTACATGAAGCACCAAAGACTAAAATAGGGGGCATTATTGTTTTACCTTTGGTCTAGTAATGAGGAATTCAAATATACTGAATCGCACAAAAACAACCTTTACTTTCCACAGCTCTCGAAGGATGCGTCCGATGCTATAGCAATTTAGCTACTACATATAATTGTCTTTGGCACCCTTTACTTGAATACCTAAGTATTTAAGGCGACCGTCGCGTCAAAAAACCTAATAACAAAGAAACTGTCTCGGTCCTCGAAGAAAGGCCACACCTTCGTGAACTGCGTGTTCATTGGTCATCTGTATCCAGTATAAAACCATGTGTGTGTATTCATCCATGCAGTGGACGCAGAGATATATTTAAAATACTGTGACTCATCACCGCTGCCACCGACGCAAGGAGCTATGTCATCACCTGCGCTCACAAGGCTCCCAAATTCGAACCTCGGTGTCGTTCTAAAATTACCCGCATGTACTGCACCCTTCGGTACGTGCTCCGCACAGAGCGTACAAGTAAAGCGAGTAGCTTCTAGTGTCGCATTTAAATCACCATCACGACTTTGAAGTTTTGCGCATTTCGTTTTGAATGAAAAATACCAAGACGCAGAAAAGCACGGAGTCACCAATACCTCCCGAACCGCAATGTTCGCGAGGAAAAGCAAGAACGTACTTCGCGAACGAAAATGTAAGGCCTCATTGACGAAGTTGGATTCGAGTTCAGTAATACAGCTCCGAAGTCGTCAGAAGCCAATTTTCCAGATTTATTAGCCCTGCGTGGAAAGGCGTGCGATCATTGCTGCAGAGTTATCAGCGTGCCATCAAAAGCACGAACTCTGCTGTGTGGGCGCAAACAAGCTTAGTAGTTTTGTTTTCTTTTTTCGAGCAATTATAAGATCCCCTGCCCCCTGGCGTGTACCGTGAGCTTGCACGTCCCAGCGTCTCGGTATCGGCAGGACGTCGTCAACGAGACGTATACTACAACGTGTTTCGACCTTTCCACGAGCGACAAGATATAACGTCCCTGAAAACAAACCCGACAAGCGACACGTTGCGACATCGTCCTCGGTTTGAAATATTTTAGAAAACTATCAAAACCTCCGAAATCATTCGGACTTCGTTGCTTGATTTCAATCACCGAAACAAAAAAAAATGAACAATATAAAGGCCAAGCTAGCGTACTTTAGTGGCAAAATATACTGTAACTGACAAGACCCCACCGTGAGTTACGATGTCAGCCTGTAACCGCGACATGTGGTAGATGAATTAATCATTCGTTCGCCCTCTCGTCGCCCTACGGACGATATCACTTGGATGACGACAGGTGTGACCACGGCGCGAGGGCGTATTACAGCGCCGTGACAGTGAGTAATCACGCATTCGAAAACACGCTCACGAAGCTTGGATTGCGCGCAATCACGTATATTACGAGGGCGCTGGAAAACGCGGGCGTGACCGTACGCTGTTCATCAAGTCAATGCGGCTCTGACGGACGTTTGTCGTATTTAGAAACCGGTATGACAGCGGTCGGCTATCGACGCGGTCTATCTGGAATCAGTTACAGCTTTTAGATGCGAAGCAGCTCATTGACTACCCTGTGTAACGGCGTCCCTTTGTATAACCCCCGAATGCAGAGATGTTACTTGACTCGTACATCACTTGTTCTTGACTCACGACAGTCTTGCTGCTCGCCATAAATCGTTCTCGAACTTGCGGATGACTTGAAGGTGACTTGGCTCGGTCTAAGTCATGGACAACTTTCAAGTCAGCTGCGGGGCTAGCTTGAAAGCGACTACATGTGTTATTACAACATGGCCACCTCTCGCATGGAAGTCGCGCAAAGATTGGCCGCTGTTGAGTTCGCATGCCACGCCATAAACGTAGCATTTTGTGAGACGCACTGTCTGCCGAAGATTCGTCGGCCCGCTTTACGTGACCGAGGAAATCCGATGGAGTTGTACGGCGAGGAACAATCCCGCGCTCGATACAGATTCACGAAGAACGCCGTGCGGCAGCTGCTTGCTATGTTGCCGCTTCGTGAAAGTGAGCACAACCGAAGACAGCCTGTGCCTCCATTGTTACAGCTACTGATGGTTCTCAGGTTTCACGGTGCTGGTACATTCCGAACAGTCACCGGGAATCTCGTCCGCATTCCCTAGTCGGCAATGTGCCGTGCAGTCGGAAAAGCAACGTTACTCATCGGCAAGCACCTGTACGCGATGCTGGCGCGCTTTCCGCAGCCGGCGGCACTTCCTATAGTTATGCGCGACTTTTATGGAAGTGGTTGAATTCCTTGGCGTTACAGGATGTGTCGGCTGCGCCCAAGTGCGTATTAATAGCCCCGGTGGTGACGACGCCGAAGTGTTCTGTAACCGCAAGGACTACTTCTGTTTTTTTTTCTAAAACACGACGACATTTTTCGTCGTTTTTGTCTCTTTCGGGACAAAATTGACACAGCGATGTGTTTGTGTGCCAAGTCAATCCTTTGGCCCCGTCTAGGGCACCGTTTTCTCACTCAGACAGGCATCGTTTGCCGCACAACGCTACGAAAAATTCCACACACACACACACACACGCGCGCACGCACACACGCGCACACACACACACACGCACACACACACACACACACACACACACACACACACACACACACACACACACACACACACAGGTGCCCCTATCATGGGTTTCCTGACCACGTGCCTCCCCCTTCACCATCATGCAGCGTGACATTATTGCACCCCGCAAGACAAACTTCTGGCGAAAGCAATGTACTGACCCCAGCTTTTTCTCTTGTTCACCAAGATCAACAAAAGCATATGAATCACTTTCGTTCCCTCAACTTGTTTTTAATTTTTTTATTTTCTATTTATAACTGCGACTTAGCCCGCTACAATTACCATGCCCACAGTTGAATAGAAAGGCGAATACTTTGAAAATTCCGTCACCTCGCGAGCTAGGTCAGCACAAATACACGCCGTGGCGCTAGATTGAAAAAATTGGCAGCGTATCAACGGAGTGAATGATGGAGAGTGGGGCGAAGCATTCGTCTGTCCATTCGTTCTTGCTTCCGTCCGTCCATGCGTCCGTCTGTGTGACCGTCCATGCGTCCATCCGCCCGTCCGTGCGTGCGTCTGTTCGTGCGTCCGTCCCTGCGTTCGTCCATGCATACGCCCCTGCGTCCGTTCATGCGTGCATCTGTCTGTGTGTCCCTTCGTCCATCCATTCAACACTCCAAGTACCACCATCTCGCATCTTTTCATCACATATTCCCCATATAGAAGAACCGCCATCCAGCGGACATTCCAAGGACTAAATGAGAGGTGGCACACGCACACTTTCTTACGGCTTGCACTTCCTGTCTACTTCCCACCTTTAACCACCTCGAGTTCATGGTATATACAAGTTTACTGTATTCATGGCACTGCGGCCCAACACTCGCTAAACCTTTCTAAAACCAAGGAGGTTACACCTAGAGAGTATAACGTAGCAACCCTTTCTTGTCAAATAGTGCTCAATGTACATGCCAATGGCTGCTAACTGGGATCGCAGCGTGCGCTTTAACTAAAAGCCGAATGCTCCTGTCTCATTCCCCATTAGTAGACATTGGCATGCACATTGAGCCCTATTTTTTATTGTTCAACAACTCACAGAAAAAATCTCTCACCGGCACCACCTTTAAGGTCAAAATGATACGATTGTAACGTACTACAACGGCTACGAAGGACGAACAGGTGCCGCTATAAAGAGCTTCGCCCCTAAAGAAATGGTTAGAGACCCCAACGTGACGCTCGGTTTGCCTCCAAACAAGGAAGCGTCAACAAACGCGCCGCATTTGGGTGGCCACTAAAACCAGCGGGCAACGAACGGTTTACAGAAGCAACACTGCGCATCACTGCGGCTGCGGGCACCATAGAGTTTCCCAAAATTAACTAGAGGGCACTCTGGCGGTGCGATCGTTCAGCAACCATGGAAATGATGGGTAGTACACACATTTGCCTTGTCTTCGTACTTGCAGGCAGCGAATCGTACTTGCGGCTTTGTTTATTACTGGTTACGGTTTTGTTTTGAAAGAAAGAACAAGCCGTTTTGAACTTAGGGACTTGATTCGAAATAGTAAGCTTAAAAAAATAACGTTGTGAAGCGCGAACGGTGAACATTTGCTATATCATATTTTCGTGAAAAAACAGCTCCAAGCCACACGAACACACCCGGAGCCAGAAGCAGGCCAGAAGTACGAAAATTAGACAAATGTGTGCACTACCCGTCATTCCCATGCTCGCTGAAGCACCGTGTGTTGCAACTCCCATAGACACTAGAGCCAGAGTTCCCTTTAGTAAGTATTGTGGGAAAGTCTATGGCAGGCACTACGCGCCGCTCGTTAGCCGTGCAAAAATATGCTTGTCCCTTATATCGACACCTGTTCGTCCCTTGTAGCTGTTGTAGTATGTAACAAGTATAACATTTTGACCTTTAAGGTGGTGCCGGTGAGAGATTTCTTCTGTGCGTTGTTGAACAATAAGAAATAGCTCTCAATGTACATGTTCATGGCTGAGAATGGGGAATTAGAGACAGGAGCATTCGGCTTTTAGTTAACGTGCACGCTGCGATCCCCATTAGCAGCGATTGGCATGTACGTTGAGCACTATGTGACAAGAAAGGGTTGCTACGTTATACTCGCTGGGTGTAGCCTCCTTAGTTTTAGAAAGGTTTAGCGAGCGTTGAGCCGCAGTGCCATGAATACAATGAACTAGTACATACCATGAACTCGAGGTGGTTAAATGTGGGAAGTAGATACGAAGCACAAGCCGTAAGAAAGTAAAAGCCGAATTCTCCTGCCTCTCATTTCCCATTAGCAGCCATTGGCATGTACATTGAGCACTATCTTACAGGAAAAGTTTGCTAGTTATGCTCGCTGGGCGTAACCTCCTTGGTTTTAAGAAGGTTAAGTGAGCGTTGGGCCGCAGTGCCATGGATACAGTGAACTAGTATATATCATGAACTCGAGGTCGTTAAAGGCGGGAAGTAGACCCGAAGCGCAAGCCGTAAGAAAGTGTGCGTGTGTCTCCTCTCATTTAGTCCTTGGAATGTCCGTTGGATGGCGGTGCTTCTATATGGGGAATATATGATGAAAAGATGCGAGATGGTGGTACTTGGAGTGTTGAATAGATGGACGAACGGACACAGAGACAGATGCATGGATGGACGCATGAACCGACGCAGGGGCGGATGCAGGGACGGACGCAGGGACGGATGCACAAACAGACGCACGCACGGACGGGCGGATGAACGCATGGATGGTCACACAGGCGGACGCATGGACGGACGGAAGCAAGAACGAATTGACGGACGAATGCTTCGCCCCACTCTCCATCATTCCCTCCGTGGATATGCTGTCTTTTTTTTTTTTTTTTGCTTTAGCACGTGCCTTACGCGAACAACTTCATTATTAACCTCGTTAGCAGGTGAGCAGCGTGTTTCTGCTTTGAAGCTCGTTCTTGACTTGACCAAGCAAGACAGCCTGAGCAACTATGAAACGTGAAGGCCGACTAGGGCGTTTTTAAGTCCGCTGGTTGCGTCACGCTGACTTAGTCAAGTCAAGTCTAAGACGCGAGCAAAGTAACATCTCTGCATTCGGGGGTAAGAAACGCACCGCGCACCGCAGGTGTTGGCACGGTGCAAAGTAGGTCATGCCACTGCTGCTCGTTTACGCCACGCTCCCTTCGCAGTGTGAGCTGATGTCGCTGTCTCGCTCGCCTGCCGCGCGCTTGCCACGGCGCACACAGCTGCCGCCTCGTCCGTTCGCCCGCAACACCTGCCGTGGCCCGTATACTCGCTACACCGCCGACTCATCGGTTCACGCGCAATAAGTCTGACGCGCGCCTAGCGTACGCGTCAGAACATGTCTGTGCGCGTCAGCTAGAAGATCTACGCCAGCCATCTCTTCAAACGAATCTTTTAGCGCTCACTGCAGCACCCACATTGGCGCCGTTCAGCCTATGACACTACCCGTGCACAACGCCGCTGCTTCACATCCCATCAGGGTACCCTTCGGGAAGATGGTCTATGTTTTTTAGCTCGCTTTCAAGTACGACTGTCTCGAAGCGATGGTAACAAGAAAAGAATAAAAACAACTTCATTCTGGAAGAAATAGTAATGAATGTCGAGGAAAATATTGGCGAGAGGAATTAATGAACTACACTTTACTTGAGTAAATAAAGCGCCGCATGAGTGGCCCCGGAGTGGCAAGAACATACCGCGAACTTACAAGGCCTTAGGGCAGTTTGCGGTAATCTATGTATATCAGTGTGAACCGTCGCCTAGACTATCTAGCGTACACTTTCATGATGTTTGCTCTTCTTATCTGCTTTGCGCCGTCGCTTTTTTCTGATTTAGGGGTCATTAAAAAGCAGTCACGTCTATGCGGAGATCAGAATCTAAAGTTTGAGATCCATTCGGGGGTCGGTGATCGGGTGAAACTTCCCTGGAATATAAAAAAATTTTTACGACCTCTGAGGGTCATTCTCGTTCCACGCAAGGTCAGGGAACGTAAAATTGGGAAAATGTTGACCTGACACGCGTGTAAGATTTTGTGCCTAGCCTGAAGATTTCACTTGTGACGTTGTGAAAGCCGTATATTGCTTGCTCGACGTTAAACTGAACATCAATTGGAGCGGCCGTGTTTCAGCAGTGGACATGAAATAGAGCTGGAAATTGTGATGATGATGACGATGGCTACGTACATCTACTGCGTGCTTCAATACACTGCTCAGTGCATGAATTTTTATTTAAATAAAATATGTGAGGAATCTCACACCGCTCCATTGTGTTGCAAATAATGAGCGACTTAAACGTGTTAACCTAGAGCAGTTGAGTGGGAACGAAGACACACGAAAATCAAATCAGGACAAAGAGGTCCTTGCTTTTGTGTATGTGTACACACGCTTTTTGTTCGACGTATGTAACCAGCCGAACATTTCTTCTTTCTGCAGCCTCAGTTTCGTGCGTTTAATACTCATCCCCACATCCTGAGTGCTTTTTTTTTCTTGGGTGTAGTCTTAAGTATACGCAGGTGTGGATACTTCATTGTACTTTGACCCTCTCTATCAGTCTCCTTCTTTTATTATTATAAACGAGCTTTCCAGAAAAGTATTCGTAGAGGTAAGCATATTAGTTGACACAATTAGTACGCAAGTATGATGCGAGGGGGCCGATAAATCTAGCGCTGCATCACCTTATAATAAATTGACGTGCTTTAACATCGCAAACCGTGAGACGATTACGAGAGGCACCGTGGTCGAAGGCTTCGTAGACTTCGACCAGCAGGGGTTCTTTAACATGCATCTACATATAACCACAGAGACCTCAAGAATTTCCACCTCCATCGGCAATATGACCACCATGGTAGGGATATGATCCCATGCCCAAGCAACTGCGGGGTAAGCAGTCGAGAACACACACACACACACACACACACACACACACACACACACACACACACACACACACACACACACACACACACACACACACACACACACACACACACACACACACACACACACACACACACGCATGCACGCACACACACGCACACACGCACACACACACACACACGCACGCACACAAACACACACGCACACACACACGCATGCACACACGCACGCACGCACGCACGCACTAGGCCTTCATGGCGGGTCCTGAGCCACACCTTTAGGCGTACAACTTAAGGCATTGGCAGTTCTGTGCGGAACCTGCCGAGAGTTTACACCATGACAGAGTTCGTGCCAGTGCCCTACCGCGGTGGTTTGGTGGCTAAGGTACTCGGCTGCTGACCGCAAGTCGCGGCATCGAATCCCGCCTGTGGCGGTTGCATTTCTGATGAAGGCGGAAATACTCTATGTCCGTGTGCTCAGATTTGGTTGCACGTTAAAGAACCCCAGGTGGTCGAAATTACCGGGGACCTCCACTACGGCGTCTCTCATAATCATATCGTAGTTTTGGGACGTTAAACCACACATGTCAATCAGAGTTCGTGCCCGTGTTTTATATTGCGTAGTTCATGTTTCTTGTCACAAGGAATATAGCATGCACGCAATTAGACATATAGTTGGTCTAGGTAAGGTTACGTCACTCGTGCCCCACAAACAACGTTTATCTTGTCTTGCATACATATACTTTGCATCTTGCCTGCAAGTGCTCGAACATGCGCACAGGCACCACTCCTTTCCTCCTCTATATCGCTTTCGTTTGCTTTCGAAGCAAACGCCGGCGGCCAGCGACAGCGACGTCCGTGGCTTTACGCTTGACTCTATATTCCCGTAACGTCTTTCCTTGAGTTCTAAACATGAGGCGTGGCGTGAGCACGACACTCAGTGAAAATATATGACAACATTATCGTCCTACTGTCCCGGTCGTTCAGAGGCTCTGCAACAACATGGAGATTTTCAAACAGAGGTAACGCGAAACGAGTTATTTGCATGTTTAAACATTCAACGCTATACCAACGAGGCATTATACGAAAAAGGGAAGGTGTCCATATGTCACACATGTGCTATTCACTGCTCTGTTTAGACACACACACTCACACGCACGCACGCACGCACGCACACGCACACACACACGCTCGCACACGCACGCACACGCACGCATGCACACACACACACACGCGCGCGCGCGCGCGCACGCACGCACGCTAGCACACGGACCAAAAGATAACGGTTGAGTGTGAAGTTAATTGCCATAGATTACTGTAGTATCGTGGCGGACGCGCCGAACGGAGATCCCAAGGCACGGCGCTGAAACGCCGGCCGACAAGGAGTACGCAGCAGCCGGTAGCCAAGCAGGAACTCTCACAATTACCAAGGTCGATTCCGTCATCGGCGCTTGATGCTTGCTGATAGCGAGTGGCACAGCCAGAAGGCGTGTTCGGGGGTTCAGCAACGCCCTTAAATATTTCGTCTCCACCGTGTCTTCGTTCTTTATGTATTCACTGCTTGAATCCACTCATTAAATTGGCGACCCAATAGCTTTACGACTGCTGTGACGCTGTACGACTGCTGTGAAAAGAACAGCAAAAAGGCCAGAATTATTGCTTAATTATGCGTGAGACCTGTTAGGAATAGTACGTTATCGTAATTACGGGTCACTTTTTTGTGTTCAGTAAAAGCTGTAGTTAAAGTCATTTTTCCGCCCATCTCTAACCCACCCTATATAACCATGCAAACGTATTTAGTCCCACCACTTTTATAGCTGCGTAGAGCTAACAACAAAGGCGTACAAAGAGATAATTTGGCGAACAGCTAGCACTACGTTCCCGTATTCGGAGGCACTTCGCTGCTCAGGAACTGCTCAACAAAGAGGCATATGATAATTTGCGCGATCTTCCGCCCCATTCTTTCTACGCACCGTCATTTCGTCGTTGCCAGGACGGGCGCTAAAACTCCCGTGAGCAAATCTTGTCACAGCGGCATATTCGTCACACAAAAGCGTTTCGAGCAACGGACAATGAGTTCTGTAGACGTTAGTGAAATTACGTAATCGTTCGTTTGAGAGTACTTGTTATAATGAGTGGCTGAAAGCTCTCTGCCGTGAGAACGCAGCTCGAGTGCTGCTAGCATTGCTGCTTTTGAGAGACAGTACTAAACGTGTCCCTTCTGAAGGAAGGCAAGCATGGATGTAAACAAAGGACAAATTACGTTTCGCGCGTCCATTAGGTAAATGCAGTTTTCTGAAGTTCTCCATTAAAACCATGACTGAAAAGACATTTTGTTCTTTGCTGTAGGTGCTTACCTTTTAATATTAGCATGCACTCTTTTAAACGGCAGAGCTGGTCTCATGGATTCTTTTTGTGCCAGTCATGCAAATAAATTGAGCTTGTTTTTCGCCCTCGCGTCCAATTGTTTCCGGGAAAGCGTGTCGATGCAACGAACGAATGCTGTCTCGAAAGACAATGGCGCGTCCCTGGCGAATTCGCTACTACATGCAGTGAGAACACCTTGTTTGTAAAAACAAGGGGCGCATGTTTTTTCTGTCCTGAACGTGAACATAATGCGTTTACCAGAACAATGTTGCGCTGAACGCATTGTCCAAGCGCACAACCGGTCCCTTTGTCACTCTATTTGCGAATCGTGGGGCAAAAAAAAAAAGGGGGGGTTGTCAGCGAAATATAGTAAGAGAGCATTTTGGATTGTTCATCCAATTTTCGTGAAGGGGTATGCTGCGTTCTAGAAGCATCATAAAAGTAAATTACATTCTTATGTTATTAGTAAAGTGAACACTCGGTCTGTTTGGCGTTATTTGATTAGAACTTATTTATAAGTAAAGCACAAATGATCAGCACAGTGAAGAACGACTGAAAACCATGTTCAGGCAGAATGCTCTCGTATAACCATGTAAACATTTTCCATAGATGAGCTTTTTTTTTTTACCTACCGGGAAGCAGGTTGGGCTCCAAACAGATCACTTTTCAAGGTTCTGCTCTTTTTCACGTAATGATTTGGTCCAAAAAATATTTTGTCAACCGTTGATCATGCGCACGAATAGTTTGTATTGGAAGACAGTGAGAGCTCCGCAAATAACCATGGCCTGATCTCCTTGCGTCACACTATTAAGGAGGTATGTCTCCAGCTCCTGCTCGACAAGCGTCTTTACCCTCCCCCTCATCCATCTTTCACTGCGCTCGGGGCTCGAACTCTACGGCACATCCAAATGAATTGCCTGATAAACCCCTCTCGCCTTTTCCTTATAAATATAGGTCTAACCCCTGCTGTCCTAATTTCCCCTCTCCGTGTGCAGACTTGTCACACTGCCTGTTTTACTGCCCAACTGCTCAGCAATCCAGCTATTACCTTCCCCCATCCCTTTCAATCACCTCCTGGCTCGACTGGATCGGCGCCAAAGGGGAAGAAGAACAGCGTCGACTGGTCGCACAGGCGGTCGAAATGCTCGGCCTGTAAATTGTGGCTGAATAAAAGTCTATTATTACTACTACTACTACTACTACTACTACTACTACTACTACTACTACTACTACTACTACTACTACTACTACTACTACTACAACCACTACTACTACTACTACTACTACTACTACTACTACTACTACTACTACTACTGTATAGTGCTCGCAATCACAAAAATCTGTTTTAGCGCTAATATAGCCATTTATTATTTATTTCTTAATCCACTGGCTCAAGAAAATGATTTTTTAGTTATTTACTATTTCGTTGGATTTGTTATATATTGCCATATTTATATATTTTTTTATTTGGAATATTACCCACAGCACCATCTCAGGCATTATTGCGGGGGGCACAGTGCCTCATATATGAATCTGCAGTCTTGCGGCCAACTAAATCAACTGGTAATGTATTCCATTCGACAATGGCTTGTACAAAGAAAAGAATGCTTATTTTCATACTGTTATCTCATGTTATTTCCACTTACTTTATGCTTCCCTGTTGAAGTAAGTACGCTTTTGTTTATTCGTTCATGAAGGTTTAATCACTTCCGCGTGAAAGAAAGCGGCTACATGGTTTCTGGCTTCATGTCGGACAACAGAGTGCTACGTTATAAACAAATATTCACATGAGGTGACACGTAAACGCAGTAAAATTCAAGCAGCCTTCGTAAATATACGTCATGTGAGGGATAAAGAAGGATAAGTAGAAGGTAAGTAGTTTAACGGGAACTGCATCTTGTCTTTTACGCTGCACTGGAAAACGGGATGAAAATGTGTGACGAGAAAGAAAAGAAGCCTGTCACTGTCGTTGAAGTACGATATACTGGCTAACATTCTATCCCTACTTAAGGAAATGTAACAGGTGCTCCCAACAAGTGCTACTTCGGGGCGTATATGATTACTGTACTTACCTATATCCCATATTTTATTCTTTCGACAAGTCAGTCGGTCGTTCAGTCAGTCGGCCGACCCGACCAACTGATTCATTGATTGACTGATATACCGAGTGACTGACTGATTGATTGATTGATCGATTGTTTGATAACAATTTGTTGCTTGTCAGGCAGACCGGCCATTCGCAGTATTGGAAATGACGATTTCATTGCTTTTCATAACCACGACGCGTAGTCACACGGTTCCAAGAACTTGTAGACGGTGAAAGTTTCTCTGTTGTGCAGATTTAAATCAGTGAGGAGGACAGAATACTGCCCAACCTATAGAGGAGAAAGTATGAATCCAATGGCTATCCCAAAGTTTTGTTCCTTGCACAAGCTCCTACAAGTGGCGGTGAACGCCTCAGAGCATACGGTTAGCCAAGCGGTCAAGCACGCCCGACGAAATTCTTCTTTTCGCACGAGTCACGGCCCGGTACACTGTAAGCGTTGTACTCGCTCGTTTTAACTTAGTCGATCTTTCCTTTGTTTGGTCTTTCTACGGCAGCAGCTCAAAGTAATTTAAAGTTCAGCGCACTTTCTGCCAGCGTCGCCCCACTTGAGGCCCCAGGGCGCTCGGTAGAGAAACTTTGCGCAACAAGCTGACACTGCTTTTCTCGAATGTGCCTTTCGGCAAGCCGCTGGCCCGTGCGCACTGCAAGTGTCGTCTCAGCTGTTCGTGTTTATAATCATTATTTCTTTATTCTTCTTCTTTGTTTCTGGTAAGCATGTGACCATGCTAGACAGTCGCTTGCCAAAAAATGTATAATAAAAAGCAAAGCGTTAATGGCAGCCTTTCGCCATTAGACCTATAGCTTGTTTGAAGCTATCCGGGCCATTATAGGATTAAACATGCGCGAGTGTTCATATAGGGAAAAGGGGGATATAGGTGCTGAGCGGGATAATATAAAATGAATGCAAAGTTAACAAGACCAAGAGAATGAAAAGGAGAGAAAGACACCGAGGCCAGTAAGATGCCGTATAATCCAAAGCTACAAACTTTAACTTTTAACCTACCCACTAATGTTTATAACCCGATTGGGGGAGGGTGTCTCGAAGGGTGCCTAATTGAAAGTAGGTTGTCTTGAAGCTGCTTCCGCGTCAGTTAAGGAGGAGGAGGATTGAAGGAGGAAAGACAGGGCGCGTAGGTTTAACGTGATGTTTAACCTAAGCCTGTTGTTTACCAGACCCACACATGCGAACATACCATTAAACACTGTCCCGTGTACTGTGTGATGTCACTGCAACGTTAAAGAACAGCAAACAGTGACAATATGCGGAGACCTTGACTATATATGTGACGTTTCTCGAATTCGTATTTTGGTTTTGGGACATGAAAACCCAAATATTATGTAATGATGAATGTAGTGGGTCATGCAAATCTCGGCAAACACATTGTCAGTGCTAAGCACGAGACGCTCAGCCCGGACTGTCGGTGATTTTGACTGTCTTCGTTCTTTATTATAATTAGTACATTTCACGCGGTGAATTGGTCCAATGGTCATAGCTTTGTTACTCCCGATATGGACGAGAAACTTGGTTGCGCTGGGCGGATTAAGTTCGAAGTTAATTATATAGCTCTTGGCGAATGTCAAAAACTATCAAAGTGGTCTTAATAAGGTCCGAGACAACTTCCATAAAGCGTCATTCTCGCACTGTCGCAGACTCAACCCTCTCTCACACGGCATGCTACAATGAAAAGACATAGACTGAACAAGCTCACATGCTGAACTGTGACCACAGTACTACAGTAACTAGAGTATATTCTAAATACTGTAACAGTATTACGAAGACGAAAAGAAAGTGGAACTGAAGTATAGGACGAAGATAGCCACGTGTTGACAGTAGAAATCACCGTTCTGACCAACCGGCAACTCATTCCGTTGACTTCAACATATAGAAAAAACATTATGAGTAGAGTGAATGTGTGGGTCACGTAATTGGCCTTGTCCCGCATACTATATACATAAGGCAGGATGTTCTAGGCTCTCATTCGATTGAAAAACACTGGTCAGCGCGAAAGTCGCCACAGATGTCTCGTACGCAACCTTGAAATATATCGTGTCTGAGAGGGTATACAGATCGAAAAATGATACTATGTCCTGTACGCACTGCAGCCATAAATCTTGGCCGTACATTCCGATCACCTGTGCCGACCGCTGCCGGAGCAAAAGCATTCGTGCGTACAGAAATACGTCAATAGTAATCATGGAACACGGGTACCGCTCATAAACGGTGCCGGAACGCGTACGATCCTTAAAAAAAAAACTGGGCGTTAGTCAGTGTAAATAACTTATTGAGTGACGCTATGAGATTACGAAATTCAACGTAGTTATTGGTAGCATAATGTTTGGCGTACGCGCATGTTTTGGAGATGAACCTCTTGTTTCGGGAGCGTATAGGAGGGAGTCTGTTTTTTCACACGTGCACGTGGGTGGGTTCGCAGGAAAAACGTGTATGCGCATACTATTTCGCGTTAAGTTAGACGTCGAAACGCATAACCGAAACGGATTAACCTCCTCCTTTGCGCGTCCACAAATACCTATAACGCATTCAAGCTTGCTAGCGCACCGGTTGAACTGCGAGAAGCCTCGACCTAAGGCACGACCAGTCATATCGTGCCGTCTATGTTCCAATTCTAACTCCTGACTGCTTTTAGTATCCCTTTTTGCCAAAGGAGCGATACTTTAGCGTGATGCTTCTCTCTCTCTCTCTCGCTCTCTCTCTCACTCACTATTGAGTCAGTGTTTTTAGCAGACAGTTCCAGCCTGAGCTTCATTAATTTCGGTTGTCTTAAGTTGCCCTCTTCTTGATTGACATAAGAAACCACAATTTTTTAGAACTTGTCATTCTCACGCCTTCAAAGGAGAGACACCAATGCGATGAGATGTAGAAGCTAACCTTCGAGCAGGCCAGTTTGTTATGCATTCAGCCGAAGTAGGTTAAAGTACGCCCAGAATGTGCGGCATTATGTTGCTTTTCTTGCGTGCTACTTCTCATCGCATAGGTTATCACTATATAGCACTTTTAGAAACTTTTTTTTTCTATTAGGCCTCTAAGAACAACGCAAAGCCAAGAAGGGACGTTTCAGTGCCTAGCCCGGTGAAGCATTATGAAACCGGTCTTGCACCTCAATTTTTATTATAAATGGTTCGTTTTGCAGTCGTAATGAACGTGACACTCGTTCAAGATTATCATTCAAGATCGATGTAGCGGGGCTGGTGCCGACGAACACGGATTTAATGCGCGAAGGCCAAGTCTCGATTTCGTCTGTCCGTGAGTGGAGTTCATTTGCTAGTCTTGGGGCCTGTGACCTCTTTGCCTTAACATGGTTTCGTATTTCAATTCTTACGCTTCAACATATTCGAGCATACATAGCGATTGGGGTTGACCTTCTCTTTCTTTAATTTGAATCCGCCGGACAACCTCGTTCGATTTGGTAGTGAGGTGATTGATTGACATGTGGAGTTTAACGTCCCAAAACCACTGATGATTACGAGAGACGCTTGGTAGTGAGGTGAACGGAACGCGCACTTCCTGCCTTCCGAGCTATGATACTGCATCGAGAATTGAAGCGGTCCCATGTGGTCGGACTTGCGCACCCCGATTCCGCAAGTGAGGCAGCCACCTGATTCGGAAGCGTAGAAATTATGTTTTCATCATGAAGAATGGTTGGGTCCATCCTCCGTGGTTTGAGAATTTTTGTTCCTGCGCTCATGTTAAGGGTGAAAAGTAACGGAGCGTGATCACCGAGTGCCGACTATGCGCAACTTGAACCGCGTGCGTTAGCTGCTTATACGTTGGGCAAGAATTCGTCGGACACACGAACTCTATATGAGTGCGACATTCGTGACTGCCACAAGGTCAGGTTATCACAAAACTGTTTCCGTGCATGCAGAGATAACACTTCAACTGCAGCTTCAGTTCTGTATGCAAGGAGAAGTTTTATTTTACATGTACACAAATGATCGAAACAAAGAAAAGAAGTAAAAACATAATATACATTTTACAGATATCACTAAAGCTTCAGTGCAATGATTTCTCTATCTGAACGCACACAACCTATACAAACAACTCTACAATTTTGCAGATATTTTGGAGATTATTCTAGAGTGTGAGCTTTGTTAGTACGGGACAAATGGAAAATCCAGCTGTCCCTTCCTTACATTAAAGGGACCATGAAACACTTTTTCAAGTAACCATAGGATGAACTCTCTAAAAGAGCTTATTGCCTCAGAAGTTCTACGCCGCAAAATTAATAATCCGTCCACTACGAGTGGAGTTGCAAAACTTTGTCTCATGTTGCAACCGCTTTCTTTATTCTCTCATCCCGACAAAGCACTATAAAATATGCAGGGTGGATGACATAGGCAAATAAAATGCATCACGTGTGCTTCGTGACTGAGCTTTTTTTTCTTTTTTTTTCTTTGAGCCCCCCCCCCCTTTTTTTTTTCTCTTTTTCCGTGTGATTGCGTGCGCACGCGTGAACAAGTTGTTGCCTCCCGCGGCGATACCTGTAACCACCGAGCACCGCATGTTCAAATCAGCCAATGGCTAATAGAAGGCCTTCTACGAGTGACCTTTGAGCTTCCTTCGTTATTTTGCAAGAGAAGAGAAAGTAATCTTTAGCTGGCTTTGATCAATAATTGTGAATTCCAGGCCGCATGCCGTGCTATAATATTTGGCTCGGGAGGCTCTACTTCTGATAGGCAGCGTTTTATGACCTTGCTCAATAGTGTTGCAGGGCCCCTTTAATGAAATTGAAGGACATCCTTTTCGCCGTTTATTTCGCGCTGCTCATCGAGGTAAGTCCACATAATGAAGAGCATTTTCTGAGTCCGGAGTGCCTTTGGTCTCAAGGACCTTGAAAAAGAATTCACGCTGTTCCTATGCTTACCATGCTTATCGTTTCAACACATATTACCTACTTAAAATTCATTCCACCTCTATAGATCACATGACGTATCACTTTCATAGTTTTATACTACTTACGCAAGTTTTACGCTTCTATATAGCACGCGACTTTATGGTTCTATTGAGCCATAATACACCATCACTGCCACCATTTGTCACCGCTCTTCTGCCACTCATGATCCTTGCCCGACAAAACTCCAATAATCGGCATCTGGGGTGTGGGGTACGCGCCTTTATGAGGCTTGCGGCCCGCTTTCTCTAAATAGCATCGCCGCTACAACACTTGTGTTCAGAATAAATTGCGAACGATTTCTATACGCACGCTACTATTATAGGAGAGCCAAAGGCTATCCTGGGTATGGATGTGCTTAGAAGACGTAGTAAACGGTTCCGAGTACTTCGCACTTCAGTACCGGAGGGCAGGAAGGCGTCCCAGCACCCCTAGATGATCTGTGTGTAAGAAAAGTGTGTAACGATTTCGAGTACTTCGTACTAAACTACGGGAGAGATTCAACCCGATGTTTTTTACGGATCTTTTCGGAAGGCTCACGCCTTGAAACTATGTCTACATAGCACGACCATGGTGTCAAGCTTATTGGGTGTGCTGGGCATACGCCTTACTATCCGCCAAATGACCAGGTGATACAGGAAAAATGCATTATAACTTGCTCATATTTCTCAGCTGTACGTCGCCGACAGCAAAGTGTCTTTACTTATAGTCAATGCTAAAATGAAGTGGAGCGAGAAAGCTCGCACTGACCAAGTTATTGCTTCTCACGCGCTTGGCGCAGCTGTGCCACGTGCTATAGGCCACGCCAGGTGCCAACTAATGAGAAGTCGTTCACGAAAATGATAGTTATCTGGTCACGTGAGCCGGCGGAATGATGAGCCTAAACAGCTTTACTGTTAAAAATCACAGCATACCCACGGAGTGAGCGATGATGAGTAGGGCGAAGGAGCTATCCATCCATCCGTGTGCCGGTACGTTCGCCTGTCCATACGTTCGTGCTTCCATCCATCTGTCCGCGCTTTCATGCTTCTGTTCATCCGGTCACACGGACAGACAGACGGGCGGAACCACGGACGGATGGGCAGAAGCACGGATGGACGGACAGACGGACGGATAGATGTACGCACGGAAAGATGAATGGATGCATGGACGGATCGGAGCACAGGCGGAATCATGGACGAATGGAAGCAAATGAACGTATGGATGGACGAATGGAGGCATGGAAGCACGGACAGACGGACGGACGGAAGCATGGACAGACCCACGGATGCACAGACGGACTGATGGATGCACGGATGGACGAACGAACAAACTTACAGAAGGACGCTTCGCCTCACTCTAATGAGTGAGGCGAAGCGTCCCTCATTAGTATAACTAGACGGCATTAATATAACGAGACGACACCAATATGTCTAGATGGTATTAATATTTTCATAACCTATTCACAGCTATGAAAACTCTATTGCCGTTTAGTTACATTATAACGAGGACTTACGAAAACTCTATTGCCGTTTAGTTACATTATAACGAGGACTTAAACACACAACGCCATCTATTGAGGAACTCATAAAGTAGATGTGGCCACATATACTACTGCTACAGAGGAGGGAACGACAAACGGCCGAACGAGCTTCGCCCCTAAAATGATGTGGCACTTGGTGGTTCAATTAAAGAAACTTTCGGGCACGCAAAGCAGTGGAACAACGAAGCAGTATGATGTTTTCAAAACACAGATATGTCTCACGTGCAAGTGTCCGACGCAGAACTGACAGTGACTGTGCCTTTTTGCTAACTCGTAGCAGCTGCGTATATTTTTAGCGTGGCATATTCTGCATAGCCTTCTGAACAGACGTACACGTTGACGCAGACGACAACGTTTACGCTGATAATGTGCGTTTTGTTCTGATCGACTGTTTGTGCCGGATGCTTCAATAGCGCTGTACGATAGATGAACCAGACAATTTTCACGTCACGTCTTAGCGTCGACAATATTAGCATTCACCTTGATCGTGCACTGGTTGCGGTGCTCCGCTCCTGACCCTAAAGTCGCACGTTTGATTCTGTAGTTGGGGGTCGCATTTCAATAGAGACAAAATGGTTGAAGCCTGTGTACTGTTCGATGTCGTTAAAGATCACCAGCTGGTCGATATTTCCGGAGCCCTGTAGAGTTCCTCGACGAGGCCTCGCGCATCGAGGCACCCTAGAGCCCTCCACAAATGCGTCTCTCATAATCAAATGCTGGTTTCAAGACTTGAAACCCAGATATTGGTGTTATATTAAGTATATTCTTCCAATAAAGCAATAAAAAAGCTAGCAAATATCACAGCATATCCACGGAGTGAACGATGATAAGTCGGGCGAAGATTCGAAGGGTTTTATCTGTGCCCGCCGCGGTGGTCTAGTGGCTAAGGTACTCGGCTGCTGACCCGCAGGTCGCGGGATAGAATCCCGGCGGCGGCGGTTGCATTTCCGATGGAGGCGGAAATGTTGTAGGCCCGTGTGCTCAGATTTGGGTGCACTTTAAGGAACCCCAGTTGGTCGAAATTTCCGGAGTCCACTATGGCGTCTCTCCATGATATGGTGGTTTTGGCAAGTTAAACATCCCATATCAATCAGAGTTTTATGGGTAAACCGTGAATAATCCTCTGGCCGCATCCGTCTGTCTGTCTGTCTGTCTGTCTGTCTGTCTGTCTGTCTGTCTGTCTGTCTGTCTGTCTGTCTGTCTGTCTGTCCGTTCATCTGTCCGCATGTCCATCTGTCTGTATGCATGTCTGTCCATCCGTTCGTCCGTTCATCTACTGAACACTCCAAGTACCGCCATCTCACATCTTTTTATGTTATATTCGTCATGTACAAATAGCACCATCTGGGGGAAGGTCGAAAAAGTAAAACTAGAGGTGGCCACTACATACAGGACACGAACGACGCATGCCTTGAGGAGCTTCGCCCCTATAAAAAGCGAAAGAAAGTGGAAAAAAGACACAACTTTGCCGCATAGGCAAAGTTGTGTCTCTGCACCTTTGCCGCAGAGGCAAAGCAATGAACGCGATGGCAACAAATTGGAATGTCAAGCGATTAACAGCAAGCAGATCGAAACGTGTCCCGCGTCGCTCAGGCACAAATGAGGCACGAAACGTACTGACAGGTACAGATGAATGTGAATAAGTGTCTCAGTTGTTAATTTCGTTCTGTCTGAAAAGTGCGCTCTTTTTGCAAACGGAGACTGTGCAACGATTGCAGCGACCTTTGTGCGCCCGGTAACTACAACAGAATAGTTGCGGTGAAAGCCCAAAGCGTATGATTCGTTTGACCGCGAGATATGTTCACACACGTGAGCGTCTACACCCCCCCCCCCACCCTCCTCCTACGTAGGGCAAAGTACGCGTGGGAGATGACCGCAGCAGCGCACGTCACTGTGTTGTACCAATCTGTCGACGCGCGCTCACTGCGCCATCTCGCTGGTAATGCTGAAAATACGATAGTTTCCCCAAGATCACCATCCCCAGCGGTAAGTGGTAGTTATAACTTCCTAGCCGTTTCAACGTTAAAGGAGGCGCTCCTTCGTTGCTTAGTGTCTAACGCCTCGCGTTCGTATAAGCAATAAGTGGGACGTTCGATTCTTCGCGCCGGGGCATTTTTCTGGATTATTTTTTCTTTCTTTTTTCCGTTTTCATATCTATAAGTACGTATACATATACGGTGATTGACGGCGGTCACTGACAATGGTGGCAAAATATAGCCGAGGGTGCATATATAATGGCTATCGTAACACAAAGTTTCATTAGCAATTTAGTCTGGAAAGCACTTATTGGCATGTTCATTATGGACTGTGGAGAGGACGGATCGTGCATACCTAAACAAATTCCTGGAGCAGCTCGTGACATTGTCTCGCACCATAGCGAGCAGTGTACGTTATTTGAAACAAAGCCGACGTATTCCATTGGGCGATGCCCACAGATGACTTCAGTGAAGCCGCCTTGTGACTGACAAGTTTCCCCAATTACTCAGACGAATATGCCCTTAGATAAAATTTGTAATAAATAAAGCACAGCGTCTCCACTTTTCGCACTGCGATAGGAACGCTTTAAACTAAGCAGTCATAACAGTGTGTCGTACAATGCTGAAACATCTATGCGTGCATCGCTCTCGCGAATGTCTCATTGCTTAGGAGCGCTCAATAACCTCGTTAGCGTTTTTTAAATAGACGAAAATCGGTTCAGCTGTGCAAAACGAAGAATCCACTTTTTACAAAAGCGGCATAATAAATAAGTGTATTAAACGGCATAATACACACAAAGAGCAAACGCTCGGAATGATTGCTGACAACGCCTCGCATCTTTTTCCACCCCTCTTAATAATTTGTGGGAACGTATCCTCGTTTAAGAAGTGCTGGGCGGACAGGGTGAAATCACCTATAGGAAGAAGTAAAGAGCCATAGTGAAACCAAGAAAAGTCAAGCTGGTTTGAGGTTACAAAAACAAGAGCGTTGAGAATAAATGAGCTTAACAGTGTGGAAAGCTCACGAACAGGTGCGGGCAAGAGAGCTATTTCACGCGTCGAAGGAGACCTTTATGAGAAAAATCAGAGGCGCGCACTAGGATGAAAGAGAGAATATCGGCGCTTCCATTTCAATGATTAGACATAAAGCCATCATTTTAGCGTTCATCCTGTAGTTTTGTTCAACTTCTCCTTTTTATGCGGCCTGCGGGAAGCTGTATCATTTAATTCACCTCAGAGCAGACCGATGGCGAATTGACTGTTACACGGGGGTTGCCTCCCACATGAGGGCGCAGATTTCGTGCAGTCGAAGTTATCGATAATTTTCTGTCAGACTGCAGCATTCTCGGATATGAAGTTCGTTGGTGTTAAGAGACGATCACGCAGCTCTCGTTTCAAGAATGCCCTCCCCCCTCCATTTTTTTTTACGAAGGACATCTGTCAGAAAAAAAAGACGGTGAACTCGAGGTTGGCGCGACAAACTTGACAATCGCATTTCTACAGCAAACAGAATCCTTAGGCTTACACCGTGGGGTCCCAACCGACTTAAGCGCGAATATATTTTAAAGTGCCTGTATCTGTTTTCTTTCAAGTTATCAGGACTTAAGGAAAGGCTGCAACATTAAGGCAGTGGCTTCATTGTCTTTGAACTACGCGACTTCCTTCAAATCTTTTTAATCCCATCATTCCTTCACTCCAGTATGGGGTAGCAAACCGAACGCGGTTCTGGTTGACCTCCTTGTTTTTTTTTCTTTAGGGACTAAGCTTCTCTTAGTCAAACCTTGTCCTGCGTGGGACGAAACAGAGAGAAGAAGAGACGAGAAATCGAGAGAAGAAGGGGCGAGAAACTGAGAGAAGAGACGAGAAAAACAGAAAGCAGTATCTCTCGAACAGTATAATAGATGGTGCTGTCTCCCAGAAGTACATACAAACGGCAGTTGAGTGAGGATATTCTAGATGGGGCTGCACCACTACTCTCCGATTGGCTGCTGCGTGGGTTGTGCCTGGGTGCGCGAGGAAGAAGCGCCTCCCTCAGTCTCCTAGACAGTCGCCGTACGTGGAGGATCGTTGGTGGAACACGGATGAAGCAGAGCGGTGGGCGTGTCGAAGACGCTTGAGCTCGGCTTCTTCGGCTCGCGTCTCGCCGGCGTTACCCGCGCACCGTCTGCATTCTCGAATGCCATCTGACGCACGAAGGCATGCACGAACGGACGGACGCATGGACGGATGGATGGACGGACGCTTCGCTCCACTCATCATCATTCACTCCGTGGATATGCTGCCCCACCGCGGTGGTCTAGTGGCTAAGGTACTCGGCTGCTGACCCGCAGGTCGCGGGTTCAAATCCAGGCTGCGGCGGCTGCATTTCCGATGGAGGCGGAAATGTCGAGGCCCGTGTGCTCAGATTTGGGTGCACGTTAAAGAACCCCAGGTGGTCAAAATTTCCGGAGCCCTCCACTACGGCGTCTCTCATAATCATATGGTGGTTTTGGGACGTTAAACCCCACAAATCAATCAATCAATCCGTGGATATGCTGTGATTTCTTTCTTCTTCCTCCTCCTCCTTACGTTACGGTTCCTTTTCAGAAAAGTACAAGACTGTTAACCAGAAAGTAACTCTTGTGATGACGTTTATTCGAGCCGAGAAGTCGCATCGCAGCGAGGTCGCAACGGAAAGTGGGCGTACGGCAAGTCTGGCAGAGGCGGCACAAACTCTCGCGCAAGCAGAGCACGGGCTTTTTGTTGTCTTCCGAAGGCGCATACGCGTTGGTGCGTATGCTCCACTACAATACCCCCGGGATGAAGGGTAGCCATCCTGGCGACTCAGGGAGTAGGCACAATGATGGGGTCGTAGTAGGGCTTGAGACGGTCGACGTGTACGGTGTCGCGTCCTCGACGGCGCAAATCTGGTGATTGTGTTAACGGCTCGATGATGTAATTCACCGGGGAGGTCGCGTCAATGATACGGTACGGACCATGGTACCGGGCCAGAAGTTTAGAAGACAGGCCAGGAACGTGCGGGGGCACCCAAAGCCACACAAGGGAGCCAGCACGAAATGTAGGAGCTATGCGGTGAGCGTCGTCGTGTCGAGTCTTTTGTAGACCTTGAGCCTCACTTGTCAGAGACCGAGCCAACTGACGGCAGTCTTCAGCGTATCTGGCGACTTCCGAAAGCGGGGAGCACTCAGATGCATCAGGGCGGTACGGTAGTATAGTGTCGAGGGGGTGGGAAGGTTCGCGGCCGTACAATAGAAAGAACGGAGAAAAACCGGTAGTCGCTTGCGTCGCGGTGTTATAAGCGAAGGTAACAAAGGGCAATACAGCGTCCCAGTTAGTGTGGTCGGAGGAGGTGTACATCCTCAGCATGTCGCCAAGTGTGCGGTTGAACCGCTCAGTAAGACCATTTGTCTGTGGATGGTATGCGGTAGATTTCCGGTGGATAATGTTGCATTCAGCGAGGATAGCTTGGATGACCTCCGACAGGAACACTCGACCCCTATCACTGAGTAATTCCCGCGGAGCACCATGGCGTAGAATGAAGCTGCGGAGAATGAAGAGTGCAACTTCGTGGGCGGTCGCTGCCGGTAGAGCTGCAGTCTCAGCGTAGCGTGTCAGATGATCGACTCCGACAATAATCCACCGGTTTCCAGAGCTACTTTATGGGAGTGGGCCATAGAGGTCTATACCCACGCGGTCGAATGGGCGAGCCGGGCACGGCAGCGGCTGTAACATGCCGGTAAGGTGCCGCGGAGGTGTTTTGTTCTGTTGGCAAGTGGTGCAAGACTGAACGTATTTCTGCACAAAACGATACATTCCTCGCCAGTAATAGCGTTGGCGCAGCCGTTCGTAGGTTTTCAGGACACCTGCGTGAGAACTTTGGGGATCTGCATGGAAATTCATGCAGATGTCAGAGCGCATATGAGTTGGGACAGCAAGGAGCCACTTCCGACCACCAGGCGTGTAGTTGCGGCGGTACAGAATGTTGTCACGTAAGGAAAAGTGGGCTGCTTGCCGGCGTACCGCTCTCGTGGAAGGGACAGAAGACGGATCGGTAAGGTAGTCGACTAACAAGGCAAGGTATGGGTCTTTACGCTGCTCCGAAAGCATGTCGGTGCTGTCGAGTGGTGACAAGGTGGTAAAAGGGGGTGACAGAGAAGCCAAATCTGGTGTTAATGGCGATCGGGAAAGTGCATCGGCGTCCGCATGCTTGCGACCGGAACGATATACGACACGGATGTCGTATTCCTGCAATCGAAGTGCCCAACGGCCCAGACGTCCGGACGGGTCTTTCAAGGTGGACAGCCAACATAGAGCGTGGTGGTCTGTGACCACATCGAAAGGACGGCCGTAAAGGTACGGGCGAAACTTCGTAAGCGCCCAGATTATGGCCAAACACTCCTTCTCTGTCACGGAGTAATTCAATTCAGCCTTCTTAAGAGCGCGACTTGCATAAGCGACTACATATTCGGTTTGGGTACCTTTCCGTTGTGCCAAAACTGCGCCAAGACCAACGCCGCTTGCATCAGTGTGAACTTCTGTGGCAGAAGTGGGGTCGTAGTGGCGAAGAATAGGTGGCGAGGTCAGCAGGCGGCGCAGCTGGTGAAATGCGTCGTCACATGCAGGTGACCATGCAGATATACCTTTGCTGTTGGAAAGCAGACTAGTCAGAGGTGCAATGATGGACGCGAAGTTGCGCACGAAGCGACGAAAGTAAGAGCAAAGACCAACGAAACTTCTTAGGGCTTTCAGTGATGTGGGCATGGGGAAGTCAGCGACAGCTCGAAGCTTATCGGGGTCCGGAAGAACACCGTCTCTTGTGATGACATGTCCCAAGATGGTTAGTTTGCGGGCTGCGAAGTGGCACTTCTTGGTGTTAAGTTGTAGGCCTGCAGAAGCTATACACGCCAGAATCTCGTGGAGACGACGAAGATGTGTCGGGAAGTCAGCTGAAAAGACTACGATGTCATCTAGGTAACACAAGCAAGTTTTCCACTTGTGGGCCCGCAATATGGTATCTATCATGCGTTCAAACGTCGCAGGCGCGTTGCAGAGCCCAAATGGCATGACTTTGAACTCATACAGGCCATCTGGCGTTACAAAGGCTGTTTTAGGGCGATCACATTCAGCCATTGGCACCTGCCAATACCCAGAACGCAGATCCAAGGATGTGAAGTACTCAGCGCCTTGTAAACAGTCAAGAGCATCGTCTATTCGTGGTAGCGGGTAGACGTCTTTCTTTGTAATCTTGTTTAAGCGGCGATAGTCCACGCAAAATCGAACGGTGCCATCTTTTTTCTTTACCAGAACCACGGGTGACGACCAAGCGCTTTGAGAAGGCTGTATGACTCCACGTTTAAGCATGTCATCTACTTGCTCCGTAATGACGCGGCGCTCTTCGGCAGAAACGCGGTAAGGACGCTGTCGCAGAGGCGAATGTGAGCCGGTGTCAATAGTATGAGTGACAGTCGTGGTGCGGTCCAAAGCAGGTTTCTGAAAGTCGAAAGAAGAGCGAAACTTGTTAAGGAGAGCAACAAGTTGGCTGCGATGCGAGGGGGGAAGGTCTGCGTCAACAGCATCGTCGAAGGCTGGTGAGCTTGATGGCTCAAACGCCTGAGTGATTGCGGCAATCTGACATGGCGTTTCGTCGGGCAGAATAATCATTGATATGGTCGACAGGTTGCACATATCTTAACGTTTCACCACGAAGCAAGCCAATGGGGTAGTTGCAGTGGTTGGTAACCAGCATTACGGTTAAACCAGACGCAATCGTAAGAACGGCAAATGGGAGCACGATGCCCTTGCGTTCAGTAAAAACAGGGGATGGCGTAAATACCACCGTGGCGTCAGGTTGCGCCACACATGAAAGGCTAATAGGGACTGAAGCTTCCGGAGGCAAGGTGATGTCGTCGTCAGCGATGAGTTTGCAGAGCAGTGGTGAATGGTCGGGCGATGGAAACTCACAACTTGGCACTAGGGACACTTCCGCACGGCAACAATCGATGATAGCTTCATGACCTGATAAGAAATCCCAACCCAGGATGAGGTCATGAGAGCAAGATGGTAGTACGAAAAATTGGACGATGTACAAAACGTCTTGGATGACGACGCGCGCCGTACACACAGACGAGGGCTGAATGCGTTGCGCGCTAGCCGTGGACAGCACGATGCCACAGAGAGATGTGGTCACTTTCTTCAGTTTGCGACAAAATTTTGCGTTCATCACAGAAACGGCGGCCCCAGTATCAATTAACGCTTGTGTGGCGACTCCCTCAACATTGACATCAACAACATTTCGCGGCGAAAATGGAGGCCTTGATAATTGCGCAGAAGTTGCAGTTCTTGCCTCTGGAACTGCACTGATTAGTTTCCCTCCTCAGGAGGTGGTCTACGACGCATAGGAGATGGTGATCGGCGACGAGGAGATGAGAAACGAGAAGTTGATGGGCGACGATCCGAGTCAGAGTGCCTCTGTTCGTATGCAGACGTGGTGGCCTGCTGCGACGCATAGGTAGGAGTTCCAAAGGAGGCGTACGCAGGTGTGGGACGGCGGCGGCAGTAGCGTGCAATGTGGCCAGCGATGCCACACGCGAAGCAGATAGGACGGTTGTCATGGGTGCGCCACTCATTAGATGGACGGAAAAAGCGAGGTGAGGGCCTGTAAACCGGTGGCGCTGCCGGAGGAGTTGGAGCCGATAAGGATACTGGATGCGGTGGGGGTCGCGCAACCACAGCTGCGTAGCTGAGAGGTGAAGATGGTGCAGGTGGTGCGTAGCTGACAGCTGAGAGATTAGATGCTGCTGAAGTGCATGCGTAAGGGGCCTGCACTGTAGGTAGGGCATCGCAAATTTCAGTGCGTATGGCCTGCTGCAGTGTCGAAGACAGACTTGCGGTGGGCGCGTCGCTATGCGGCAGCAGGGAGAGCTGTCGGGCGACTTCCTCCCTGATGAAGTCTTTGATCTGGTTGGACAGGCTTTCTTGGCGAACGTTGACATTTGCGAGTGCGACAGCCGAGATCGAATCTGGTGGTGAGACACTCTGTCGGGCGATGGAACGCTGACGGCGTAATTCATCGAAGCTCTGGCACAGGCTTACGAGGATTGCCACCGAGGTCGGGCTTTTCGCTAGCAACATCTGGAATGCGCCATCCTCAATGCCCTTGAGAATCTGCCGAATTTTCTCTTCTTCGGGCATAGATTGGTTAACACGCCTGCAGAGGTCGAGAACATCCTCAATGTAACTCGTAAACGTTTCGCCAGGCTGCTGGGCTCTGTGGCGCAGACGCTGGTCGGCGCGGAGCTTGCGGACCTCTGGTCGGCCGAACGCTTCTGTTACGAGGGTCTTAAAGGACGACCAGTTGGTGATGGCGGTTTCGCGGTTGGTAAACCAAAGCTTAGCTACGTCTGCCAAGTAAAAGATGACGTAAGCGAGTTTAGAGTCGTCGTCCCACTTGTTGCTGACGCTTACACGTTCGTACAAGGAGAGCTAGTCTTCGACGTCTTGCTCACCACTTCCGCTGAAGATTGGTGGGTCCCGCTGGCGGGTAGCGCCGGGGCAGGTAGACGGGGCAGCCGATGGTGCTGGCTGGGCTGGGACGGGCTGGTTGGCGACTGCGTCAGTCATGTTTCGCGGTAGTCTTTCAGGCAACTTGCGAGAGCGGAGCTCCAGGTCTTCTTGGGGATCTCAGCACCCTCCACCAAATGTGATGACGTTTATTCGAGCCGAGAAGTCGCAGCGAGGTCGCAACGGAAAGTGGGCGTACGGCAAGTCTGGCAGAGGCGGCACAAACTCTCGCGCAAGCAGAGCACGGGCTTTTTGTTGTCTTCCGAAGGCGCATACGCGTTGGTGCGTATGCTCCACTACACTCTGTTTAACTGTCTCTCTCTGAACTGATGTCTCTTTACGACGCATTATGCACAAATCTATACACAAAGAGAATTAGTTATACGCCAGTCACCGTTGAGCAATTCTCAATCAAACTCCCAAAGGTTTTAGCTAATCTTCACCTGAAAACCCAGAATTCAAACAAACTCAAGAACGCGAAAGCGTGACATTTAGCCCGTGTCTGCAACGTTATGCATGGCCGCCATATAGGTTATCTGAGAACTTTACGTGGAGTAGCATTTATGGCAACAAAAGCATAATATCTCTACAGTATCATGTGCGCATTGTGAGTATTTGAATGCTTATTTTTTACACAGTGGCGCTTATGAGAATTTCATTTAGTTACGTAGATATGTTAAATCACCTTATCGAAAATCAAACACTTTATGTGGACATGCATTTCTCAAAAGTTTCCATTTTTTTTTTCATTGCACACAATCATCTTTTTAATGCGGCTCATATTAGTCACAGACTTTGTAAGCAGGTGTTTTAGCTTTTCGCCGACTCCCCCATAGTTAAATATATTAAAGCCGGCATACAGCACTAAGCAGCTAATCCTCGCAATAATTATAATCTTTATATCTGATTAGCAAGGTTAAGGTTATTAGACACAATATAAAATAAACAGTTTTTTAACCGGCCGGTTTAATGTTCACGCAGTAATACTTATATGACGAAAGGTTTCGACTAACTATTGCGCTGACGCATTTGTTGACAGGGCTGCATCCGACGAAAATCGCTTGGTATCAGAATGTCGACTGACTGTTTGAAGAAGCCAAATATGGTTTCATGGCCTAGACGTGATGGGCAGATGAAAGTAAGAATGTAGCGGTGCTCTCCGGCGTCAACACGGCTAACAATCTGGCTACTGAAAAAAAAAAAACTATGTAAATAACTGTCCGCGTAGTGCTATGATATCAGCCGAATCGACAAGTTAAGAGACGTTTAGACACCATATAAGAAGACAGAGTGAGGTTCAGTAAAACACCATCGTTGTAAGTTTTAACGAGTTTGTCGCGCCTTGCGTCGTAAACATTTCGAACGCTATATTTACCCCAACATGTAACGACGAACAAGGTTGCACCAATGGTCAAGAACTTGATGTGCAACATTCCGTAATGCATGGATGCCGCAGTTCATGTCAAGTTGTAATTGTCTGGCAAGGACCGTAAGAAGGTAAGAGAGATGGAGAAATATTTTAATCAACAGCTAGATATCGTGTTTCTCTGGGTTTTCACCTGACACGCTGCTACAGGTTCTGGATGATTATTATTATATATGCACTGATAAGCACATAACGCATACAATCACATACACGTCGACCCCACTATTTACAAAGTTTCATTCAGCTTTGTGGTCAGCAAGAAAGTGAGCAGCACTTTAGTTGTGCGTAATGCACTGGGGCTGCTTTGCCATGGGCACAGAATACCTCTCAACTCGAAGTATGGGTCCCACCCGCAAGGAGGGTATTAACAAACAAAGTGATGCAGAACGAGAGAGAGACCGAGAACATCCTGGTCGAGCAATGCGGAGAGTCGAAAACGAAACTGCCGGGCAAGTCGTTCGCATGTGGTCGTCGCCGCTGACGCAGATGCCAGGTTGGGCTCCTCGTAATGATAAGAGGAGACACGCACTAACCACCGCTATATGGATGTGCACACGTAAGTTCACACACAAGCACGTCTTGTCGGGCGAAACACCTGAACGCTTCGCCGCATCGCTCTGAATAGATTGGCGCCGCTGCGCGCTTCCGCTCGTCCCCGCACTCATTAACCGAAGATGGCCTCCCGCCGCAAATGGGACGGCGTACACACCCGCCCGGTCCTAGCGCCTTCACTCATTCCAGGCTGTCGAGCGAGAGACGCGTTCAATTGCCGCCACATATAGCACTCGCGCCTTGTCGGAGCTATAAGACAACTGTAGCCTCAGGACCATTAACCGAATTTCTCCGGAGGTGTCCTGGCGTCCGCGCGCGGTGCGCAGAACTTGTCACCACATTAATGGCATCATTATGTTCTAATCGTTATTCACAATGGGTTTTTCGTAGAATGAGTTCCTCGGGTGGGTCACCGCGTGGCGAACTGGGCCGAGGCGGACTCGTAGAAGACGAGTGACGTTTTTTTTTTCATTATTATTATTTCTACGGCCTTGGATCGTTATAAGGTCGAAATTAAATTCGGACTTACAGAGTGCCCGTCGTTCTCAAGAAACGGGCGGTGGTCGTGAATTTCTCCCAGACCTTTATAGTGTTCTTACTACATGCCAGTAACGTGCTCAACAGTCTCGAAGTGAGCGAAGAGGGCGCTGTCTGTGAAATGTCTCTCAGTTTCAATCTACAGAGGGCGCTTAAATAGCGCCAACTGGTAATTTCCTTCATGAAACTAGGAGGCAGCTTACGACAGTGCAAAAAAAAAAAGGGGGGGGGGGGGAATTTGTTTTTTCATGGGCAGTTTAATGACTGCCTCCATCTTTTAAGCTTTGTAAGATTGACCGCGGTGATTGGCGGTAATTACGCCGGCTCAATTTTCCATGGAGAGAGAGAGAGTGAAAGAGAAGTGTTAGGAGAAAGACGGGGAAGGTAATTGCGCTAATAAAGATTACCATGTTATTGGGCTAGTTGGTGTTTGCTAATTGTATCGTTGAAGCACGTTCATAGAAAAAAGAAACTCAAGCGCCCGTCCCGTTTGATTGCGTTTCTAGTTTGTGAATGCCCTATATGTCAGCTACATATATTGTATTGCAAAAGGGGAAAGCGCTGAAACGTGACATAAAAACAAACAAAAAGGTCACATATGTATGCAGACACACGCCGAATTTGGTCTTTACTGCTGGCGACATGAGGCTTTACATTAACTTACACGAGCTCCGTTTAATTCAGGTAATTGTACAGCCCTTTTAGAGTCCGAATGGACAAGCTTTTATTGCAATAATTCCGAGAAGACTGTGCTGGTCAGATCACTCATCGATGTGTAGAAGCCTGCAAAAAGTGATAAAGCATTAGGAGAGTTTATTCACATGCAAACTAAGTGATTAACGGAGAGGCTGAATAATCGTTGCTATTGGAATAGATGCTTGAGATAGATAACATTTTTTATTGGTTACCCCGAAGTTGCTAGCCTGGTTCCTCAGTGAGTAATCGTTGATCGTTTGCAGAAAGATACGCACTAAGATGGCACAAATTATAAAAGTCAACTAACACAAAGAGCAGCAGCCGAATAAAGAACAAAAAGAAAGCCGCCTTGATGTCATCCGAAGGCACAGTGCCGAAGCAATAGTCATGGTCAGCCGGTGACCAGACAACACGAATGACTGCCAGACAGACCTGCGTGTAATACATTGCGCTTGAGCCATGAGCCGAGCGTGAGTGCTGGATCACGGAACACTTTTGATTATTTTATTCTTTTATTTGGCACAATTCCATTCAAAGTAAATGAGCGCGGCTGCCCTCCCGGTGATTTAGCACCTCACCGAGGCCCTCACGCGCTCAATCATCCCAGCGGAGAGCAACCATACGCAGTCGAAGCCGCTTGATCTTCACGAGCAGCCACAGTTGCAAAGGGAGACTCCAACATCCACGCTAGACGGTCATCGTATCAACTCCGCATTTGCATACTCTGTGCGATAGAGACCTAGGAGTGATCGCCGAAAACTGACAACCATTGTCCCGGACCTAAACAACACCGAGTCGAGAAACAGGCGTTTCCCTCTTGTTTTTTTTTTTTGAGTGATAGCAAAAAAGTCGACGCCGTCATGACCCTCTAAAAAGGAGTGGCAGCATGTTTGCCTTTCTTAGAAAATTACCGTTATTGATGTTTCCAAAGGAAGCGTGCCGATCAATTTTCAGAACAGTGTTTGCCATTGCTGGTTGGATTATCTTTGCTGGGGTCCGTATCATGTCAGTGTTTTCTACTTGAATCTTTTTTTCTTGAAGTTCTTGTAGACTTTCGCGTGTACATAACGGGTGGATGGTGAATCAAACGTCATAGTGAAAAACGAGAAGGAAAAACAAACTTTTCATGGCAAAGCCTCGCCAAAGATCATTCACTAACTTGTTTTGCTGATCAGTAAAATAAAACGGAATCGAAGATAGGCAAAACAAACGCGATAACTCAACATTTCGGAGACATGAAAGAAACCCATTTTTCAGATCACTGCAAAGAGCCACTCGCGGTTGCTGAAGGGTGGTTTCTAATTTGTGAGGTCAATCTGATGCACCACAGGGCTATCAAATTCATGCAGTCTAGGGACGATCGTAGCAAAGCGTCCCTTTCGCTTCTCAACAAGATCTATATCTTTCCCTTCAAAACGTGCAATGACAAAGACAATTAAGGATGCACATTTGTGAACTGGCGCCAAATACGAGACTTCAACGCATCATGCTAAGAGAAAAAAATAACAATGAAATAATTATTAAACGAATGAGAACTGCAACCGACAGAAGAACTAGCCCATCAACTTCGTTCTGTTACACCCTTCTCTTTTTCAGCTGCGTGCCTCTTTGACGTCAGGAAATATTTCGCACCGAACCTATTCTCTCAAACGCTGCAGTCCTTCCGCCTCTACCCTTTCGCTTCTGTATAGGTACGGGGTACGACAAGCATGTCGCTGTCGCAGACAAGCGACGACTGCTCATGCAGCGGCAGAATGCGAGGCGTCGCCGCCGTTAGTGGCGCCAGCAGTACAAGCACACGTCTTGAACACAATGGACGATGTGGCAGCTTCCACAGGGGCTATATTTAGAAAATCGTCCCCACGTCGGCAACGCCAGCAGTCACCAGGAAGAGCGCATCTATGCCCCCCCCCCCCCCCCCACACACACACGCGTCTATCTACATAACCAATACTGCAGGAAAGCAGAAACCGACGGTGAGCGAGATTAAGGCATCTCGGCATCTCGAATGAATGGAAGTTGCTGGGTGCGATAATAAAGCACTTCGGGCATTCGAACATCACCGGCTGGCCTAGGATGCTCATATCGCAGACTCGAAGGACTCTGCATATACCCTACAAGCAGGGACGAAAGAGTCAACCTGCTTGCGCGGACCTTTCCTATGCACCACCAGTTTTCCTGTCTGTCTGGCTGCTCACAATCTTCCTTGAGAGGGCTATTGGCAACAGGCATCTCGGGAGCTTTTGGTGGAGTGCATTTCGATTGCGGAAGAAGCCTTCCACGTATGCCTCGGCATCAGGGACTCACAGTCGTTGGATTTCGACCGGAGGTATCTCCCAGCGTAGTAGCGGTAACTTGTGCGTATAGAGAAGGCAAACTTGTTCACCGGCACACCCGATTATCATATGAATCGTCGGCGCGTCTGTCAATTGAGATCCCACGCATCGCAAAATCTATCTATCTATCTATCTATCTATCTATCTATCTATCTATATATCTATCTATCTATCTATCTATCTATCTATCTATCTATCTATCTATCTATCTATCTATCTATCTATCTATCTATCTATCTATCTATCTATCTATCTATCTATCTATCTATCTATCTATCTATCTATCTATCTATCTATCTATCTATCTATCTATCTATCTATCTATCTATCTATCTGTATGTCTATCTGTCTGTCTGTCTGTCTGTCTGTCTGTCTGTCTGTCTGTCTGTCTGTCTGTCTGTCTGTCTGTCTGTCTGTCTGTCTGTCTGTCTGTCTGTCTGTCTGTCTGTACAGAGAAACATTGGATCACTGAGAAAAGGCTAAGCAAGAAGACTATTAACATCGATAATTTAATGATATTGTGCACATAATGCCATGCTGCCAAAACCATGCTACCCATATTGACCTCGGGGACACAGCTTGGCGTCTCTCATAGGATGCCGGGTTGTGACGTCTGCTGGTACACGGCATTTCTTACGCTTTTGACACCACGCGTCTTTGTTGTGTGCACCGCGCGTGCGTCCTCCTTGTCATGAAGCTCATTTCGTTAAGGTTGGGTATCACCTTATAAGGCATAAAATAGCAGAGCGCTCAGCTAGTCGTTACGTTTTCATTCTAAAAGACACGGCGCGTGAACATGGACACCATAAAAAAGTCACCTGTCGTTGACAGGCGTTTGTGGTGTCCCCACTTCCTTCTTGCGTGCGTGTTTGCATGTCCTGTCTTCAGAAAGAATGACATGATAATTCGGACACGGAAACCACGAGTCGGTGCCCTTGTTGCCACCCACTTGTAGCACGCTACAATCAGAGAGCAGCTGATACCATAGCCGACGATGCAAGTCACGGAAAAATAAGGCGCGAATACTTTCCCGGAAGAATTATTACGCAGTGCATAATATGAGCGCGTAAACTTGCTTATTAACCAGGTAAACATGCCGCAGTATAGTAGTATCACCAGCGAGTGTGGTGTGAATGCCCAATTGTCTACGAACTCGTGAGAATGGTGATTGGAAGGAATCACCACACATGCTTAGAGGTGCTTCAGAAATCTGCAACACGAAGGGCCAAGCTGTTTGCCCTCCAGTGCTCTTGTTAGTTCTATTGACGTACATCGGCATTTCATTTTTTTCAGTTTTTTCTTACTATCTATATATACTTTTTTTACTACACATAAATTTACTTTTCACCTTGGTTGACACTTGTTGACAGTATCAACCAAGGTTCAGTGCCTTCGATTGGACGGTAATTGAGACAAACTGTTTTCTAAGTACTTTGCCGTAAGAGATATATTTGAGACGTGGGTGCTCTTCTTTGTACTTATTTTGGTAATTTACAGCGAGCCTGTCGTTTTACATTATCGATACATTCATCGGCTAACGCACGCGATGAGCTGTCGGGAGCGTTCGTGAACATACGCCAGCTGTTACAGAACATCTCAGCTGCGGCGTCGTACATGAAATCGTCGTCACAAAAATGTTTTCTGAGAACGAGCGCATAAGCGCTGGCACCTTTTTACCAGTCTCAGCTTTACTAGCCAAGTGTAGCGCATTTCTTCGCATTTGGAGCAATAATGAAAACATACAAGGCCATCTGTCGCATACGTTTGGCACTGAGGCATCTAACTGTAGACTAACAAGCTTAGGCTGCTTGCAGTCGATAGCGGTGGTGTCACGGTTACGGTACTCTGCTGTTGAAGTCACGGGTTGCATCCCGGCTGGGACGGTTATATTTCGATGGAGGCGAAGTTCCCGAGGCCCGTGTACGACTCGATGTCAGTGCACGTTAAACGGACGCTAAAAGCACGTATTAAGTCAATGTTGATTGCAGAAATAGCGATGCAGAAACCTCGTAGTGCTACTTTTGTGCCAAGAAAGTGCTTTTTAGTGGCGAAGCTCCTTGAGGCATGGGTCGTTCGTCTCCTGTACGTAGTAGCCGCCTCTCATTTTAGTATTTGGAATGTCCGCTAGATGGCGGTACTTACGTATGATTATTATATTTATTTATTTACTTATTTATTTACAGTACCTACAGCGCCCGCGAGGGGCATTAGTGTAGGGGGGAGATAACGATTTCAAAATGCAGAAAGGCGACAGTCCATTAACACTGAGTTGAACATAAAAGAAATACAGATACATAATAAAGCATCCAACGGTGACACGTAATAAAAATTGACGTGTGTGAAGGTACAGCAGCAAGAAAAATATATATACATATATATAAAATGCATACGCACACACACATATATACATACATATATATACACACACTGATAAAAAGCAGGCGAGAAAAAAAGAGCTGAAGCGTAGATCGCTAGAGAGATGAGACGAAAGTGTAAGCAACCTTAATTTGTGCTCAGGCTACGATAAGATATGATGTTCCAGCGCAGTGGCGAAAGTTTCCCTGGACGCGGCTACAATTTCATGAGGTAGTTTGTTCTATTGCTTAATTGATCGCGGAAAAAATGAATATTTAAAAAGGTTAATTCTGGTAGAGAACTCGCGCACTTTAAGGGGGTGATCAGTACGAGCAGATATATACGTAGGTTCCGATATGTAGTTTTCTTTGTGAATACCCGTTAAACCTTGGAATATTTTGTGAAACAGAGATAGACGTAGGAATTTGCGCCTGTCTTCAAGAAGAGGCCATCCTAAAGTACTCTTGATTTCGAAAGATCTTTTAGAAAAGTTGTAATCACCCGTGACGAAACGGGCCGCTCTCAGCTGCACGCGTTCTAGAGCGTCGATGTTCACCTTAGTAAAAGGGTCCCACGTGCTGCACGCGTATTCCAAAAGTGGGCGTACATTCGACATATACAGGATTTCTTTCAGGCTGGCCGGTGCTTGTTTAAAGTTACGTCTTAAGAAGTTTAATGTGTTGCTGGCCTTTGTTACGATGTAATTTATGTGCGCATTCCAAGTCAAATTGCTGGAAAAAATGACTCCTAAGTACTTATATTCTGTTACGAATATGATGAAAAGACGCGAAATGGCGGTACTTGGAGTGCTCACTAGATGGACGGACGGATGGACAGACAGATGGAAGGACAGACAGGCAGATGACAGGCAGACAGACACATGGGCGGACGTACGGATGAACACACACATACATACATACATACATACATACATACATACATACATACATACATACATACATACATACATACATACATACATACATACATACATACATACATACATACATACATACATACATACATACATACATACATACATACATACATACATACATACATACATACATACATACATACATACATACATACATACGCGGTCAACGAATGATACATGGTTTGCCCATAAAACCCTTCGAAGCTTCGCCCCACTGATCATCATTCACTCCGTGGATAAACTGTGACTTTCAAAAATTAAATTCACGATTTCGTGCTCCGCATCACGTAGGCCCACTTAAAATACCCACTTCCATGTGGAGATTTTCACGTCATCGTTGCCATGCGAAATGTTGCCTGGCTTCGCTGCGCGGCCACCGACGCCATTAGCAGTAGAGTGAAAGTAGCGGAAGCCACAGCAGCAACAACGGCCACTGAACAATTCTCTGCCATGGCTTCCGAGATGCCATGACCTGTACAGTTTAACCAGGAAAAAAATGAAACTGTTGAACTACCCGCGTCATTGCCCATAGTATCATCCGGCAGTTCATTTTTTCTATAAATCAAAGAGAAACGGACAAGGAGCATTTAATTGCGTCTTGTGAAGCACAGAGGTTTTTTTATTGTAGCTAGTTTGATTACTGTGAATATTTGTAGTTGGACACTCGCGAAGTTACTGTTTTAGACGTTGTCATACATTGAACTTTTATTCAAGCATAAAGTGTTATTTGTCTTTAGTTTCCCCTTAAGGAACACCAGATGATCAATATTTCTGGAGCCCTCTGCTATGGCATCCCCCCCTACTCATATCGCCATTTTGGGGCGTAAAACCTCAGATTTTATATGATCAAAAGATGGACGCAGCTTAGCACTACTTAGAAGGCAATATTAACTCCGTAAGGACAAACTAAGCTTTACACTCTGATAAATGAATGCCGTGCACCGCAATCCCCCACGATGAAACGTCGCGTTCCACAAATAAGCATGATTGATTGATATGTGGGGTTTAACGTCCCAAAACCACCATATGATTATGAGAGACGCCGTAGTGGAGGGCTCCGGAAATTTAGACCACCTGGGGTTCTTTAACGTGCACCCAAATCTGAGCACACGGGCCTACAACATTTCCGCCTCCATCGGAAATGCAGCCGCCGCAGCCGGGATTTTCCACAAATAAGCAGCAAGGCGAGCAAGAGCGTATCCTATCAATGACGTCAAGACGATCGCAGCGCCAGCCACTCTAGTGGAGGCCCTGGCTGCCAATATATGACTGCAGCTAAAGATATTTCCAGAAGGATCGTGATAGATGTCTCTGGACGAACAAGCGGACCCCAGTTGAGTACTAGTAAATCGCCCTTTTTGTGTCTTACATAGGACGCAGTTTATTTTCCAAGATTATCAAGTCGCCTCCACACTAGGTAACAACGTTACATTGTGCAATACCGCCTAGTAGAAGAAAGGAAGATTGCATTCCATCAGCTGCCAATACAGCAACAAAATTTCCCGAGTGCGCACCTTATGGATTCAGAAGTTTCGAAATACCACCTCCTTATGGCGCTGCGTGCAGCCAAGGTTCTTTCAAGTAATTACTGTTTGATCAGATACCCAAAGGGGTACAGAGCAACAAGCTTTTGAGAGGTGGAGAACAAGAAACGCGCTTTAGATTATAAAAAAGAAAAAAATAACGCTGAACAAATTTCACCTCATATCGGTGCAGTTGACTGATGCGAGTTTTATTCTGCTGGCGGCTACACTTTTGGGGATGGCTGAAAAAGCAGTGCTTATATGTAGTCTCATTGATGCCCTGCGTGATTTAGAAAGATCATAATAAGAGGAAAAGCGACCACAACAATGCAGAAAATGGTGAAGAGCCAGGTCTCTTGGAGATAGAAGCTCACGGATAAATTTTTGTTAGAGGGCCCACAGCACTCTCACACTTTAGGAATAGAACACGACGGCAATTCGTATATGGGTAGAAAAATTGAGCTCTAGGAGAAAAGCGGCAATACGGTAATTTATTTTAATCAATCTCCATCCCCGGACTGAAGCGGAATAAGTCCTAGCAAATCATGAAAGCTTGCTTTTTCGCATTCTGAAAGTTTGAGCAAGGTCAGCTACTTTGACAACAGTTATCGCGTCTCCTGACGAAGTGCGGATTTGCTCTCTTGCTATGCGTCCACAGAGTCATAACCTGTCGAATGCTGGCAGGATAATGTTGCTGCTTGGAAGCTAACGCAAGCTTCACGTGTGATGGAATCATGCGCGGCTTAATCTTACGTTACTCATACTCATTTAGAACTCTTTAGGTAATAGTGAGTGGCAAAATTCGCAATGTGAGATTTGTGGGATGTGTTCTGATTTATTAGTTTTCGAGATGGTATAGAATTTGATGCATAAACACCGTTTATAACTGATGTGCCAGACAGGAGTCAAAAAAATGAGTGGCACTGCTAGTGACATTGCAAAGTTGAGCCAAGTGACTTGAATAGGGTACAATAGTTAAGCCAGAACGTCAAACCAAGCTGGGCAAACCTTCCATATCTCTCTTCTATCGCAGAAGATATCATTAAGAAAATTTTACCTGTGACGTTTTTGTCGATTGATCCCCAAGATGAATTCCGAAGAAAGACAGTGGTAAATAAGATGTACAGACGGCGTCAGAAGTTTAGAGGCTGCTACATCGGAGTAAACTGAATTTCCCACAAATATGTGGCTGCTTTTTAGTCGATTGGCACTGCACATGGTAGCGAGTATTAAAACAGGCTGGAAATGTAAACCCATAACTGCCTGCTTAACACGCAAAAATATTCACCTTTTTTTTAAAGTCTCGTGCTCTCTGAAGTTTTGGCGCTGTTGTTTTACAAAAAAAAAATAATTATCTATTTTATTGACCTGTATCAACTATGCTATCTGCATGAGTGAAAGACGGCATCGACGCTCGAGATGCACACAGACACATTTGTTTACCTTATTGTCTAGACCCATCCCTCGTCCCTCCGCCGTACCCAGTAGCGTCTCTCTTATCACACAATAGCTGGCTCTGCCACACAGAGATGCAGGCAAACTGCAGTTGGGTGACGATGTGCTAGATGGCACTGTACGCATTCTGTATCGTCATCGCCATTTCTCGTCTAGTTTCCTAGATGGCTCTGACCCATAAAGATGAGACGTTGGATGGTCTTCATATGAGGCCCGAGAAGCCAGGAGCAAGATAGCGTACGAGGACCGCCTGCGTCTCATGAACTACAACAGGTGGGCAAGACGCTAGTTTCAATACCCCAGCCTGACTGGAATAACGACCCAGTGGACTGCGCGGGTGTACACCCTGCGCCGAAAGTTTGGTTTCTTCACGAAACCCGTGAAGGCAAGCACAGAGTGCGGATGGGCCCGTGCCGTCCAAGAACAGGTACGGGAGGAAGAGAATGAGCAGTGGCGGAGGGCGATGCGTTACAAGGCAACGTTGACGGTATATCAAAGTTACGAGAATGAAATAGAAAAGGAGCGCATGTATAGTGGCCTTGTGTTCTAAGCGCGGGCTAGGGCACTACGAATCTTTGTGTACCGTCGCCGATTCGACGAGAATACCGATGACACGAGTGCGATGTGCCGGGTGTGTGGGCAGGAAGAAGAAACCATCCCCCAACTAGTGCTACGCTGTACCTGTTTCGGCCCACACCAACGAAAGGGTACCACACCGCCCGAGGCTCTGGGGTTTGTTCACAAAGATGACCCGAGGCCGCCTACAGGCGATGGAGCGGCTGGTACAGTGAACTATGCGGCAGTACGCACCACCAAAACAAGGCTGGTGCAGTGGAGCGCACGACGCAGCGGTAATGATTTATGTGGACAAAATCGAAGGTGTGCAGATGCAAGTGCGTACGCCTGTGGAGTGTTTTGTTTATTTACTTTTTAAGTGTTTTTTTTACTCTGGCTAGGGCAGATGAATCTGGCCCGCCCGATACAAAGGGATCAGCCTCAAATCATCAGCATCATCATCATCATCATCATCATCATCGTGCGCTATATGGCGGCTTGATGAATGGCGTTGTAGGTGTCGCTGCTCTCTGATTGGCTACTACGCGGGCTGTGCTGGTGCGCACGATATATCTCATTCTTGTGGATTGCCGCCGCACGTGTCGAACAGCGCTTGGTGGCTAGAGAGGCTCCCGCCAGGTGAACGTGGTGCCGGGCGGATCCCGATACCGTGCGCCCCAAGGGAACCGCTGCGAAACGGGCTAACAAGACACTCGCTCGCTGGATTCCGTGCCGGCCGGTTGTGCCCTCGCAATCTCCGACGACAGTGCAGCTCTGGCCGACTGGGTTGGTCCTACGCCACCTACTGACGCCGGTCCACTACGACGACGACAGCGTAGCTCTACTTGACTGGATTAGCCCTACGCCATCTCCTGTCAACGACAAGAGTTCTCGCCAGTGGTGCCCCGTCCTCAGACTCCTTCAACCATGTCCAGCTTTCCTGTCTTCTCCTTACTTCCGTCGCTTCCTTGTCCCTGTGCCTCACTCTCTCGTTGCTTTCTCTCTATCTCTCTACCTTTTAATCCTATCCTTTTCTTCTCTTTTCTACCCCCATCCCTCGTGAACTACTGTGGAGGTGTCCCCCCCTGAGAGACAGCTACGGGGCTCACCTTTCTCTTCTTTTCATTTATAATCACTCCACCCCCCCCCCCCCCAGGCTAACGAGAAAGTACCCCTGCTTGCAATAGCGAGAAGAGTCGGCGAAGTGCGCGTGGCTCCGGATGGACCCGCATGCTGCTTGACAGTATCACCGAAAAACGTCCGGAGCTTCGCCTGCCTCACCATCATCCACTCCATGGGAATGCTAGAAATTTTAAAATATACGTTCACTTCTGTGACATCAGGTTAGTCGTGCGCGTCGAGGCATATTTATTTGTATTGCAAATCACTTTGACTTTAGGAGAATTCACGTACCGAAAGGAAGTGGGCGCTTCGAAAGAAAGGAGAGAAACTTGAGGACCTGCGAAAAGTAATATTGATACTTGCTCCAGTCAAGCTTAAATATGTAGACTACACATTGAATTTCCTCCCCACCCCTCACACACACACACACACACACACACACACACACACACACACACACACACACACACACACACACGCACAAAGCTTATTTTTATACGCTTCATCGTTTCCTGTATAAGCAAAGTGAATAATCTAAATAAAAATTCTTTAGGAAAATTTTTTTGAACTAAAATAGATACCTATATTATGTGGTTCACTCGTAATGGAATAACTTTATGTAGGCCCCTCCCGGAGAAAGATCGAAATGCCGATTTTTATGCACAAGCTATTCCAATTTCTCATATCAGAGGAAGGAGTAAAAATAAAAATTGAAACACAGGAGGCATTCAGCTGCCGTAGTGAAGGCTGAGAATCACACACACACACACACACACACACACACACACACACACACACACACACACACACACACACACACACACACACACATATATATATATATATATATATATATATCAACTTAGGAACTAATGAAAGTTTTCGTACGTTCGTCCACTCAAGCCCATTCTTATTATTCACTGGACACTGAATCCACAGAAGACACTCACTGGATATATAGCGGGTTATGTCAAGCAACTATCACACCTATGGGATCAGTTCAGTCAGAAAATTGCGTTTGTCTTCGTGGACGCTTCAATACATGTGTTGGCACAGCCGCAGGGATGAATGCGAATGCAATGGTTTTGCAGGGCACACCTGCCCCGCTCAGACTTCCACGCGGAACGACTAACACCTGCGTCATCGTACCACGTGTACAGTGTGCGCTCAAACGGCCTTGCCTTGGCAGGAGCAGCCTTAAGAAACTGCAAGACAAATACTCTTGATAAACAGAGAGAGACGGTGGACTTGCTTGCCTTAGGGTGCAGCTGCCACCCTGCTTCATAAGGAGGGACTCTATCCGGAAAGCGGGCTTTCGGATAAACAGGTCTTTGCTGCCCCTCGGTGTGTGGGTCTTCCTATGCGTTCAAACCCTTTGCAGGGTCATCTCGTACGAGAGATATCGGTTCTGCCGGTTGATTGGGAGGTCAACACTGGTCTGCGATGGCCGGGGGTGCACTGTGATCACTAGGATTAGCTTCGGCTGTGCGCCGGTTAGATGGCGTGGAGGTTCTCATGAGCCCACTGGCAATTAGTTGGGATTCTGGGTATGTCGCTACCGGTTTCTTGCTTCGCAGGACTGATGTAATATATTCTGTCAAGTGACATAGAGACGGGTTGACGTTGCGGTAATAATAATAATAATAATAATAATAATAATAATAATAATAATAATAATAATAATAATAATAATAATAATAATAATAATAATAATAATAATAATAATAATAATAATAATAATAATAATAATATGTCGGGTTTTATGCCCCATAAGCGCATTGTAAGTATAAGAGACGCCGTAGTCAAAAGCTCCGGAAATTTTGACCATCAGCTATTTTTATCGTACAATGACATCGCACACTGCACGGGCTTCTACCATTTCGCCTCAATCGAACCACTACCATTACAGCCGGAATCGAACCCGCGACCTTCAGGTCCGCAGCCGAACAGCTACTCATTCACCGAGGCGGACACGGCCCCCCGGAGTCTAATATACAACATTCTATGGTGTCCACATCATAATATTCGCAAGAGATATTTGAATATTCAAAGAGAAGTTTCACCATATACCTTTGAAATAGAAGTGTGTTGCAATGAACGTATACTACAATTCTCTGCAGTCTCTTTCCTTCGCACTCGATGCCACCACTCTACCAATAAGCGTGTTGCCTATAGCTTGCTTCACAGGGCATTAGTTGAATTGAAAAGCTATACAAAATTTGCATGGTGAGCTCGCGCGTTATTCGGCAAAAATGTCGGCTCAGGTCTGACTCTACAGCCCGGATTTATGCCTTTAAATACTCCTTATAGTCAAGTCAGAAGTCGCTTAAGAGGGAGGCGCGTGATGTCGCTTTGAGAGCTATGATTGGAATTAGTGGTAAATGCTATATATATATATATATATATATATATATATATATATATATATATATATATATATATATATATATATATATATATATATTAGTGCAGTTTTATATGAAGCCTAACTTAGCGCCACACTGAACGATTATTGCTTTGGCAAGCTTGCGTGAGCTTTTATTTGTTTTGTTTTTATTTACATTTTTGTAAGCAATGTACGCAACCGTTTTTAGTGTTCTTGCCTCTCATTTTCGCCATGGTATTTAATTGTACCTAGCTCGAATCCTCTATGCAGATTGCAGTATCTGTTAATAAAATAAAATAAACAAAAATGATACTCTGAAGTTGCCTCTCTGCTCCCTTTGTTAGCACAGGATAAAAAATCTGGCGCAGCGTGGTTAACGTGCCAGAATCTTTTTTTTTATTCGTCTGCCCCCCGACAGCACGATGTAAAACACGAAGCATTGTGATATTTGATACCAAGAAGCTTTCAGAGATATTGCTGCTTATCAACGTTGCTTTATCGTCATAGGTTCATATAGGCAGCTTTATAGGACAGGGTTGCCTTTCATGACTACATTGAGTCATATTAACTATATTACTGCCTAGTGTGAGAACGAAAACTTTTCGTTAGCATCGTGGCTACGTTTTCGATATTTTGTTTTCTTTTATGGTCACGAACTCGGTAGAATTTTCTGCTTACTTGTCTACGAGCTAGCAAGCAATCCGACAGACTAAATAATATTTACGAACATTCCTGTCGTGTCGGCTAATGTGCGCGCACGTAGCCGCCCTAGCAGCCGACTGGTGTACACCGAGAAATATTCTTCTAGACACCAGGCGTAGGGTTTGATGTTTTCAGAGTTTATTTTCCTATGAAATACGGAGGCTGTTTTTCAATGTTAGCTTTTTGGAGATCGGAAATTTGCCGGATTCATTTTCGTGAATCTCCAGTTCTCCGTATTTTGGTGCATAACTTTGCAATATAAGTTATCCGACTATGTTCTGATTACTTTTATTTGCGGTTATTATGCTGTATATCGTTGCTAATAATCCTGTTGTTCCTGTCTTTCCGTTTTACTTGCTATTCATTTATGCTGTTAATACCCTGTTTTGTTTTATGGGGAGAGGGGGACAGAAGCCCAGCTTGATGATGGTAAGCTTTAAAATTGCCTTTTTCAAATCGGAGTTCATCGGATGAAACTGAATGGTCAAAAACTTCACCAGCGAGTGTTTTAAGATTTTCTTCCGATTTATCTGAAAACACGAAGCCATGCCCATACATATCAATCGTATGACAATGGCCAAGAGGTGGGGGGATTTTTTCATTGGGTTACATAGGTCAAAAGTATTCATCATCATCACACTAACTGGGTGCACGTGAAAGAATCCCAGGTGGTCGAAATTTCCGAAGCCCTCCACTACGGCGTCTCTCATAATCATATAGTGGTTTTGGGACGTTAAACCCCACATATCAATAAATCAATCATCAGACTAACTACTCCCCTTCCCCCTGCAGGGGAAGGCTTCTCCCATGATCCACCAAACAATCTGGTCTTGTGCTTTCTGTGCTTTCTGCTGAAACGTTTTACCTGCGAACGTTTTAATCTCATCGCCACACCTAATAGTCTGTCTACCCCTCGTACGTTTGCCTTTTCTGGGAATTCAGTCAGGTGCTCTTAATGACCAGCGGTTATCCTGCCTACGTGCTACTAGCTACGATATAAAGAAGCTTGAATTGCAAATAATAGAAAATGGAATATTTAAAGCTGCCGGAATTTACCTAGGCATTTTTTTCACATTGGACGGGGAATTACTAATTTTCGTTCGTAAGCCAGGTATCTCGTTCACGAACCAGGCAGGTGTCTGTAGTCTAAGGTATAGATGCCTACAAAGAGAGAGTGACGAAGTTGCACAAATGTTGGCAAACACGTGGCGAGCACGTGATACACGCTTCCCACTTGCTATGCTGATGGCAGTTTATATTGCTGATATCGCACCACGTGGTTCTTCACTGAACTCCTAAAAACAAACATCCGTGATAAAAAGTAGATGGGGTGATTGATTGATTGATTTGTGGGGTTTAACGTCCCAAAACCACTATTTGATTATGAGAGACGCCGTAGTGGAGGGCTCCGGAAATTTTGACCACCTGGGGTTCTTTAACGTGCACCCAAATCTGAGTACACGGGCCTACAACATTTCCGCCTCCATCGGAAATGCAGCCGCCACAGCCGGGATTTGATTCCGCAACCTGCGGGTCAGCAGCCGAGTACCTTAGCCACTAGACCACCGTGGCGGGGCTGTAGATGGGGTGCTCTTTGGCTAACTCAACTAAATGACTTTCAATTCTGAATAAACTAAACTAAATGACTTCGGTCTGTGGCCTTGAGAAAAAACTGCTTTAACGTTTGATGTTTCTAATGCCGTGTTGACTGCGATTCTCCATTATTCAAGGAGCTGTCGAACACTCAAAAAATTCCTTCTGTTTGTGGTGAAAATTAGAAGGTCTTTGACAACATCGCCCATAACAAGCGTGCTTTTGAGCCATAAAAATGAATTATAATAATTATTAGGGTTTAACATTTCAAAACCACCATGGGAATAGGAGAGGCACGGTAGAGAGCTCTGAAAATTTCGACCGCCTGGGTTTCTTCGACGTGCCCCCGAATCTAAGCACTTGGGCCCCAAGCATTTTCGCTTCCGTTGGTAGTGTGGCCGCCGAGGCCGCGATGCTGTCCCGCGACCTGGGGGTCAACAACCGCGTGCCTTAGCTACCAGACCATCGTGGCTGGTGTAAAAAGGTATGAATTTTATTGAAAGTCGACAAGGAATGGCCGCTAGTGCCACCATATTGAGATGTCTTTCACTCTAGTAGCAGGTCGAGAAATTCTTGCAGGTAGAGTCATTTTGCTTGAGAACATACAACTTAAAATTGAATTTGACACCCTTGAGGTAACTTTAGCATGCGCCAGAGAGTACTGTATGCTTCGCTTTTCTCACACGTTCACGAAACCTTCGAAGAAACGCAACTGAAATGCAGCAAGGGACTTCTGTTACTTTAGGAAGAATAGCTCGTGTTCGTTTTGGTAGCACGTTTGGCATGAGTGGAACTGCAACAATTTGTTTCACAACGCTGGCGTACCGGTGCTGCTGGAACAGTTGATGTTTTCCGATCGACTGCAGTGCATTTTCATAAGTGACATGATTCATATGTGGGATTTAACGTCCCAAACCCACGATATGAACATAAGAGATGTCGTAGTGGAGGGCTCCGGAAATTTCGACCACTTGTAGTTTTTTAACGTGCATCCAAATCTGAGCACACGGGCCCAAAGCGTTTTCGCCTTCATCGAAATTGCAGCCGCCGCAGCCGGGATTAGGTCCCGCGACCTGCGGTTCAGCAGCCGAGTACCTTAGTTACAAGGCCACCATGGCACGGCAGTGTGCATTTTCAGGCCAATTAAACAAAGCTAAAGGAACCATGGTAACATAGCATACTTTATCTGACGATTTGCGTGCTTAAACTGACCACGATGATATTTGTTTTATTATTTAACGGAACTGCGAAGCCTGTAAAAAACAGTACAAGGTTTCAGTTTTTGACTTTGACCAGCACTGAAACAGACATCGGCTTGACCGATGTTAAAATGTTTACTCACTTTCTACAGAAACTGTTGGAAAGTTGGACTCTTCAGACGGTACACTTTGTATTGCGATGCGAAACAGCATAACGGTGAATGATAACGCCGTCCAAGACAAGATCTCTCCCGTTTCTTCATGAACTGTATTAGGATACACCAAACTGGTGATAATCAATCCGACACAGCGGTCAACTGGCGTGAAATAAGGTTTATGAAACTAAATGACAGGAAATACATGGTTATGGGTGTCGCCAATAACACGTACAAGAGGTCCCCTATTCATAATGTGAGGCACGGCTTTATTCGAGTCGAGGTCAGGCTCACACACATTGATGATGATATCTACAGTTGAGTAAATTGTACAAATGATAGTGATTTATCCAGATGACGACGAAGAGGCAGCAACTGTGCTCACAATATACTAAACGGTGTTCAATTAGGACCTGTTAGTTGGTATAGATTTGTAAGTTCTCACTGTACATAACGTAGCCTAGCAGTGCATAACGAATATTTTACGAGCAGTTGCGTAAAGTTGGCTTGGGTATTTGCATCGCAGCTTTTCCGCCACTACTTCATCCGTTAAACTAATAGTTTACTTGAGTTCTACCAGTGTTTCAATGTCACCAAAGCACCAGCAATGAGCCAAGCGCTACGTTTCCTTTAAAAATAGAAGGCGTTGATACTCACCAACCGTTTGCAGCCATAAGAACAAGCCTGTGCAATGTTTTCTAAGCCGCACGAAGCGCATTCAAGGTAAAACAGCTTGGGCAACGTTCGTAGACTTGCCACAAAAAAACTTAGAGCTAGCACAAGTCCAATTGTTCAGAACATGGTTGTGGGGCACTTTTATCAGGCATAAGAAAAGGAAGCGCAAATGACCCGAAAGCAGGGCCAAGTCGAACACTGGAGGCTCGAGCTAGCTAAAAACAATAAAAAATACGTAAAAACACTTGCCTCGTGGTTGCATTTGCGCCATCTCCGTTACTCTCTTCTTTCGCGCACTGAGGCAATCTATATAGAGTCTAAATCAGTCAAGTTCCGCTCGATGGTGGATCGAATGAACGGTAAAAAGAACAGACTCGTTTTTTTCAAGGGGGGCTGCCATCTCATTATCGCACTCGCCATCGCCGTGACCCAGCAGCGGTTGGTGTACAAAGACGGGCGAATTCACTCAACTCTGGTAAAACACGCGAACGCACCCGTGTGCGCTCAAAAACAAAAAAGCACCAACACTCTCAGAGTACACATACTTCTTAATGCAGACACACGCATGGTAAAGAAAGTAATAAGATAACGACGACTGGATTGAATGATCTCTCGAGTAGACTGACGCAACAAGCGCCGTGAGTGGCGTGCAATAGAAAAGAGCTTGGGACGCCGTTTCTAGTTCTATTCTAGCGCGCGACCCTTTCGTGATGGATGTGTTGACTTTATTGCAGTACCATGTTTGCGGTCCTCGTTACGGGTCCAAACCCCCCAACCAAAGTCCCACAATGAACGCCCGCTTTGAGGGGCTGCGTAAGATATGTATTTGGGGCGCAGTGCGATCGAGGCGTAGACGTGTACTTTTCGCCATGTCACGATTTGACAACCGCTCAATATGAGAGCCATTCGTAAAATAAAGATGACCGGTTTTCCTTTTTGACTCGGGTGTAGAAAAGGAACGGTTTTTCGACGTACGAGTAAAGATGGGTAGAAATAGTACCGCTGAAATTTTTTTAGTGTGATGGTACAATTTTTTTTTCTGTCAGCTATAGTTGTCCCTGTGAACAGTTATCTTATCAAAAGTAAAAGATAGGAATGAAGGTATCACATGGTGAATTTTTTTCGCATATTTCCACGCGTTGCATTATCGATTTTTTTCTTCGGATTCATTGAATCAGCCTCCGTATTTACTGATAAAACAATAATGTGCATACTATTCATTTTTCGCTGCTTCTAAAAGGGTACGTGCTAGTGTGACCTGAGCGAAATATAAAGGCAGGAAGATACAAATTCAATTAGAGGAAATTTAAGTTTTTTTATTTACAAAGAGCTGACGTACACGTAGAGTCTGATGGCCACCTCCGCAGCTCTTTTCACTGCCCGGAGTTTTGGGTGGATATGAATGTGACAAAAAGTGTACTCAATATATACACGGGTGTCGCGTTTCACTTTGCGTACTCCCTTCATTGCCACTTTACTGCTATTTATCAAGTTTTTTGGAAAGAAAGAAAAGGGCAACTGCGGACGGATATATTACGTTCCTTCTTGTCCTCTAACCTACATCGTGGAGAGGGTAAGTAGACAGAAAAAGAAAGTAAAGAGACGTCAACCAAGGTCAAGTCTTGCAGACGCACACATAACAGCGTGCATCATAGAACCACGCATGGTCACAGAACTTAGCTGTTTTCAGGAAATGCAGCAGCACTTTCATGCCCTGCAGTAAAGGTCCAATTGGAGGCTATGATCCCAGAATTCCCTTCATGCATCGTCCACTTAACCTCAAACCGTACCGAAAGCCTGTTTTATAGTTCTTAAAAGAAATGCGGCACATAGCGATCTGTTGCCATAGTCATAAAATCTTGCACAAGGCTGTCATGCTCGCATAATAATTGATTGATATGTGGGGTTTAACGTCCCAAAACCACTATATGATTATGAGAGACGCCGTAGTGGAGGGCTCCGAAAATTTAGACTACCTGGGGTTCTTTAACGTGCACCCAAATCTGAGCACACGGGCCTACAACCTTTCCGCCTCCATCGGAAAGGCAGCCGCCGCAGCCGGGATTCGAACCCGCGCCCTGCGGGTCAGCAGCCGGGTACCTTAGCCACTAGACCACCGCGGCGGGGCTGCTCGCATAATAGAAATAGGCGTAAGCATTCGTAAAGGCGAGGACGAAGTGCAAGCTGGACGGTAAAGTCGTGTTTTGTCGAGTTTATAACAGGTAGTAGTGAAAGCTGCAATGCCTCTCTATCTCAAAACATACATACTACATACTTTGTACTTGAGAGGCCGGCAATGTATGGCAATAAAAGACAAAGCCAACCGGTTGGTGCTACCGCCTCAACGGATCAGGCTTTCTGATGAATACTTCACCATCGCATTCGATGCGAGTAGTTTTCACTGTTTGATAACACTTGTATTTTTTATGCGGCGCATGAAGCAGTAAGTAGAACTTCTGGAAACGGCACGTTAATAACGTGACAGCATTATGGGCCTCGTTTTGCACAAATTCTAGTGTCGGCGTCGGCGGTAGTGTCCTGGGTTGTGAGCAAAAAAAAAAAGGTGTAGTCTGTGAGCAAATATTTGGGATGCACGCAAATAAATAGATAAAAAAACGTGTTCGATTCAAGTGTGAATCAAGCACAGCCCTTCTGTGTGGCAAGCAGGTTCTCTAACGGGAAGCTACGCTAGTAATTGAAGCTCTTTCACACGTACACACACAAAAGTATAAGAATGCCTTGCAGTGTAAAAAGTCTCCTTAACTTGTATAACAATGTGTGGCATACGTTGAAAAACAAACTGGACGTCATAAAATGTGAACTGCACAATGAGTGATAATTTGAAGGTGCCTTCCCATTATGAAGTGCAGTCGCGCAGGTGCGTTTGGGGCATACTTCACCAATTTTCAAAATGAAGGATTATGGCGTCGTGGCAACTTCGCAGCCGTGGTTGATTATGAGATGGGATAATTTGAAGCACAAAATGTTCTTTTGCATGTTGTGCGGTTGAAGGCTTGTGGAAGTTGAGACACCGAATGCTTTTGAATGTTGAGGCAAAACTAATATAAAGCCCAAATTTTAACGAATGAGTGACCCGGCTTGCTTGGCTGAGTGAGGAAACGAGAAAAGAAATCCCATTATGCGCAAATTGAGGAAGCAGCTATGTTCGTGACATTTAGTTATTGCCACCAAAAATGATTACGCCTCACGAATACATACGCCGACTCGGGACTGGCGCCTGAAATTCATATATAATCGTAGGACCCCGGCAAGCAATCTACATTTATTTCTAAGATGCCGGGATGCTTCCCTACATATTTGTTCATGTCCGTACCAAACGCGCGCGCGACTGGGAACTAGTCTTCTTCAAGAGCGTTGAAAGCCTCGTTGTCAGGATTTTTTTTCAGCAGTCGCTGAACGAAAAATCGCGTAATGGTCTTTTTTGTTGATTATGTACGGGCACTCACATTAATAATCGCCTATATCTCAAGACCATATCTCAAGAAGCTGAACTTATGCATGTGTATACAAGCATATGCACGCATGTGCTTTATATATATAAAGAGACATACACACACGTGCTCTAAAAAAAATCTGATTGTCGCGTGAGTTGCTGTTTCGAGATTTCTAACATCGAAACGAAGTGGACTAGTGTGTCTACACTCATCTGCTTCATCTCTGTGGCTTCGCTTGCCATGTACGAAGGAGCCACCATACGACGACTACAAATATTTATCGAGATAGAAAGAGCGAGAGTGGCAGGCTTGTAAAGAAAGCTTCATCAGTATGATGCTGGGAACAATGAATGCCTTTTTTTCCCGAGGCCAATACACTTCACATACCTCCCACATTTGTTGCTGCGAGTTTCTTAGCACACGTGACGTGTTGATTCAGCGGATGTTGCTTGCAGCTGTATGACTAGCACAAAAAAAAAAAAACAAATGCGTGCCCACCCCAAAAAATTCCTTGAAAGGCGCTTTATTTAACGTGTTGTGCGCATATCCAGTTGACCTCACCACCAGGTGACGTAATATCAGAACTCACTAAGGGGTGAAAAAAGCTAAGCGAATGAAGACATGTAGTCAATTTCATCATTGCTTTTTTTTACATTATTACAGCGATAACAATGAACAACTTGCTTGGCAGAAATTCTGGCGTCGGCACCACAATTGGTTCTGCACAAAAAACCACCCAACTTGTCCGTTACTGAAAAATCCAGAAAGACGCGAATAAAATAAATATTAGAATTTTTTGGGTCTGAGTTAGAATCGAACACAAGAGGCTGTTTGCGTGGCAAGCAGGTGTTCTATTACACAGCCAAGCGTCTGCTTGTAAATGCAGTTTAAATAACTTTCTCTACTTGCAAATGGAGTGAAAACAACGTTCATGCTTTACAAAGACGGGTGCATTGCATACAGACTTCAAAATACAACATGTAATACCGCAGTAATATAGGTGGCACAAGTGTACATTCCAATGAGGTGTCAAAACATGCGATTATCGTAACGCCTTTGTGGATTGAAGCCGGCCGCTCATCACAAAAGCCACACATATTACGGCGCGTATTCTCTCAAGACCACGTAGTGAGCGAATATCAAGTTCGAAAAACTTTCATGCGAATAATTAATTGCTCATGGTTACACAGAATTACACAGAATGCGGTCATATGCAAAAGATTCAGTTACACAAGCCACTTTAAGTTTTATCGATTAGATACATTGTAATAATCCTCAATCGGAACTTCTCAAGAAACATTGTGCAATAAAAAAAAGTATGCACTAAGTGGTTGAAGTATACGCACTAGGAGGAGAATATCATTCTCGCGTGGCATGATAGCCCCCGATTGGATCAGTGAGCAAAGTTCCTCTGGTCATGAAACGTGGAAGCAGTCAGTCGTCAATGCAAAGCAAAGAAATTGAACCAACCTAGAGAGTGTGACGAAAGATTAAATAATAAAATTGAGAATATATACTAGAATGTTCGAAATGCTCGAAAGGTGCGCCATCTGTATACGATGGAGGGATATGGTGAGGGAACAGACTTCGTTTGACAGTCGTCCACTTTCGAACATTCTTTTAGGCTTTTGACAAAACTGCCTTTCCAAATAGACTGGAGCCTTTTTCTTCCAAGTTCTTTCAAGTTCGCGGTGGGGTGAGATAATTCAGAAGAAGAAATTTTATCTAGTGAGATCATGTGAGATGGAGAATGAACGAAATAAGCTCGTAATTTCCTGGAAGAGTGTTCTGGAGCTTACGTGCTCGGGGGCAATAAAAAAAAGCAAAGTGATACTAAAGAAAGGGTCCAATGTCGACAATGGTGAAGTCAAAATGAGTTTAAGAAGAACCTCGAAAGTGAAGAGGTGTTTCAGTCATCAAGAGAGGAGCCCCTAAGTTCGTGTTAGCGAACCTTTATCAACGTACCAAATTGCATTGCGGCTACCAATTTCGCCGCCATTCGAAGCCTTAATTTTCAGTGATTCGAATGCGGTAATGAGTGAGACAGTAGTGCGAAGAAAAAATGGAAGAACTTCGTTCCATCACAGTCAGGTTTTCAAGGCAAGTGATGAAAAAGAAAATCAGCAGCACCCAGTGCAGAAGCGCCATTATTGCGGCGATTGCAAGCCCTGGAACCAAAGGATGTGCAAGCAATGACAGAAAAGAAGAAGACCAAGGAAATGAAGCGAGAAGACTACGGTCGGAGAGAGCCATTCCTGAAAACTCTGACTTTTAACCAAGACTTAAAAACGAAGGGCAAGAAAAGTAGGACTGGCACAGGATATTAGTGATGGTTCCAAGAATTACTGAACAGAAGTCCCCGTACACGTACTTACAATAGGTCGCCTTTATTTTACTGTTCAATCGCAGTCACCCCTATGTTATAGATTTCCAGATGACAATTCTTATTGAGCCTTTGCTGAATCAGGAGCCGACTGAATTCAGTTTTTTTATGAGAATAATGTTGTTTCTGTTTTTTATCACCACGGTTCATCCCTGCTATAACAAGAAATGTGTGCCGTGCACACTATTGACGCCTGCCCTCAGCTTTGCATCGTTGAAACCGACTCGTATACTGCAGCAATGAGCTAAATACTCAGTCTTTATCTAATCGAACAAAAGCAACCTCTTCGTTATGGACACCACGCACAAAAAGTGTCATCTCAAAGCGCCCGGCCCCCTCCTCTTGGCCAAGCCCAAAAGAAAACCTACCCTATAGATGCAAAAATGAAAATGCAGCGATGATGTGCTTTCCACAAACCTGCCATCAGTCTTCTGCTTTCTGGGTTTAAAGGCGGGAAGCAAATGGCTGTTTGAATGCAACATCTGAAGTCTTTGACAGCCACTAGTGTAAAAAACAACATGCATAGCCATGACCATTCTCCCATTCTCATAAATAAGACAGGACGCGTAAGGTCTGACTGAGTAATGGTACCTGGTAGAATTAGTACGCCCTTGGTATAATAATAATAATAATAATAATAATAATAATAATAATAATAATAATAACAACAATTTATTATTATTATTATTATTATTATTATTATTATTATTATTATTATTATTATTATTGTTATTGTTATTGTTATTGTTGTTGTTGTTGTTGTTGTTGTTGTTGTTGTTGTTGTTGTTGTTGTTGTTGTTGTTGTTGTTTGTTAGATTTGCAGACGCCCGTCCAAAAGGAGACCAGAAAACTGGGAGAGAGCAAGCTGGCAACTACTACCCGGAGGGGCACAACTCCTGCCTACAGTGGCGTACCAACTCTTTCACGAGTGGAGAGGGGGGGGGAAAGCAAACCTACTTCACAGCCGATATATATATATATATATATATATATATATATATATATATATATATATATATATATATATATATATATATATATATATATGAATGAGATCTAACAGACAGTATAGCCAAAGAATGTATAGGGCAAGTTATTAGAACCAATGTAATGTAAATAAGAAGAAAGAAAAGTGGGTGAAGAAATCACTTGCCGTGAGCAGGAATCGAGCATACGACCTTCGAATAACGCGTTCGTTGCTCTAGCCACTGAGCTATCACGGTGGCTATCCCCCCCCCCCAGCCTTTATTATGTTTATATGTAAATTTAAACGTGGTACCGTTAGGTTGTATACGAGGGACTATTGGTCAGCTGCCCGCTCGTAATACGTTCACTTGCTACGTGAAGCCACACAGGCTCATAAAAGGGTGTTCCACACTCACTCGCCGCCATGGCTACAGATTTCGCTGACTGACAGTCCCACGTTTTAATTCACATATAAACCCAATAAAGTGGCTGGAGGGATAGCCGCCATAATAGCTCAGTGCAATAAAGAAAGAAAAAAGCCATAATAGCTCAGTGGTTAGAGCATCGAACGCGTTATTCGAAGGTCGTAAAATCAATTCCTGCTCACGGCAAGTTATTTTTTCACCCACTTTTCATTCTTCTTATTTACATCACATTGGTTCTAATAACTTCTTCTATACATTTTTTGGCATTATCGTCTATTATATCTCATTATTGCTCTTTCAAAATACGGAAAAACGAGCCCTTAGTTATACACTTCTTTCCCCTATATATATATATATATATATATATATATATATATATATATGCATGTATGTGTGCGCGCGCGCGCGCGCGTGTGTGTGTGTGTGTGTGTGTGTGTGTGTGTGTGTGTGTGTGTGTGTGTGTGTGTGTGTGTGTGTGTGTGTGTCGAGAGAGACCTTTCATGTACGTGCTCGCACTTTGGTATGATGAATTTGCATATCCTGAGGTGACACAACGAGCTGTCTTGGATACCACGTAGTTCAATCACACGTTAACAGGCTGAGGCCGAGGAATGCCGCCCTTAGCCCAATTTCTGCGTCCAATATGCAACACTCATTTTGTCTTCACGCCACTTTCTCTGATTATGCTTTGGCAGTTAGCATGTAAGGATGATGGCACAATAGCTTAATAAATTTATGATGGATGTTAGTCGCCAACATGAAGATGTACCAAGCGTCAACGAGGATAAATTCACGTTAAGCGGGGCTATAGCATACAAGCACCAGAACATACACTCAGCAAACCCCCATTTATCATTGAACAGTAAACATTCAATTACCTATGTGCAGGCGCGTTTTACTTTATAAACCATGTTCTTTCAACGAATGATTGATGTTCTATTTTTCAACCAATATTAAGCTTTCTTGCATATGTAAAGGCTTGGGAACATTATAATTTCTTTTGTTTGCTAATTGTCTGAACAATTTTCCAGAGCAAGAAATTATTAATGATATTGCAATTGGTATATTACTGTTATTAACTTATCATCAACTTGTGAACCCCTTTCTTTAAAATTGTATAATTTGAGGCGTTAGGAGCGTAGGACATTGTTTAGACTCATTGTATTTACATTATCATTTTTTAAGGGCCCCCCAGGCACCTGGATAAATACGCCAATACAAATGGTGTAAAAAAATTCTTTTGAAAGAACAAACTGCGGGCAATTATAAGGTTTAAATATTCCTCGTTGCTTTCTTTCGAAATGGTCGTTAGCTGTATATTATTGGTGTAAACAGACTTTGTCATGCACACATCACCAGCTTGTTACGCAAGGCAACGATTGACACAAAAATGACCCCTTGCGTTACCAACAATTATACACAACCACGTAAAAACTAAGGGAAACTATTTTCAGTACGGTATATTGTTTGCCATTGGTTCTTCTGCATTTGAATTTTCTGCGCGCCACAAAATCGCCTGCTCGTTACATCAGGGCCCGAAGCCGGAGAGAATCTCCTTAGTAGTAGTAAGGAGAGCATTTCCTTAGTAGGCTAGCAGCTACTCACATAAGCAGCGACTACTTATAGCATGTGTTGAGATGGATTATGAGTGTATTAAAATATTTCCACTAGCAGCATAATGATGTTCAGTAGTTTGTGCGTGTAAACATCTCTGTGAGCTCATACTTGCTGAGAGAAAGAGGAATAGAGAGAAATAGGCAGCGCTACAAGTTTGTGCTTCTTCGCTGTTCGAGATGTAAAGGACAATTCAAGTTGAGCGAAAACCAACTAACTTGATTCTTAACTATAGCCTCTATAGTACAGTGTTTAAAACCACGGTCTTCCAACTACTCCCTGGTCCGGTGGGTTAAGTTGTGGGGCAAGCTTAAAAGCTGAGCTTTCTATATATACTGGGCTGGAGTCCACTGCTTTATTCGTGGCCTCTTTGCAGGCTGCCGCAATAAAGTTTTGCAACCAACCAACTTTTCAAGCTGCCGCTATGGATCCAAGTTACCATAAGCAAGGCTGATCAGGTTTATCAGAGACTAAAGTGGAAGCGATTTTCGGCACTTCAGTTCGCAAAAACTTAAGCACCAAAAATGATTCGCCCCACTAATAGGCTCGCCACAGCTTCGACAGATCAGTGGTGATGATATATCCTTTTCGAAGAAAATTATTTTCCGGAAGCAGCAAAGGCTTTGACCGGTCCATAAAAAGTTTGCTCGTTCCCATTCGCAACAGCATCATCAAGTCACAGAAAAATAAAAGCATGAACAAGTGGTGCAATATTATAGAGCACCTGTTCAGCACCTGCCTACTCTGCAATATACAGCGCAAGACGCGAAAACTTCACATAGGCGACCCACACAGCAATGAGCCTACAAGAAAAATCATCACATCGGAAATGTTGGCCAAATTTCACTATGTCGTAACATTGCCTCAATAACATTTTCGTTCCCCCAGAGGAATATGATAGAGTGATTATAGTTGTGACGGGAAACTTTGCCTTGCTTGTTGGTTTCCCAGCGTGCAGCCAAGAGTGACCACTGTCGACAGTGGGGGGCTCAGCCCCCCCAATTTTTCTCAGTGGGGGGGCTCGCACCCCCTTGCCCCCCCCTCTCGTTACGCCTATGCCTGCTTACTCTTTTGGATGAAGGAAGAGGACAGGAACATGAGAAGAGAGAAATAGTGAAGTAATAAGGATGAGAAAGACAAGGACTAAAATAGGCGAAAACAATAAAAAGAAAAAAAATGTCCATAAATGGGCGGCCAAGTCCATTTGGTCATGAAAGTCAATAGAGCTCGATGGTCCTAGTCGCGTCGAGAAACACGACCTTTCGAAGTGAGGTAACCGTTAATGCTCCTTTCAAATGAGTAGAAAAGTCAAGGCAGGGGTCTTTTCCTCCCACTGTGCACATCTACGCCACGCACGACACGACGGCAGCGTGTGTTAAGATAAAACACCACGGAATACACAATGAGCAGCTCCGCCTTCCTTTGCCTCATTTAATTTAATAACTAGAACGTAACTCACGTACATGTTATAGTTTTTCTTTCCTAACTACTTCATAGCTATTTCACAAGGGGTGTAATCGTCGGGTGCAGGAAAATAGACGAACAAGGAATGTCACTGTAATCTGCGTTTCGGAGAGGGGGCTTGTTTTCTTCAGGGCAGACTTGCTGTACTAAGGAGGACAATTTTTCTCGTTGAAATGCCGGCTTTGCCGATGTTCCCTGTTCGTCTATATTTCATTGTATGGAGCCTATATCATCTCTTAAAGTTCTGCCTGGTTTGGACTGGCTGGTAAAGCACTTGCAGTACATGCACTCGTGGTACGGGCACTTTCTTTTTTAAATTTGAAAGAATATAAGTGTTGTGTTTGTTGCTTTTCCCGAAAGCAAGCAAGCAAGCAAGAAAGAAAGAAAGAAAAAAAGAAAGAAAGAAAGAAAGAAAGAGAGAAAGAAGGAAGAAAGAAAGAAAGAAAGAAAGAAAGAAAGAAAGAAAGAAAGAAAGAAAGAAAGAAGAAAAGAGAGAAAGAAATACTTTGAAGAGACATGGTCGAATGAAATTGCCGAAGGACATACAGAATACAGTTTATGTCAGCGATGGAAGACAAGAACCAGTTACGACATGTAGCGAGAAGGGAGGGAAATTTCGGATCATAAAAACCATCGAATTTTATTGAGGTACTGCTGATGTGAAATGGCGGATATCTTGTGACCAGAGGCGTACTCGACGTTGTTAATTCGCAGGGTATAAAACCGGTTGCCAATATCAGGTTAAGCTTCCGGCCTACATCTCCACTCATCTAATATTTCTTCAGGGACGACCAATACCTTCCATAAAAAGCCCCGAAAGGTCAAACTAGGCTATTAACTTAGCAGGTGATCGGAAACCGGAGTGAAAAAATAGATAACCTTAGTAACTAATCATAAACTAAACGATAAAGCTACACCTTCTTCACGGGCTCAAACTTTCTGCCAATGCCAGCCTGGTTAAGCAGATGGACGTTCGTTCAATAACCTGGCACGATTTTACGAATCGCGCAGACACAGCTCTGCATTGTAATGGTGGCCCAGTTAGGCGTGTGCACATGTTAACCCGTCCACGTAGTGCGAAGCTTACGTCCATGAAGGGTTCATCGTCTCTTAATCGTGGGTTGGTTACGATGTGCGGTGCGCAACATATCTGCTTATACCACCGCATTAGATGCAGAAGACGTCTCAAGTGTGGGCTGCGCTAAACATTACTATAGAAGGTGAACTTATTTTGTGACGCAAGACCACGGTTCTTATACGCGAAATACATAAGGGGACAGTTTAGACGAATATTCGTACCGCACAGGGTTCAGTGTTTTTTGAACTTCGTCTCCCAGAGAATTCAGTCTCTTTGAGACGAGCTTATCGGTCACAGAAAAAAAAAATTGCCAGCATATCCTCGGAGTGAATGATGGAGAGTGGGGCGAAGCATTCGTCCGTCCATTCGTTCTTGCTTCCGTCCGTCCATGCGTCCGTCTGTGTGACCATCCATGCGTCCATCCGCCCGTTCATGCGCGTCTGTTCGTACGTCCGTCCCTGCGTTCGTTCATGCTTCGGCCTCTGCGTCCGTTCATGCGTCCATCCATGCATCTGTCTGTGTGTCCGTTCGTCCATATATATTCAACACTCCAAGTACCACCATCTCGCATCTTTTCTTCATATATTTCCCATATAGAAGCACCGCCATCCAGCGGACATTCCAAGGACTAAATGAGAGGTGGCACACACACACTTTCTTACGGCTTGCGCTTCGTATCTACGTCCCACCTTTAACCACCTCGAGTTCATTCATGGTATATACTAGCTCACTGTATTCATGGCACTGCGGCTCAACGCTCGCTAAACCTCTCTAAAACTAAGGAGGTTACACCCAGTGAGTATAACGTAGCAACCCTTTCTTGTCAGATAGTGCTCAATGCACATGCCAATGGCTGCTAATGGGGAATGAGAGACATGAGAGTTCGGCTTTTAGTTAACGCACACGCCTTGAACTTTTTATTGTTCAATAAAGCACAGAAGAAATCTCCCACCGGCACCACCTAGCAGGTCAAAATGTAACACTTGTTACACACTACGACTACGAGGGATGAACGGGTGCCGCTTGAAGGAGCTTCGCCCCTAAAACCACTAGATGCGGGCTTACTTAGAAACGAAAATTGTGCGTTAGTGGTGCAGAAAGGCAAGCTTTCGTCGTGGTTGACATCAGGGTTAATTTGAAAGAGGTGACGGTGAGAATAATACATTTGAATAGATTGGTCGAAGCAGTAGGGGAATCGAAGTGTGAAGTAATAATTCTGTGAGCTGAAGGAATAATAGTTTTAAAAAACTATTCATGGGCATTCGGTTTCGCAACAGAAGAAGTCGATACGCGAAATTAGTATACGGGGTGCTAACCTGCAGCGAGCTGACAAGGCTGTTGAGATCAAGCCGCAGCTGATGCAGTAGAACAGAATAAAAACACTGTTAACTATTACAAGCGCCACGCCTGTCACGTCTGGTAAGAGCGATCCTATTGGCAGGAAAACGACTTGGACAGCTTACTTTTTGTCTAAGGGCTAAGATGGGAAAACAGGCAGAGGAAGAGGAGGAAACACATGGCTAAAGGCGCATGGACCAAGCCTTAAAAAGCAAACGCCGTCTCATCCTGCATTATTTGGTGCGTCGTGTGCGTTGACAGAGGAAACGTAAAGGCAACAGGCGTCTACGAATCGCAATGTGTGCGGTTCTCCACATGATATTGCGATAAAATTCGGTGTTTGGCACTCGTGACAAATATAGTAATTTGTTCTCCCTCGTCCTCTATCTTTAAAACCTCTAACCCTTTTCCCTTGTGAAGTGCAGCAAACCAGTCCTTAACATTGTTAAACATCTCTGCCTTTTCTTTCCCCTGTGTCTTTTTTCCTGATTAGTTCTAAAGGAAAATACTGAGTAGGTACTAAGTACAAATGCAAATGTGCATTTGCGTATCGGAGAAACGCTACAGTGACATTTCATTAAGTTCCCAGGGCTTAAGTAATGACCACGCTAGCGTCGGGTTGCGGGTGAGATGTGGTGGTAACGCCAGACCGACGCGGTGGGTGACAAAGGCAGCAATAGAGTCCAGGCAGAAGCGCCAGCACGAGCGATTGAGTTGGAGCACGTCACGCCAGACCACTTAGTAAACACTGGTCCTAGCTGTCACGAGCTTTGTCCGGGCGCACCCCCAGCACGCTCAGTTATGTGTCGCTGCAAGTCGCTTACGAAACAAGGTGACTGTAACAAAACGCAGGCAAAACGTAACACCCTTCCTCATAACCAGGGGGACGCGTCGATGCTTTTATTAAGCCCACTCCAGGCACCTACAAACGAGACGTTGCTTGTTTCCAAACTTGGGACTATTATTTTCTTCACTTTCTACTATCCGTGTGCTCAGCAGCTTCACTCCTGACTTGTAAATTACTTTCGTAAGGAATAAGAACGCACTTCGCGAAGCCAGTGCACTTTCGAAAGTGTTCCTACGTCCTGGGCCTTACCACCTCTGAACAATCCGCTGTTACTGTGCCATAAAGAGCGACAAGCATGAAAAACGCAGGAAAAGCACAAACTGCAAGGAGTATATGCGTATCTCGTACACTCCGCCCTTGTACACCGATTCTATGTTCAGGCTCAGCTGAGACACAAGGGCATCCATGGCGCGGATATGAAGCTGAGCAGAAAGAAAACAGAAGAAGAGGAAGGCGGGAGAAAGTGTTATCGCGTCTGTATATTCTAACAGTTCATGAGAACGCAGCTGGAGTTTACCTAGAACTCGACGATGATGGTGACGCTGCGCCTGCCTAATCACGCGACGAGGAAGCGGTGTCGACGAGAGAGGGGGCGAACCGAAGTGCGACGAAGACGCTCCGCTTCCAGAAGCCCTGTCAGGTGAAAAGCTTTCTTAACCGTTTTGTCTCAAGCTTTGTTCTTCCGCCTCGTTTATGCATGGTCATGCGTCGACGCTTTCGCCATCCGCTTTTATATAGCGTATACAAAAAAGCTGCAGTGCCCTCAGCAACAGCGCCACGATCCGTGAGATGTGTGTGTTCTTTCGACGCGCGCGGAGGGCAGCTCGGTGTATTTCGTTATGCACCAGTCCTCTGCATCTTCTTGATGGATGCACACTTGCTTCCCGGTCACAGAAGGCAAGCAAACCCGGTGCGAAACTGTGAAACTTTGTGTTCACGGGGCGTGGGTGCGTGCTCCATAAATATCGTACAAGAATAAGAGAAAATAAAATAAATGTGTTTATTCTCACGTTTTATTTTTCCTATGCTACTCGTATGTGTGATGTTTGCGCCGTGAAAGAAGAGGAAACTCGTAAGGAAATGTTGACCGCTCTTTCAACCACACTACGTGACTCACCAGGGTGGTCTGTAGTGATTAAGGTGCTCGGCAGCTCACCCAGAGATTGCGAGATCGGATCCAGGCCGTGGCCGGCGCATTTCGATGAAGGCCAACTGCTAGACCCCCCGCCCCCTTTTTTACGGTGTCCCTGATGATCATGCCTTCGTTTCGGGATGTAAAACTTCAACAGTTATTTCAATGCTACTACAGAACAAAGTAAGTAAGAACGGGTGCACCCTTCCCGACCGACACGCTCGCTAGAACCCGCTTGAGTCCTGACCATTTGAAATTCATGTAATTCATGCAGCTTTCACGTTATTAAAACTGATCTCACGGTGACCGATTTTGTTTTTATACGCAATAGGAAAGGAGAGAATTCTCAGCGTAAAAAAAAAGCTCGTTGGGCTCGCTGAAATTCAGTTTTTTTTTTGTCAGAAAACAAGAAGGAGCTGCCCGAAGTAGTGATGGTCGAAATACTTCAAGGACTTTCTTTACGAATTTAGCCGATTTCTGTTCAATACGCCTGCACACGCTGAAGCCAGCCTTCAATTTTAGTAAAGTAGGTGATTGACGTGTGACACTCTTAGCCCATTCATAAAGTCTTCCCAAAAGGCATTCATGAGAACTGTCACTATTAGCGACCGGTATTTATAAATGATATATACAAATTGGTATTTCTAGTCACCTATACCCTCTTCCACATAGCGACATTGAACCTTGAAATTTGACGTACAGATTATGGAATTTATGTTCAGTGCTGTGTAAGTGTCGAGCGTGTTTTATTTCTCGTTTTGCTTCTGCGAATTAGTAATTTCCAGAGCTGATCAATCAAAGAGTGACCGAATATGCATCGCTTGTCGGGAGACTGCTTTTTGTTGGGCTTACGGAGGTGCATTCGTTAAATCTATTCAGAGTTTCCAAATATGTTGACGTACTCATCGACGAGGCAAATAAATACATTTTGCTAGCTATTGCGCGATGTTAGCCAAACTATTTTTTCTCTCCTACCTAATTGAATAATTAGGCAAAGTTAATTAGGCAGCTTTTGAAGTCACGAAGCTAGGCTAGAAATTGCAATGTGGCATTCGTATACCCTTTTTGAAAAACGTCAGAATATATAGTTTATATCTTTCTGGATGTCTCTCTGGTTAACCTCCCTGCCTCCTCCCTTTTGTTGCTTCCTTACTGCATTTCATCTCTAAAGTATTGGTGTTTTTCTACTTACCACTTTTGCCTACACTGCGAATATCAGGGTGCATTTGGTGTGGTTTTTTTGTGTACCGCAACAGCAAATAAAATAAAAAGAAGATGAGGACACTCGAGAAATAAAGTCACAAATAAACGTTGCATATGGTAATGCTCTCTCTCAGGAAATCTAGGCTGATTTAGATATGTGTTGATTTCTTTAATTCATTCGTAATTAACCAGTTAATGACGAATGCGTTAGTTTCTGCTGCAGTTGCAATGACCGCTAGCATTTGCATGACCCTGCTCGCTCGCTGATCAGGTTAACCTTATCCATATGACGTGTAATCGTTTCGCTTAACTCTTTTCGTCATTTTATTCACCACTTGTTTCTGTGGTTTAACGTCCCGGAGCAACTCTGGCTATGACAAAACGTGTATTTCGCTCGAAGTAATTTCGACCTTCTGGTGTTGTTCAACGTACCCGGACCTCACACAGTGCACGAGTTTTCAGCATTTCATCTCTTATCTTATTTATACGCTTAATGTCTGCTTCGCCAGCCAATCACCTGAACACAAGCCAAGCATTGTACGGGTCGTTCTTTAGCCAGCTGCCATCCTACGCTTCTCCTTTTGTATTGGTGCCTGCCCCGATACACCTCTGAAGGTCGATAATGATAATCATACAGACGCATGACAGTCAAAGAAAAAGGTTCGTGGAAAGTGCTTGTGTACTGGTTCTACAGAATTCGACAAACTAAGGAACGTTTTACGGAAAAGCGACCTTATAGAGGTGACACTTTGTGCTTCAGTCTGGTGCACTATTCTTGTTTTTTTATGGTTTTTTTCATATCAAGATTGGATGAAACCTTGGTAGCAGCTGTTTACTGACCACGCATATTCACTATAAACTGCTCTTCATCCCCCCCCCCCCCCCCCCTAGACGCAAACACCTCGCAGAACTAGGCGAGTTCAGCGAAAGTAGACGACAAACAGCGCCGCTCGAATTACAGTGGGGCCTTGACGGACGTCCGACAGGTGAACCAGGCAGATGCTTAGTGACTGCACTTTCAAGCTGGCAGAGTGAGTGCGATAGTAACAATGCCGTCCCGGAAGGAACGCCCTATGAAGCTGCACTGAGCACTTAGTCGACACGAAGTGTGGAGGTTGGTGTTCCAGCGCCAATACTTTATTTCTATTTTTTGTCTGTTTGTCTACGAAGACGCGTTCGCACCCTCTCTCTTAAGCTTGGGTTTTACAAATAAGCTATAAAGGATATAGGTAAATGGCGTGTTCATAAGGCACATAAATGACGCCTGTAGCTGATGGTGGTCGGTGGAGACGCTGATTGACTCGGTTGACACACGCAGCTACACTCACTCACTCACTCACTCACTCACTCACTCACTCATTTGTGCAGCAGATACGCAAAGGGTGGACAATGTATTGCCAAGTTCGGATACAGTTCCATGAATATTCGGAACTACCACATTAATGACGATGACCCAATCCTGCGTGAGTCGCTCGCTGCTTCTGATATTGGTTTATTACTGGTATTCACTATGGAATGGAGTAGGAACAAAGAGTTGCCTAGAGTATTGATGAAAATTTCTTTTTAAACACAACAGATTTACAGTGTTATGGCTTTTCATCTTCATCTTCGTTGTTTTTGTTAAATCTAGACGTTCTTGTGGTCACTTCGTTGTTATGCGTTTAAAATTTTACTGATCCTACATTCCGGCAGTCCTATTACCGTTTAGTTAATCGCTTCGTATCTATTGAGCAGAACTACCAATATTAGTGATACTGGGGAGAGGCTTTATGTGATCCAATAGCGAAATAGAAAGTACTAGGCAACATTGGTATTGACGGGGGTGGGAGGAATGGGGAACGCTCTGACTCCTCCCTCAGAATATTTTAATTTTGCATTTACATACGTATATACACGCGCACAAACACGCGAATGACATAAAAGATGGTCGACTCCCGAAAAGGATATCTACAAAACGCACTTGCAGATCTTCACTGCAAGTGCGTTTAAAGTGGGCGTTCCTAGCGCCCGCACGAATTTATATTTTGAATCATTCATCCCGAAAACTGCAAATGAGTGGAACCACCTTCCCGCCCCTATCGCTGCTATCACTTACCTCACTTTGTTTAAAAACGCCCTCTCTAACCATTTCGCGTAAATTCGCCACTTAAGTCACGCTGTGTTTTCTCTTGTTAGTTTTTTGTGTGCGCGTGTCATTCAAAGATGCAACCATGTTGAACATTGTTGTTACAACCACCCTGCCTCTTCTTCACATCACGCAGTCTTTCTTTTCTTTTATGGTTTTCAGACCGCCATTGTGCGCATATAATTTTGATTTGCTGTATTTCCTGATTTTCTGTATGATGTATACCCGCTCCTCTCTGTAATGCTTCGGCCTTGAGAGTAAATAAATGAAATGAAATGAAATGAAAGTCTTTGTTTTGTGCAATTTAGGTTGGATTGTTGGTTCAACTGAATCGCCACAACTCGTATATTTTCTTCGATTCGGCGCATGGCAGTGGATAAAAACAAATGACGCCCCACCGGCAGCGGGGCTGAAGTGTCAACAAGTGCACATAAACGGCTACGGTTTCGAAATGTCGATAAAATTTACGCACTGGGATTCAAATCTCTATCAAAGCACACTGCCATCTCTTATATTAGCGCAGAACCAATAAATGCGCACGCCACCGTGTTGGTCCAATGTAAACAGCAGTCGATCAGCCTAATTCGATTGACGCCGCGTATAAAGTGATGTGTTTGCTCTAAGTGTGAGAAGTTGTGTGTGATGGCAAACGTAATCCCAGAATGCCTTTTAAAGCCCGGGAAGATATATATAGCGACGCATCGGGCAATTCAAAATGCACAGACAGAACACGCCTGGAAAAAGTGGCGTCTTTTTCTGATGTCTTTTTCATTCATGCTTGGCCGCACGAAAGGCCATGGAATAACTTTTATTCAAACAAAAAACAACAATAAAAGAGTTCTTGCCTTTTCGCATTGGTTGCCCGATTCTACTTGTTGCATTAAACCTCTCTACATTACGTTAAACATCTCTGACGTCTGATATCTTTTCGCTGAGTCACGACGTATGTCGTCACGATAACGTTACTAGCACCAAGTCGCACATTCTCAGACCGACGTTAGTGTGGGAGAAAGATGTGTTATCATTTTCTTAGCCTTAAAATTGTCACGTCACTCTATTACGAGCGAAAAAAAACACCTGGTAAGCCTTCATGCGGGTTTTTAGCAAAATGTGCAGGTGCTGGTTTAGTGTGGTAAATCACTCACACAACAGCAAGCCACGGAGCCACAGTAAAATGCACGTACCCTGTAAAAATCACGTGCAGTGTTAATCTTGAGGAACTTATGTGAAACTAACTCTGTTCATCAGCCACTAAATGGAGTTTAAACGGAACTTGAAAATTTTGGTCGACATTGTTGAATCTTGAACAAATGTAAAACGTACCACATGGAAGCGAAATAAAAGCAGGACATTTCCTTTGCGCAAAAAGTTTTAGTCGCGGCTCCGTAGTGCACAAGCAACCAATCGTAATTCAGTATTTGCTGATGAGCAATGCTCCCCCCCCCCCCCAACAAAAAGGGCGTGTATTGGAGTAATTTCTTGCGCAATAGTATTAGTACAGTTACTAAAAAATATTATAATGGAGAGAAATAAAGTACAGCCGACCTTCTTCCAGAGGACGACACATCGATCTATAAAATATTTCGTAGAGCCTGGTTCTCGTCTGTCCAGGCACCCATCAAAGCAATCTCACATTTTCAGCGCAATGTCCTTCGACTCAATTTTTTTATATAGAAGTTCATTCTTTGTTCTTTCATCACCGCATATATACGCCGAATGCTCCCAGGCAAAAGGTAATTTCGTGCTCGCTGAACTCCTGTGCGTGCCTGGCGTCAGAACGTTCTGAACGCTAAATCCGCATTTTCATTTTTCGCATCTCTCCTCGGTTGGAGCCGAGTGTACGACGCGACGACACGTGCGCGTGAATTATGAAAGGCGAACCCCAAAGCGGACTTTTCCGAACCAGGTCGCACACTTCTAGGCTAGCACTCTCATCAGAGAGCATTTCTAATGATATATATATAAAGTTAAGAAACATGCAGGTTTAGGGAGGATGATAAATAACACAGTTAGAGCAAAGTGGTTATCATAATGCTACCGCGAGCCTTGCGTCACAGAGCACTGATCCCAACGTGAATGGCAGTGTTTTTAAAGTGAATAAAAGTGCTTTCAACTGAGACGCACTACGTTAGACGTGGTCGGAACATACGCTGTGTAACGCAGTACAGCCCTGACAGAGAGATGTTGCGTAAGCCATCACAGCTGCACGCTTCAGCGAGGACACCCGGCTAACTAACTTTAGTGAACAAGTCCAGTTTGGCCTCTATTTTGTAGGCGATTTTCTGGGTTACTACTCACTTTAGTACCCGTATGTGGTATTTGCTTACTTCTCACTTTTCTTTGCCATTTCTTACCTCTTATCTTCCTTTCCTCTATGTGCCCCTACCCGAAGGAGTAAGCAAGTTTTGGGCGCCGTTAGCTGCCAGCGATTGTCAGCCAAATTTCCTGTGTGTCCTTTTGTGTTCATGAATCTTTATTCCAAGTGCAGGGTAGCAGACCGGACGTTCGTCTGGTTAACCCGCCTATGTTTTCTCTTTTCTTGCTTTCCCTTTCTCTCTCGACGATACTGCCCATGATATTTAGCTCGGCTGTGCGTGCAAGAAGTGTGAACCTCCAGTCACTTCCTCATCCTCATATTTCGTTTAGTTTTTCCCAAGTACAGGGCAGCAGACCGGTCTTAGCATATAGTTATCCTCCCTACCCCTGCCCAGTCCAGTTGCGGCACCTACATCACCCCCATCTTCGAGTTGTGTAAACAACAGGGTGCGGCACGGCAGTTGAGATAACCGGTAAAGTTACACCACACAGCAAGGTGAGGATAACATACGGGACGGATCAAAGCTTCCATCTGAAGATGCAACGTAGAAGAGAGAGAGAAGAGAGATAGAAAGTAAAGGCAGTATCTGTATACGAATAAAAAGATAAAAAGTAAATAGAAAGAAGAAGGAGACATAGATTAAAAGAAAACACTTCAAAAAGAGAAACATTTTTTTTCTCGGAAACTTGCGAAAAAGGAACACGTAAGCCTCGTGGCAGCTGTCGTGTTCTCACCACGCGGCAAGTGAACCTCATGACGACACAGTTTCACGGTATACACAAAGTGGAAGCTCTTTCTACTATGCATGCCTGTTTCATTGCGAGATACGGGAGCAAAAAAAAAAGCGCGCGCGTAGTACAAGCCTTTGAGGTTGTAGGGGATGGGTTTGTATTTGTCGCACGCATTTCCGATGGAGGTCAAAATGCTGTAGCCTCGTGTGCTCAGATTTGGGTACACGTTCAAGAACCTCAAGTGGTCGACGTTGAAAACTGTAATCGATGAAGCTTCAAGTGGCTTGTGTCAGTGGATGATTCGCATATGGCTGCATTCTGTGTAATGGGTAGCACAGCTTAAACCATGAGCAATTTGCATGAAATGTTTTTTTGAACTTCTCGGTGCACCCGCTACATGATCTTGAGGGAATGCGCGCAGTAACAACGTGCGTGGCTTTTGTAATAGGTGACCATTTTTTAACCAATGAAGTCGTCATGATAATCACAAGTTGTGACGGCCGATGGTAATGTATGGTAACTTAGTTTTGTGATGATATGAGCAAAATAAACATGAATAATAAACCAAATTTTATAGCTTCTTCACAACAAAATGAAAAGTGAGTCGCCTCGATGACTACAAGCACAAACGACGTTACACTGCCTTTTGCGAAAACACTGAGTGAATATATACAAACTGCAAATTTTTCTAAGTTCACGCATGAGTACAGCATCAATTCTTGTTCTCATTGAGTCGGATGATCTCGTGATTTTATTTGAACTATTATACACTTCACTGTAACCAATGTAGTGAAAAACAAAACAACACCGCTAGCAAAAATTTATAATGATAGTATTAACACTTCTTACACCGCCAATCACAGTGAAGTAGACGTTGGACTGAAATGGCTATAAAGTAAACCCGTGTACCCTTTGAAAAAAGACGACCAACTTTTACTAACAACAACGTGTGTGGATACCTTTACATATTAAACATCAATCAATAAGCCAGAGAGGTTACGGTAGGACGATGACCGAAATAACCTTAAGTGCACCCGAACTAACGAAGCGAAAGAAACATTTTTCACAACGCCAAACAGGAAGTGATTCCACCCCTTGATGATAACATGCACCCAGTATCAGCTGGTATATATGTACGCAACGACAGATGGAAAAAAATTGGCCCTGCATCTCCATATTAATCTGCAAATGTCGTCGAAAGACGATAGTCTTGCATGTGAAGAGAGTGAACAAAACATTTATTTGATGTTCTGCCCAAGAAAATCCGTGAATGGTTTTCTAGAGGCGCTGCGTTAGAGTGCCTCGAGCGTGCAGCGGTGGCGAACGAACGAATCAAGTCACTTCACACGTGAGACGTGAGCGCAATCTGGCAGTTTTCTTGAAAAACAAAGCGCGTGGCTCGGAGACGGGTGTACGCGCCCGTCTCAGCGCTGATAAGGCGTAAAACGCAAGGCGACGGGTAGGTGCCACCACCGTCTTGTCTTAGCAAAGCGTTGGAAACAGTCGTCTTTTCGTGCAAGCGTTGCATGGTCCGCGCAGCGTTATAAGCGCTACGGTCCTTAAAATTATTTATGTATGCCTTTTCTAGTAGAAGATGCACATGCCAAATTGATACGTATTTGTTATGGTGCCCTAGACATACGCAATAATTGCTTTTTAATTGACCATTGCACAAGCATGAACGCTAAACCTTAAGCAACATTGGTGGGCGCTGCGGATGGGGTCGGCCGTTTCAAGTACCCGGTGCGGTTAAGAGTAGACAGACAGACAGACAGACAGACAGACAGACAGACAGACAGACAGACAGACAGACAGACAGACAGACAGACAGACAGACAGACAGACAGACAGACAGACAGACAGACAGACAGACAGACAGACAGACAGACAGACAGACAGACAGACAGACAGACAGACAGACAGACAGACAGACAGACAGACAGACAGACAGACAGACAGACAGACAGACAGACAGACAGGCAGGCAGGCAGGCAGGCAGGCAGGCAGGCAGACCAAAATTTTTGCGTAGAAGGTCCCCAAGAAAGGCTATCGTCTTCATTATCAACTTGCAAACATTGCGTTGTTACATAAATATTTCTTGAGCATCTTCTGGCGTTTTTTCTTCTTTTAGAGTGTTTACTGACATTGACAATGACTTATTCATCCACGTTGAGTTTAATGCATTCTTTTGTTTTTATGCAGAACCCTTCATCACCAACACACTGATTCTCTTCGACCAACGCACGTAAAAAAAGACATGATGAACCGACGTATCGCATTGCTTCCCGGAGTTTGGGAACTTCTTTCTACATCTTCGCCACTTCTCACTCTATACAAAGCTATTAGCTTTTGTTTTTTCATCGTCATCGCCATGTGTTAGCGCACCTGCGAAATGGGTCGTCGACAGCGTGACATTTATCATAGTGCAGTGCCTGTGTCGGAACGCAGTGCCAACGTCGACCTTGAGGACACGAATGTAGCTATCATATATCCACTGAATATTTGATCACGTGTAAGGCCTTATGCATGGTGTTTGCTTGCTCCACGGCTAACGTCCAACTACCTTTTTTTAGGCTTAACTACGTATATTTTATATATATTCGCGCGTGTGTTTCTATGTGTCCGTGCGCATGTACCCATGCGATTTGAAATTTTGGGGAAACTGGATTGGAAACCCCCCTCCTTATACATACCCAAGACACATAAATACCACCAACATAATGCATAGAAACGCCCATAAATATCTAACTAAGAATACAACGGAACGCCCTTCACCGTCGATCAATTGGCTGATCAGTAGCGTAGTTCGAAGGTTGTAGCTTTGATTCCAACCAGGGAAATTTTGTGTAGTGTACTTTCTTTTAAATGAAATTTAGGTTTTACTAGTTCCACCTCAGTATAAACGTAACAAATAATGTACGCTTTGTTTATTTTTTTGTCCTAACTCGTCAGTTGGTTTTGTAAGTTGCTCATAAAGAAATTATTCTCTCGAAAACGGCCCTTCTTTCGTACCTTGATGTACAGAAAGGTAGAAATGGTCTAATTGGACGTTTTACAATGCGGTATACAACTTTCTCGTGTGATTTTCCTACACAGCTTTTATCGCTTCTACAGTTAGTTAATTAGTATTGCGTAATTAAGACACTAAGCAGATTACAAAAATTATACGACTGACTACACTAAAAGGTTAGCAACGTGCACTTAGTCACATTGTCACATATGGCCACTCAGTCACATAGGGCTTCTGCATAATTTTATACGTCGGGCTTCGTGAAACACCAAGGTAAACGAATGCTTAAACACAAGATCTCGAGACACGAGATGCCGTGGCACGGTGTAGTTATCTGGTATTGCGACATTGTGGGTTCGGCGCACTGGAGCTGCAATCTCTTATATATATGAACTGAAAAGCACCGAAAGTGCAAATTTATTTCTAAGAATTAGCTCTGTATAGTATCCCGTACTTTTTACAAGCTAAGCTCTTGCACTGAAATACGTGGTTATGCTTTACATGCTTATGTCTGCCTATAACGCCACACATGACTGTGGAGTGATTTGCCCTCTTACTCACTCCTTTTTATCCTCCTCACCCTGCTTTCATTTGCCGCGCCCTTGCTACACCCGGCTATGCTATACATGCGCGACACCAAGAGACGACATATGATGACTACGATGACCCTTGACTCCCTTCTTTCCTTACTTCTCACCTGCTTACCCTCACACTGCTGCTCCTGAGCCCCACTTCTCTTTTCCGTCCCCTATAGCCATAAACGACTATGTTATCGATGGCTATATGGTGTATACGCAATTTTGCCTGCGTTAGGCAGATGCGACTCGAGACGACGTGAAGCAGCATGCGGCAGCACATGATGACAGCGTGACAGTTCGGGCGCCATGAGGGGCCCCACGCTTTCAACACCATGTGTACGGAGCATTGCCACCGAGTCCCATCGTTTCGCAAATACGTTGCGTTAGAGCTACGTTTCACTATAGAGTGACGCGTTAACATGCCGCTCGTCTAGAAGCATGGAACTTGCTGGCGAAAATTGAAGGTTTTCGTTTGTTCACCACTGCTAGAAATGTTTCGAAGAGCAACTGCTGTATCGGGACTTCGAATCATTCGCTGCGTATTAATGGGTGCTACTTTTTTATGGGTTCTGAAAAGAGAAACACGTGGAAAGCAGCTACGTTAAATCCGTTTGATTACGCCGCTCTGGTTCTCCCGGTGCCGAGTTGGCGATTGAGTAAAAGCCCAATTCGTCATCGTGGCTTGAAATGGAGTGCTGCTGGTCGACCAGAAATTTCATGCGCTCTGAATATGAAAAATGCCCCCGGTAACGTCCATGCGAAAATAATGCGAAGTAGGTTCGAAAACCTACCTTTGAGTGCGATAGCTTACGAAAAAATATGCTGATGAAATAAATATCAGATGACCAGGTGGTTTGAGCACACGTAAATATGATACAGCACCCCGCATTGCTCCGAATCTAGACCCGTATTCACAAAGACGTTTTACAATAAATGCTTTCGAATGAGAATATTTCAGCTAATCACGGTGCGGTACATTGCATTTGCGAAAGCAGCTGGCCATTGCGAAAGTGGACTCGAGAAAGTGAAGCGATCAGAATTTGGTTGCAAACGATAGTTGAATAATTTGATTGATCGATTGATTGATTGATATGTGGGGTTTAACGTCCTAAAACCACCATATAATTATGAGAGACGCCGTAGTGAAGGGCTCCGGAAGTTTAGAGCACCTGGGGTTCTTTAACGTGCGCCCAAATCTGAGCACACGGGCCTACAGCATTTCCGCCTCAATCGAAAATGCAGCCGCCACAGCCGGGATTCGACCCCACGACCCCGGACGATAGTTATAGCGTGAAACGAGAACGACTACAAAGAGACAAGTGCTCGTCTCTTTCTTGTTTCTTTGTCGTCATGTTATCGCGCTATAACTATCGTCATGTCATACCAGCTAGCCCAAACTGCCACACTTCTTGGTCCAAGATCTTGGTCTCTATGTATCATATTGCTTTAATGCCACACTTCCTATGCAGTTAAGTGAAGCAAGAACGCATGCAGGGTATTACTGATTTCATTCATTCATGTTATCACGTAACCATATTTGCGTGTTACATTCCTATGTCTCTGAAGCCCAGGGGAAATGTGTCATACTTTTAGATTGGCCATCTGGCCAGTTCTTGAGCAGGAAGACTTGATTACGCATTATAACATTCTGCCAGCGTGGTGTACCTACGATTGTGAAACCGAGCAGCAGAGAAAAAAAATATTGCCAAGTACGTAGCTTGGGGACAAAAGCGATATGCTATGATGTTGGATTCGGAAATGTGACTGCTACGTCGACGCTGCACTGTGCCGAATGCAGTTTGACAAAGGGTTATTAAAACGAAAGCTAACGGCGTCCTCTTGCGAGAAGTATGACATAACCAGTCAAAGAGGAAAGTCAAAAGAAAGAGAGAAAGAAGAACAAATACATCAGACCACAAACATACATCTCATCACGATGGGACCATTCTTTGAAAGTGTGTGAATATATGTGCCGAACATCAACGTATGCAAATACTGTTTTCCCTAAAACGATACACGAAAGAAACAGTCTCTAAAAAAACATTGTGACCACCCCTTCCACAAAGTTTCTTTCCCTTTTAAAGGAGTGTGTGGTCACACAATGATATTGTATGCTGTGATTTAGGTATTTTTGATTTGTTTATATTTCTTGTGTGCCGTGCAATTGAACTTGTTCCCACTGATTTAAATGTACTTTGAATTTGTAAACCTCTTACAACGATGCCCCCAGAGCGCGCTGTAGGTATAAGTATAAATAAATAAAAAAATTTCACGGGCCTGAGTGGTTGAGGAATCGCTCAGCAAGGAATGCCCAAGTCTCGACGAGAGCAACATTACCAGGCTCAGTGGTACATGGACTACGGTACCCGACTCCCGACTCGGAAGTTGATCAGGCCGTGGGGGACGCATTCAGAGAGAAGTGAAATGTTGTATGCAACCGTACTGCACGATGTCAGCGCGCGTTAAAGGGCCCCAAAACGTCTCTGAATATACAAAAAAGGGCGTTTCATTCTCTTCCGGCGTTTTTCCATTCTGAATTCGTGACGTCAACAGCTAGGTCACGTGACGTCAGCACGAAATAAGCTCTCAGTGAACATCGGAGATACATCGGTTCTGATTTGTTTCGTATTCTGCTTTACCAGGCAGTCGCATGCACGTTCTTCGTAATATTGCATGCTTACATCGTGCGATAAACTGATTTCACTTCGTTTTCAGCGTTTGCGACTGCAAGCTGAAACAACAGCGTGTACCGTCGAAATCCTGACAAACTCAACGCCTAGTGGTGACATTCGACCTGTTTTAGAGAGAAAAAAGTGGCGAGGAGAAAACGACGCTTGTAGTAAGCATAGTGAAAGCGAGAGAGAAACTTCCGTGTCGCCTTTGAACACGGGGAGGTTTAGGGGTCCTTCAAAGAATGCCCTAGTAGTCAAAATTACCGATACCCTCCACTACGGCATGTCTCAACCACATCGTCGTTTGGACACGGAAAACCTCCAAAATCTTTATATACCGAGACGTACTCGTCTTCGCGGTTTGTGCGAGCTTTGATGGAGATCTAGAGAAGCGATTTCGCGCTCACAAAACCTCCAGTGCACGCTTAGTGCGCAAGGGCGCGAGTTCCCGCTGGAGCTATCCGCTTCGACCGCCGTCAAAGTTTCCATACGCATTCATCTCCCTGACGTTGGGAGCCGGGTATTGTTGCACGAAACACACACACAAGGTGAGGGATCGCTGTCGCTTGACTTTTGGTCGCCGAGGCTTGTCTGTTTCGTTGTGCGCATGCGCGTTAACCTACGACCTTAAGGCGTTGAGAAACGCTTTGACAAGTGCGCACTTGTATACGAAGAATAAGAAGCACTGCTCTCGTGACGAGTCAGTGACTTCGCTAGCTGTATTCATACATGCCTTTATCTTTCTTTTTATGTCAATGTTTATGTTCCTCGTCCTTGTTTTGCGCCCGAAGAAATGACGCGTACGTGCGACAGACACCCGGACAAATGTCGCCTTACTTTAGTCATTATGAATGATGACGCAGTGACACGTGTAGCGAAAAATGTACCTGTAGAGCATGACGTCGTAATTCAGGTTGAGTCTCTAGCCACATGAGCCGCCTTAGGAGAAAGAAACGAATCCGATGCCCCTAGCAAGCCTATCATCTAGCGCATTTCTCATAACCGCTGCAAAATATACGCTGCAACATGTCTGAATGCTCTTTGAAAAATCTGTTTGTGACGAAGGTCCTACGCAAACTGATACAATATTATTCGACAGATAGGACACCACGCTTCTGTAAAATCACGCATGATGATGAGTGCGTGGTACACTCTTCCATAAAACAGTCGACAATGGGATGTTAAAGCAGAGCTGTTATGCTCTAAGTTGGCCGTGTTTCGTACGTAGAAAACTATCGTCAATATAAAGGGATAGAAAGGAAGAGCGAATAGAAAGAAAAATGTACCGTGTATCTGCGTGCTTCTCTGCAAATGTCGTCTAAAGACCATAGTCGTCTGCCGGCCTTCTTTTGTGCATGGCATTGCATTTTCAGCGCAGCTCTATGAACGCTAAATTCTTTAAAATTACGCATCTATGTATTTTCTAATAAAGGAACACGCCACTTAATGCTTACGTGTTGATTCTGCGCCTCAGATATGCGTAATATTTGGTTTTACAGCAAATGCTGTTATGAGATCACAACAAGGGTTGCATGCGCCTTGATTGTCCGCCACCGTCATCGTAGCCACCGGTGTCCATAATCACTATCACGCGAAGTAAGAAAAAACTGAACGAATAACACCAAGGACACCATAGGATTCAATCCCGGGATTCCCACGTGCTAACCCAGTATTTTACCACAGTGCTTGAACTTCGTTGCCAACTGACCTTAGGTAGGCTTGATCTTGAGAAAGTCCCCCCACGGTGGTCTAGTGGTTAAGGTACTCGGCTGCTGACCCGCAGGTCGCGGGATCAAATCCCGGCTTTGGCGGCTGCATTTCCGATGGAGGCGGAAATGTTGTAGGCCCGTGTACTCCCATTTGGGTGCACGTTAAAGAACCCCAGGTGGTCTAAATTTCCAGAGCCCTCCACTACGGCGTCTCTCATAATCATATGGTGGTTTTGGGACGTTAAACCCCACAAATCAATCATGATCTAGAGAAAGTAATCTCGTTAACTACAGTAATAAAGCGTTTTAGAACAGCAAAGAAAGAACAAAGCGTCACACAATGTGAATTGCGTAACGAATGGGTCATCAAATGGTCCAACCTTGTTCTTGTTCTTGTCGACCTTCTCTCGTGGCTCCAACCCATTGAAAGATTCAGGAATGATTCATTTTCGTTAGCCACAGCAAAAAATATTGATCAATACTCCTTGCTATAGCATGTAGCGGGTGCCTGCTTCTCAGAAGAATGACGAAGAATTGCGTATAGTGAATGCCTCCCTACTACAAAAAAAATTTCGTCTATGGCGTAGTGTGTACCCTACAATTGTGTTTGCAACAATACCCAAAGTAAGCCACCACACCCACAAAATGTTTAGCAAAGCTCGAAAAGGCCGCGATTATAGCTTTCGTGGTAACAGTGCTGCGCGTTCCATGCAGGCCTGGCGTTTTTTTTTTCTTTTTCAATCGACTATGTTCACAAGTGTAACACAGCCACCAATCAAGATGGCTTGACGTTCAGCTAGTGCTTAGTTTTGGCCGGTGTGCTGAATTGTGACAGCGAGACAAAAAGACAGACCAAAAATTTTGCGTTCATGTATCCAAAAAAAAGAGTATCGTCTTTAAAAGATAGAAACAAGAGATAAAGAGAACATGGCCATGTTTAATATAGTATAGAAATGGGCGAAGCGTAAGTAAGCTTGCCCGATTTCTGTGGCACATACCGGCGAGGCTCGTTAATTATTACAGTAGATCTGCCATGCTCGATGTTAGCCGTGTGTTCTCTATAAAAATTACCATATCGTTAATAAACATTCACATATAAAGAAGGAGAAAGGGAAAGGTAGCGAGAAAGAAAAACAAAACTCGAGAAAAAGAGAGAAAAGGATAGAAAGATAAAGAAAGAGACAGAGAGAAAGCATAGCTATAATGTAACCGCTAGGCTAGAATAATTAAGAGAAAACAAGAGAATAAGCAAAAGATAAAAAAAAGAAAAGTTAGAGAAAGAAATTTACAGAGAAAGAGTGATAGAAACAGAAAAAAACGATGAAAAAAAAAAGCAGGCGTAAGCACGCGCAGTGTAGCAGAGTAAAGGGTGGGAGCCTGGCCAAGTTCGGATAAGCTAGGTACCCACCATCTTTTCCATGACCAAGCCTAGCTAGCACGAGGTGGTCCAGGATGCGCTAATGAAAAAACATTCAATGCTAATGCGAACACACTAATTTGGACGTGCATTCTTTGATGTCCGCATTGTGTGCACAATGAGAACAACACTCATTTGTTGTTTCCAATGACGATTTGGTTTTTATTAGTGTAGATGCTTACTTACGGAATATAGAGTGATTACGTCATAAATAAGGCAAAGGTGAAACAGCCACCAAGAGTTGCCGATGAAAGCACATGTTGGGTAAAACATGTCTATAAGTAAATGTGAATAGAAAGAAAACTTCCTATAACAAAATAGAAGGAAGGACGAGCGGACAAGCGACGTCTGTGAATACAGTTTGCTGTAATCAGTTTTCCGCGTGTTATAACTTTAGTGAAATAGTTATGTTTGCATTTTTTTATAAATGGGAAGCCCTTCTTCATGATTATTTTCGTATGAATTCAAAGTAGTCTTTGGGTAGATTTTCAAGTGAATTTTTGACACTATTGTCTTTCTGTAAACTATTTTACGTCAATAAATTCTGTTCACTTCTTTGAAAAATAAATCGCGTAGGTGAATCTGCTTTCAAAAATATCTAAAGCTTACAAGCCAGGTGTTCCAACAAGATCGCAGCCTCAAAGCGTATACTTGAAAAAAAAAAGCGCGCACCTACACGTGAACAGTGTATGTGTTTTAGTATTTTGCACTGGATGCACTTTGTATACCTTGTTCGCATACAGAGCCGTTCAACTCGGTCCCGACGCACATACCTTTACTTGTCTCGGCTGTACACCTCATGAAGAGGGTGTAGGCCTGTTCAGCCATGCGCTACGCCGGTGGATTATCACTTAATCAGTTACTGTATTCGCTACCTGCTTTTTACGAAACACTTCAAACGTTCAGTGACTAAAGGGGGGGCGGGGGCCGGTAAGCTTAGGAAAACTTCGTTTTATCAACTACCAAACAAACTTCGCAAAAAAAACGAGACGAAGAAAAACATAAGAGACACCTGTATTTAATTGAGCGTAGCGATTATTGCGCAAGTTTTGGATGAAGTGAAACGGTCTAAAAATAACAATTTTCGGCGGGGGATCGCAATCCACAACATTCCAAGAACGCATCCAATGGTTTAATGGTGGAGCATCGGACGCGTAATTCGAAGGTTTTAGGTTGGGATCCCACCGACTGTAAACGCTGACTTATCTTTCACTCTGATCGATTTATTATCTACGTCATAATTGTTACAATAAACTAAACACAACAATAAGGGTCCCGTATACTTTTCTTGGCTTACTTCTTATTCGAATTCACTTGGTTATGTTTAACTAATAAACGAGCCCCTCGCATGAAAATCTCATTGATTATTCACCTAGGCACCTATACCACCAATGTGATTGACACATGCATGGATATAGGACGGGACAGAGGTGTATCCCCTCTTTTCTTAACGTGGCTCGAGGTAAAACTGCCGGACCAATTTACAATAAACGTTTATTCGCTCACTCATCTACAATTATACAATTGAATACAATTAGCAATTACCCGGCCTGCTTTGCGAATGATACGTCCAGCATAGGGATTACAAAGATTTCTTAGCACTAAACGCGGTTTGTGAATATGGGCCCTGGCATGCAAGGCGACCATATGAACATAAAGCGTGGCCATTAACGGGATCGAAATAATAACCACTTTTTGTGTTTGGATAGGCGCTGTATAGCGATACCTTCTACGAGCACTCAAAGTCACAGATCATGTAGCTCGACTCTCATGTAGAACCGTGTGTTGCCGTAGACAACTGTTTCGGGAAATCGCCCAGCTATGTGGGAGCCACCAAACGTAGAGTGTTTTCTACGCAGCGTCGTAAAACTCAGTCTTGCACTCCCACTTTATTGCTTTTGTATACTTTATATTCTTCATTCTGTCCGTGTTTAAAATTCTTTGTTTTTCTTGCCAACATCTCTGTTACCCATGCTTTTTCTTGTTTTTCTTTATTTTCGTCACTGCAGCGATTGGCCCGGATCTCAACCTTGTCGTGTGAAATCTATGCTTCGCCAAGGGACCTCCAAGCTGCGGAAGAAGGAGAGAAAGACGCAAAGACAGAGATGTGGGAGCGTAAATGTGGTACGTTGACACAAATCGACCATAACAAACCTTCGTACTCCGTTCTTAGCTCTGGGATTTCGCAGTCAGAGAGGACGCACGTGCGTCTTCTACAGGTGCCCTCTCAACGATTATGGCAAGTGGAAAGACATCAGATATTGAAGCACACTCAAACATTGAAGCACGGTCAAATATAAAAACAGGCTCACACTTTGAAGCAGAGTCAGCTGTGCCGAATGTACCTCTCCGTATTTCGAAAAGTCCGATAAAAAGCGAAGTTCGCAGTTTTTGCCGTCTGGGGTCGCTTGGGCTTGGTAAATAATACAAGGAAAAATTACCGGACGACACGAGAATATGTCACTTATGGATGAATGCCCTTACGGGCAAGTGCGCAATGTCACTGCGTTTTCGAAGAAATATGTGCAGTACGCTCGCGTACAACTTTTCCTGGCAATGAAGGCAGAGCTATGGAGATGAAGGCTCTGCAGGTGCACTCCTACGCGAAATGGTCCGGTTCGGCGGACGTCTCGTATACCGCTGTGGAAAGCGAAGGCATCGCACAATCAGCATTCAGACAGGGTCACTTTTCCTGCCATTCATTTCATCGCAATTAACGTCGCTATTGCTACACTGCACCTAAAGACAGCAATAAGTGTTCCCTATACTTTCCTTCACCTAACTGCGCATTGGGTGAATTTCGCTGAGTGCAACTTAAAACTGCAGTGCGGCAGCTTGGGCTAGTTGGTATGACATGACAATAGTTATAGCGCGAGAACAGAACGACGACGAATCATGTCCTTCTTGTCTCTGTGTCTCCCTTCTGTTCTCGCGCTATACTATTGTCATATTGTTAAAACTGCAATTCGGCGTGCTACTGGTTCACTCACACTACGTTTTAAGCTTTAACAACTCTTGGAATAGGCGTGACGGAAGGACTTAGTTCGACCGGCCATTCCTTGCGCGCTTCGCTCGCGCTCCATTCACGAATGTTGTCACTGGCATGGCAACAATAACATAAATGAGGGAGAAAGTAATTGTTACACTGCGCTAACCTTGCATAGGTATGTGGAGTCCTTTCATTTTTTTACAAACACAACTTCGCTACCCATTGCCATCCCGCAGCGCCGACATATGAGCTCAATATGTATCCTCATTCTCCAGAGTATTGCGAATCTTCAACTGCTATTCATTCAGACGTCCTTGGGCTATATTTCGCAAACCACAGAGGTTCTCGAATCACAACCGGATATAAAGTATACAGCCCAAGAAAGGTTGCCATATCTAGTTTATCTTTCCTTCTTTAAATTGAGGCAGCAGTTGTGTTACATGTATCAACACTCTATAATAATACAGTCAGCATGTGCAAAAACTACGATTCTTCACGTACCGCTCCTAATCGACATTTCTATTTTAGCGTTTGATGCGCACTTTTCAAACTTTGCGCCGTTAATTGTTCATAGAAGAATGATTCGGCATGCGTGTTCAAACAGGCAAAGGACGTGTGCAATGCTCTTAAGCTCATTTGAGCTGCGAATCAAATTCTGGCGTTTATTACACACACACACACACACACACACACACACACACACACACACACACACACACACACACACACACACACACACACACACACACACACACACACACACACACACACACACACACACACACACACACACACACACACACACACACACACACACGAATGTACGTTTACGTCAGTGTTTCGCGTTCTCGGCTCTAAAGGTCAGACTATAACTGACCTAAACTAAACTATAACTAAAGGTCAAACTATAACTAAGTATGCAACTCTAACCGTAAACTACAATGACCTCACTCCCACTCCTCACACCCCCTTCAACGTCACTACGCAAGAAAAAGCGCAAGACAAATATACGGCCGCAAGTGCTTCGTTTTTAGTTTCTTGTAGGTTTCACACCGCGGAAGGCGATAGCGCAGGATCACTGCCAGTGCGCAGCTTTCGCTAACAAGCGGGCCCAATGTCATTGTCGACGTCCGAAACTGTTCTACTTACAGATATCTGATGACGCTTGAGGAGGCCGCAACTCGTTGCGCTGCCGAGCAATAAGAAAACTTCCGTGTTCATCTGTCACACGGCGGGCCGTTTTGAACCCCACAAAACGACATCGTGATGAACCATCAGCCTTCGTCTCGCTGCATTCGGGGCCATGAATGGCTGGTCAGCCCAAAGTCATCTATATGGCTAACGAGCCGCCGAAGACTCATTAGAAGTATAGAAGAACCATGTTCAGAAAAGTGAGAGGGAAAGGTCACCATGACCTTACGTCCAACAGACACGACCTGATTGGAAAAGCTTAGCGCTACTTTTATTTTGTATCTCTTCCTATTTCCTTGCATTGAAACACTTGATGTTAGGCAGATACGTTGATGTAAACAATAAACGAAACTAACGGAAAGCGTTCGTGGAGATTGCGCTTTAGTAAAATACGCGTAGACCCCGCCCATTGAATACGCAAGCCAGTAACACGGCCGCTGGATAAAAAAAACGTTATTTTTTTATCCAGCAGCCGTGCCAGTAGCATAGATAATAAAATAAATTCAAAAACAAAACAGATGTAGCCAGAGGCAACGAAACAGCAGCTGCGATGTACTGTTTTTCGCTTCTTAATTACTGCATCCAGGATTAAGAATAATGTACTCTGGTAGCTGAATTTATGCTTACGTGTGCGCTTTATAACACGAAAAAAAAAGAAACATAGAAATAAACACACGCAGGCAAAAATAAATGCATTTGAGGTTGTTGCTTCCTTCAGCAATTAGAAGAGACATAACGAACCAGGCTAGAAGCGTATTTATATAGTATAACCTTTGGCGTCGTCTTCTGTGTCCAGCAGGTAATAAACGCACTTGTGCCTACATTGGATGTATATCAATGATTTTATTAAGTTCACGTTTACCCAATTTCGGCGTTTCGGCTAAGATCAGAGTACTTTTCCTGTCGCAAGGAATTAACATTACCTTAACGCATTATTCCCACATATTGTCAACAGAGAACAGCTTAGTCATACTGCGATTTTAGCCACTTTCGTAAACCTTCAGAAAACGTAAAACATTGTAGTCTGCTTTCATATTTAACTAAATTCACTTTTATATATTTTTCCAACTTTCATTTTCAATGCAGCGCACATCACTGTCCCACGTTTCACAGTCTGTGAAAAAGCACTGCAAAACAAAAATAGCAGATTAAAGTTTCCTGTGCATACTCCTTGATTTTAGAGGAAAAAAAAACACTTTCTGGCATCTTTGTAGTCTTTTTCGCTACCTGTACAACGCGACGCACTTATTTCACAAGAAATCTGTCGTCTCGTGAGAATTCTGGGGAACAACTGCAGATTTCCCACTGGTCCCTGTGCTCCTTTTCCCTGAAGACGTTGTTCCTTTCAAATATTTCACACCTATATACTTAGATGCAGCCAAGTGCTCTCGCTAAAGTCTTGAATTAGTCATAATGTTATTAAAAAAGTGACGACTCATTTCCAAACTTTTTGTATCGCATTTCGGCTTTCTGCCAATCAAATAATCAAAAAAGAAAAAAAGCATTTTAGGTAAGGATGGTGTTGAACATCGGCTCGCAGAATGGCAGAGCTAGCTATAGTTGTTAGGTATCTTGTCATGATGACAGAGCTAAAACAACAGACAGAACGAGGAAGCCAAGGCTGCTAAGGATCGTCGCACGAGAACATGCCTGTACGCTACGCATCATCGCGTGAGAAATAGAATAACCAGTGTTCGTAACGAGTCGCCAGGCATCGACTAATGACCAGGCGCAGGAGCTCAGCAAGAGGGCTCGCATGCCTAAAGCAAGAAGAAGTGCTTGTTCTTGTCACTCCTTTTACAAATGGCTTCAGTTCTCTGACTTGTTTCGGCTTGCGTCGCTTCTCGAGCAGGTTAGGAAAAAGAGTAAATAAACAAGTGAGCTACAGGGCCAAGTTGAAGGTATTCTCTCGCGTTTAGGCTTTGCAAAGCAAGCAAGCGTGTATTCTAGAGAATGGCGAAATCTTGCTGGCGTCCCTTGCCTGGAATGTGCTTTGTTATTCATTCTGTACGTTTATTTCATCCCCGCGCTCCTTCCAGGAGAAAGACGCGTTCACGTTTTTGGGAAGCATTGTAGTGTCGTCATGAAACATGCTTTATTGGCTAAGAGCGTAAAACTAGAGTCCTGCTTATCTCTCTCTCTCTCTCTCTCTCGCTTTTTTTGCGACATACTGGGGCCCGCGGAAAGAGTGTTCCGCGATTTCGACCGAAACAAAAGTGGGCGCTGAGAACGTGACTTCGGCATTCCGCGACAGGTATGCGACAGTTCTGGCAATACAAGAAGTGGGACCTGAAAGCGAAGTTGCAGAAATGAAAAAAAAAATGCGTGGACATTCGCGCGCCTATCCGCAGTTCATTAGGACTGTATTTTATTTTATAACTTTAGGATGTAAGAGGTATGCTAAAGGTATATCTAAATGCTAGAGCATTGTGTAATAGAGAGAAAAAGAGAGATAAGTGAACGCGTCAGGAAGGCTAACCAAAAATTGCTTGGCTGGCAACTACCCTACACGAGAGGATGTAGGGGGAGGAAAAGAGGTGAAACAATGGATAAAACAGAGAAGGCCAAAATAAATGAAAGTAAGGGAAGAAGTCTTAGTGTGAACACACAGAACACGAACTCGCACTGGTAGTTCAGAAGCACTCATTAGGTGCGGGCGACTTCAAGTCATCCAATAAGGCTTTCGTAACCGTGAACATGCACGTAACCAAGAGGTAATGTTTCATGGTCCAGTTTTTTTTTTTTTTAGCGGCGAAGCTTCATATGGTCAAGGTGAACCACTCGTCCCTCCGGCGTACCCTGAAGCGTCTCCCTTATGGTACAATAGATGGCGTGTGTATATGTCCTTGGAAATATTATCACTAGATGGCGCTAGTGGTTTTTGCATAGTTGACGATTTGGCATAGTTGACAGACAGACAGACAGACAGACAGACAGACAGACAGACAGACAGACAGACAGACAGACAGACAGACAGACAGACAGACAGACAGACAGACAGACAGACAGATGGACGGACGGACGGACGGACGGACGGACGATCAGACGTTTCACCCCACTGATCATTATTCACTCGGATCCGTGGATATATGCTGCGACTTTTTCCGTTGAAAGTGCTCTTGCATCAAGACGATCAAGTGGGGCTTTCCAGAGCACGTCGTTGAGTTCGGTAAGATGGGCAGCGGCATGGAACACACTAAAATTTCATAAGCTTCAGGGAATAGAGATTATGTATACGTATTATACGACGTTGAAGAAAAGCTATCGCCACGCTTTGATTGCTAATTAATTTGTCAATATTTGTAAAAAGATACCACGCTTCGGTGCCTACAAGCCAGATGTATACACAATATACATTGCTTATAGGAAAGAAAAATCAATTGTGCAGAGAACACACGGAATGCGTACAGTTTAATTTGCACGTTGCTTCGACCATATGTCTATTGAAATGGTTGATGTTATCTTGAAAAAGTCAAGCCTGCACAGCTTTTTGTTGTATTTGCCCTATTATTCCGTGATTCTCAGAGACTGCTCCATTGTCTTGATGACGAACGCCAGTTATATAAATTTTGTATTTGTTTTTCTGAAACCGCTAACCGGATGGCTGCCCATATTTTATCGTACCTTTCTTTCTCCCGTATTTTGCCCCAAATATTAACGTATATTGCGGAAAAAATGAGCACTTTTTTTCTTTAAGCGTGAGTACGAAGGCAGGCGCTGCTCCCTGCGCCGTACTTTTTGGACGAAGCATAGCGCTATTCACAAGTCCCCAAAAAACAACACGAAAGTGCCCAGTGAGCTCCCATTGCGAATGTGTAAAGTATACGCTGTCAGAAAGGGGGACATATTTCGCCCCTTAAACTCTATATTTGTGGTAATATCCCTCTTCTTCGCATATTATGCCGAGGCTGTCCGACGCCGTAGCCGAAGAGCTTATGTGCACACCGAACGTTCTGCTGCTATTTGGGAAGTCCGAGCAAGCACGTGAATGGAATGGTATTGTACCTAAGTCAGAAGTTCGTCTCGAAAGCGAGCACACCCGGCAAGAGCACCGGAACCGGAGCTGCTCAGGACACTAATTTTATTCACTTGGCTTGAAACATTCGAATGCAGTAAAGTAAGAAATGGGTAAGAAACACACGAGAAAAGAAAAAAAAACACCAAGTAAAACATTTCCAATTTATGAAGGAATGGGCAATCAAACACAAATTGTTCCGATTGTTGGATTACTGTTTCAAATTAAAACAAAAAGCTCTGTTCAAAGATTTGCAGCTAGAAGACATCAATCAGCCCGTGGCGACTCTGTAAAACTCGCTCATATAAACTACGAAGCTTGTATTTCTTTCTGATAGTGAGTATTAAACATTTTTAAGCAACACCTAAAAATTTAAAGTCACAAAAAAAATAAGGCCTTGCTCGTTTTGCTACGAAACGAGCACAGCTTATCCAGTTTAGCGCATGTGACACACAGCTTTTTATTTTCCAACACAGAACGCGGCAATGAATTTTTCTTCCAATTTATATCTGTCTCTCTGCAGCCACTGTTACCTTACAGAAGACAACGCGCACAAGTAACGGCCACGTCCAATTCATAGACGCAATAATTGGAAGTAATGGTTTTTATGCAACAGCTTGCGACATGAAAAAAAAACAGCAATAGTCCAAGGGCTTGCTTTTTGTTTTTTGTTGCTTTATTTTCTGATCGCTCCGTTAGCCTACGGCATGTGACACAAGCGGTCATTGTAGTCACAGAGTTTCGACACGACGTGGTGCTACAGGTTGCGTTATATGTGAAACTCGAAAAAAATCACGCCTTATCCACGGAATGAATGATAAATGGGCGAAGCTCGAGAAGGGGAGATCATCCGTAAACCCTAACTCTCCCATGAAAAGGCAGCCCATTAAATCATTTGAAAAACACAATGCTGTGTATATATTATACGAATAAACTTTCATTCTGTTCTTGTCGTTTGTTGTTTCGTTTCATCACTTATTTTTCTGTTTTTCTTTTGTTGTCATGGCGGTTAGATTGCGAGGTTCCTCCATTATTACAACTTTATGGTCCGTGAAATGAAGCGAGAGAGGTTCTTGTACTGGCTGTAGTGGAAAGTTTGCAAATACTAAGTCTATGCACGTCCTTCGGATCGTGGTAGGTTGCATATGGATACATCTGAGTGCGTATTTGGAAAGTATGTACTGCACGATGCAGTTATTGGCAATGAGGTCCCTCCGTCCGTGTGTACGTCCGTGTATCCATCCATCCGTCCATCCACCTGCCCATCCACCTGCCCACCCACCCGTCTGTCTGTCCGTTTGTCCGTCCGTTTGTTCGTCCGTCCCTCTGTCCGTCCCTCTGTCCGTCCCTCTGTCCCTCTGTCCGTCCGTCCGTCCGTCCGTCCGTCCGTCTGTCCGTCTGTCTGTCTGTCTGTCTGTCTGTCTGTCTGTCTGTCTGTCTGTCTGTCTGTCTGTCTGTCTGTCTGTCTGTCTGTCTGTCTGTCTGTGTCTCTCACACACTAGTGCCACCTGCTGAGTGAGTTAAACAACTAGGTGGTTACGAACCGGTCACGAAGAGGAGACATGAACAGACAGATCCACGGCCTCAGGAGCTTCGCCCCTAAAACAAGATTCCTGCGCATTCTTTTTCGCGTACAACTGAACGCGCAGACGGGAAGGACAATAGAGCACGTGCACTTTTCTTTTTCGCCCTTGAAAATAGCGTACTTCAAAAATGCAACCTTCCTTCGACAGCCCTGCCATGAGGCACGCGGGTCGGGATCAAACAAAGGCGGGAAGTGAGGTGACGTTACGTCTCCGAGCACATTGTCGTGCAGTGTACATGACTGCAGCCATTCGGCCATGGCTGCGCCGGAAAACTCGCAGCGTTCCTCTTAGCAGTAGGGAAAAAAGTAATTGCAAATTAGTAGCAAGGCTACATTTGCAGACGCTAAGGCAGTGCACACGTATTGTTCGTAACTCACATCATATAACAGGCGCGTGAAAACACTAGCAATTATTTAGCCAACTTTCGGCAGACACATTCAAAGTAAAGTCCTTCTTCGGTCCTTTTTAGACAACACAAGCCTATATCTGCTGCCACATGACCCGCCTAGCAGTTGGTTGCTGGTTGCACGCGAGTCAATACGATAGGTCCAATCACCCGTCATTATTCATTGTTGGTATAGAGGAGTGTAATTATTCGTCTATGCAATCGGAATGAAGAAAACTCTAAATTGGGCTATAATAAAGACGAGAAAAAAAACACCGAGGAACGTTCCGACAGTTTTGATTTTGGAGTAAAATAAAGAAAAATCGATTGCGTGCAGCGTAAGTGCCTCACAGACAGAGAAGATGGCGAAAATAGAAAGAGACAGTTGAAAGACAATGGACGCCCCAATGACATTATGTGAAGTCCCCAGAGTGCTTGATAAAACCTCCACAAGTGGAACAGTGCAAGGCCAGACCGCAAGGCATCGATCCGAGCCCATTCCGCGTTTCTGGCTCGGACGTGTGTGAAAAGTTTTTCATAACTAGCTAAAGGGTTATTCGCTTTTTTCATTAGCGGGAGAAATGATCTGCCTGATATTGTGTAATATGCTTCAATATTTCTCAGTTACTACATACGCACTTTTCAACCATATGTAAACGCAAGCCCTTTAGGAACAGCTTTTATAGCATAAAGATTAAAGAAAAATGAGAGAAATCTAATAGAAAGACAAAGAAGCTTTGAGAGGCTTCAATAATGATAGTAATTCGTATCGGTAATATATGGAGAACGCACAGCACTGAAGTACTTCTGCCATACAGAAAGACAAATGCGGTGAAGTTTAAAGAAGCAAAGGGTGATGTTTGTCACTTTGATGATACAAAAATGTTAGTTTGCGGCACACAAAGATATTTAAAGGCTGTCAAGTTAAAGGCTATTCCGAAAGTGTATGCTTTTAAAGGATTAGGACTATTCTTTATCACTGACACTGAATAACGGATAGCACTACCTCTGGTCAGAAAGTATACCCATTATTGTAAATGACCTAATTTTCAATATTCTTTGAATCCAGATCTAGTTCTTTCGCACACACAAATGAAAAAAATAAAACATATATATATATATATATTTATATATATATATATATATATATATATATATATATATATATATATATATATATATGTTGACTCGTGCAAAAGTCATAAATAGAAAGAAACCTTAATGAAGAAAGCAAGTATTGAGGCCAAGGAAGGTCGCAGGTCCGGCACCTTCCAGCGGCAAGTTGTCCTTCCGTTCACTATATTCCCTTCCCATCTACATCTTTATTGTTACAATGCGCTTCAAATGGTACGATTACCGCTCCCTTTTTTTCTTTCCAGTGGCGTAGCCTAAAAACACCGGGCCCGTGACCCCCCCCCCCTCCCTTCCCCTCTCGAAATAATTTTTGCCCTGACACACAGAGCACGAAACGATACTCGACCACGTTTGCCTGCACGGCCCCTACACGATCGACATCAAGGAGTTTACCCCCTTCTTCCCACTCCCCCCACAAAAAAAGAGCTGCTGCCTACGCCCCTTCCTTCTTGGCCTAATTATCTTTTTATTTCATTGAGGTTATGACGAACAAAAAAGAATACTAAAAATATTATTTCTTTAATCATATTAAAAGGAAGTCACTACTTGTTGCTCCCTAAGACACAAAAGAAGCTTAATGCTCTCTGAAATGACACAATTCCACGAATGAGAGTCTACCGCGGTAATATGCAAGTGAGTACTTCTAAACAACAATTTCGAACAAATAGATTCTGATCCTGAAATTGGTTCTTTCGTGTGTGAGCTGTGAGTAGCAGTGTTTCTCCAATAGTGCGCCTGTCATTCGAAAACTCTTGGAGAAGAGCTTCTACAACTACGGCATATAACTACCTCATTCAATTTATCTGAGCAGCTCTTCACGTGGATATTATGAACGTGAAGGGGCCGCATTTCGGCGATATGCTCATTAGGCATGCAATATCACCCGGATGGAACGCTTTATGGTCGCGAACATTAATTTGTTCGCTGCCACAAGGTAAAGGTGGAGTTTAGTAACAGTGAGTATGGCAAACAGAAAAAATAAGAACATGCTGGCTGAATAAGTGTACGGTTGGAGCCAAAGCTGGGTGACAAGGAATGCGAAAGTATTAAAAAAACAAAACGAACAAACAATGTGTTAGCATAGGAAATAATTTGGTAGATATTTTCTTGACTCAGGTGAGGCTCGCTGCTTAAGGTAAACGCACCATGCTGATCTCTCACGGTAGTTGCAGTGCGCCAGGTGCTAGGGTGGTATTCATGATTTGTTTGTTACTTTTTTTTAATTGGACTACAAAAGCTCTGAGGTTTTGAGGTGACCATCTGAGAAGTATCTAGGACTACTCCTTACCGAAAGGAAACGAATACACCTTTAGTAAGAATTCGCTGTAGTTTGCCATAAAGAAATAGGGAGCAACGCGAGGATATGTATAAGCTGAGGCTTGATTATGTCACGTGCATAACACATACGCAATGACTCAAACAAGACCTCCTTTTATAGAATTCTGAACGATCCTTGTCACTCCATAAAATGAATGGGCAATCACAAGGCAATGCTATAGCAGCAAACTCTTCACCTAAAAGATTGCAATTTGATGTGAGTATTTACTGTACGGCAGATAACGATAACTGTGGGTGCTATGCATCCTAAAACCAGCATATGAGTATGAGGTGTGCCGCAGTAGAGGGCTCTAAAAACTTTGACCACCTGAGGTTCTTTACCATGCACCTGAATCTAAGCACAAGGGCCTGAACCATTTCATCTGCATCGGGATGCGGCTGCAGCGGTCAGGTTTGGATTTAGTTAATTACGTCTAAAATGTGAATCTTACTCGTGGTAGCATTATTGAACTTTGAACTCTCCGAAGAAGATACATTATTTCTATCTTATCAATTCTTATTGCCAGTGCCAGAGAACGGCAGAAACTGCTGCTTCATTTATGTTCGCTTCAATGAAGACACAAGTAACGCAGATAGACACAGATAAATTACTGAGCTCCCATTACGAGCATTGCATGTTCAACACGTTTCAGTCAAGAAGAAAGAGAGTAAAATAAAGCGACGCTTTTTCACCTGGAATGAAAAAGCCACCCACCTCTGGATGATTTGATTAATTGATTGATTTGTGGGGTTTAACGTCCCATAACCACCATATGATCATGACAGACGCCGTAGTGGAGAGCTCCGGAACTTTCAACCACCTGGGGTTCTTTAACGTGCACCCAAATCTGAGCACACGGGCCTACAACATTTCCGCCTCCATCGGAAATGCAGCCGCCGCAGCCGGGATTCGAACCCGCGAGCTGCGGGTCAGCAGCCGAGTACCTTAGCCTCTAGACCACCACGGCGGGGCACCTCTGGATGAGAATAGCGTGCGGCTGCTCGCAAATAAAGTTTAATTCTTTCTCATCATAGTTTAATATTGCGCTAATGAGGAATGCGCTTAAACTTGCATGTATTTGCTACAACACATAGGACGAACCTACCGTTCCTTATCTACAAGGACACTGCATAAGCCTGTGTAAGAAAAGTTCGTGCGAGAAGTTTACCACTTTTAGTGAAACTCTTGCGATACAATGTTTAAATTGCTCAGAACTCGAACTAGCAGAGCGAACGAGCGTTTTCTTTTTTTTTTTAATCTTAACGCTACGCATTAAGGAACGTAACGCACGATGAGCACGATGAAGTTTAAGTCTGAGTCTCGCATACTCACTAAGTTTAATTTTGGGACTGCCCTAATTAATAAGGTGTCTCGAGGTCATTTATACGAACATCGAGATTCCCAACGTAGCTTTTTCTTCATGGTGTGTGAGATGTGAAACCTTGAAACCATTCGCGTGGCTCAGGGAGTCCTAAGAATATACTCTTACCTTTAGGGGCGAGTCTCCTGAAAGCGGCACCCATTCATCTCTCGTAGTAGTAGTAGTAGTAATCATATTGTGTAACCATTCTAAGATTTTACCTCAAACGTGGTGCCGGTGGGAGATTTCTTCTGTGCGTTGTTGAACAATAAAAAAATTGCAGCGTGCGCATTAAATAAAAGCCGAATTCTCCGGTATCTCATTACTCCTTAGTAGCCATTGGCATGTACATTGAGCACTATCTGACAAGAAAGGGGTTACTACGTTATACTCGCTAGGTGTAACCTCCTTGGTTGTAGAAAGGTTTAGCGAGCGTTGGGCCGCAGTGCCATTAATACAGTGAACTAGCGTATATCATGAACTCTAGAGGGTTAAAGGTGGGAAGTAGACACGAAGCGCAAGCCGTAGGAAAGTGTGCGTGTGCCTCCTCTAGTTCAGTCCTTGGAATGTCTGCTGGATGGCGGCGCTTCTATATGAGGAATATATGATGAAAAGATGAGAGATGGTGGTACTTGGAGTGTTGAATAGGCGGACGCACACCGGCAGATGCATTGACGGACGCACGGATGGTGTGCACAGGCGGATGAACGCATGGACGGACGCAGAAGCGGATGCATGGACGAACGCAAGGACGGACGCACAGATGGACGTGCGGACGCACGAACAGACACACGCACGGACAGGTGGATGGACGCACGGGCGGCCACACAGGCGCACGCTTGGACGGACGGAAGCAAGGACGAATGGACAGACGAATGCTTCGCCCCACTCTCCATCATTCACTCCGTGGATATGCCGCCATTTTTTGGCACACGCATAATGTGAGCATGTTCGTATTGAAGACAATAGACCGAAATGAAAGTAGCTCAAGTATGACCCTTGCTTTCGTTTTAAATGTGATGCATTTCTTATTCTTAGTGAGCTTTGGCGATTTTGAGCGCATCTATCTATCTATCTATCTATCTATCTATCTATCTATCTATCTATCTATCTATCTATCTATCTATCTATCTATCTATCTATCTATCTATCTATCTATCTATCTATCTATCTATCTATCTATCTATCTATCTATCTATCTATCTATCTATCTATCTATCTATCTATCTGTCTATCTATCTATCTATCTATCTATCTATCTATCCTCTTACGACTTTTAGCTCTCCTGGCCATTTCAAAAATGGTAACAATACCAAACTTGGTATGGCATAACATGACTGTATGAAGAACATATTTGAGTAGACATAACATGAACATCGCGAAACGTATGTGATGCATGTCATGATTTACATTTCATGGTCCTGCAGCTCTTGCGGTGGTTTCGTTCACATGATATGTTGCAAAACTGGTATGGTCTGGCATGATTTCATGGCGAACACAAGCGACAAGCCCTAACCTGAAAATCATGACATGCGTGTCTTGTAACAAAATGACTACGTGCCACGTACATGATGCGCTGACGGCCGTTTCACTAGCGTCACTTATACCAAATTTGGTATTACGGGACGTGAACGGATGACAAAGGTATGTGACTGGTGCAAACATACTAATCATGAGATGCGTGTCATGTGAGAGCATGAGTATCTGCCACAGTCAAGGCGCCAATACATTTTGACGTGACGCAATGTGTGTGTTCGCCGGCGTTCATTTCGTTGCGTCACACCGGCATTGCCACGCCAGACGCCGGACCTGCCATAGACTCACAGGCGCGCACCGTGCTGCGTTGCTTTGACACATTCGCGTTTTAGTCCGTCCAGCGTCCCTCCGCCACGAAAACAGGGAGACGCAGTGTTGTCTGGGTAACGAATCGGCACGAAATGCAGCATGTCGCATTTCACGCTGGTTGCCGCGGGGCCGCGCCGACGGACGCCAATCGCGCCTGGCGTCAGTATAGAGTGCTGTTGTTTTGCTAACGTAGCGTCGCTGTGCCCAGCACGCGCGTGCGTCAACGCTAAATTGGAGTATATTGGGCCCTTCACGATGCGCTCGCAGCCATTTTGCTAGCTCCACTTATACTAAATTTGGTGTTACGTGACGTCAATGAATGACGAAATATATATCTGGTGCAAACATGATAATCATGACGCGGAAGTCATGTACAGCATCATTTACCTCCACCTCATGACATTGTGCTGATTTTAAAGTGACATAAGGTGTAACACTATATAACAGCAACAGTAAGCCTCCCAGCCTTCTCTGTACCATCCAAGTTTTAGAGAACTGATGTGTATTGTGCTACGGCAATAAAATTTTGAAGGAATCAGTACAAAAGTAATCGAATATTTTTTAATCATCAGCTACTTTTACGGAGCTGTAATTGACCTGTGTAATCAACTACATTTTACATGGTGTAATGATATTTGTAATCTGTCACTTATATTCTGTACAGAGTACATGACTGCCTTTGTCTCGCTCCACCAAAGCGCGACAGACGCCCGTAGACATCGTTGCTTTCTGCGGTGCTTATTGAAGCGGTTTTATCCGTCGGTGCTACCACTGTCGAAGTGGTTAGCGGCGGACAAACAACGTTGACGCAAGGGTAAGCTCCACTACTTCGGTGACGAGGCATCGCAAACTAATATGCCTAGTCGGTACAGCGCTGGGTGCATAACGCCACGGACCGGGAGGTATAGGACGCTCGATTAGTGACGGCGGACATTTTTCTTCGTGGATATTTCTTTCTTATTCATTAGCATCCATCTTTACAACGACATATCCGTGATAGAAATACGGCACTGAACCATTGGTGGAACCCGGCATAAAGTTTTTCGCGTTAAGAGAAGGCAAGCAGAGCGATTACGAACGCCCCTGCCGCAAGCGCTTGGATGCCCTTTTAATCGGAGAAGAATGCAGCATAACGATGACTGATATGACATTACACGCCAGACGTACCGAATATACTTATATGGGGTTAAGTGTGGTAGGAACTAAAAAAAGATGGGAAAGGGAAAAAAGTGCAAAATAAGGCACATGCTGCGCATGTATATCTACATATATAGTTACGCAATGTGGGCGACAAACTGACGCAGCATCTGTCTTAAGAGTAGCAATATTACAATCGAACTTTTAATCTGTCGAGCTTTTAAGTGATGGTATGCTGCGACCTTTACCTCTCGAACATAGAATGATATGTCTGCGCCCCGAAGCTGATTTGCATTAGAAAGGTTATGCTGTGCAAACGATGAAGATTCAGTGGCCTAACTTTCGGTGAGCAACAGTGCCTATGCAGACACTGCCACGTAAGTAGTGGGTGACGGATCTTCTTTTAGTTCCCTGGCCAGATGTTTTTGCATTAGGGGAGAAGGTTTATTAGTCCTTTGGTAAAAAAGTCAATTAGTCCAAAATGAAGTAGATAACTTTTTTTACACAGTTTACACTGATATCGGCAGTGAGAGGTTAGAGAGGCAGAAGGGGATAGCGCAACATTCGCGACTGGGATCACGCTACTAGGCCATTTCGATTGACTAGTTATTCAATTATTGTTATCTTTAGCGACCGTTTACAGTGCAGCAGAATCAGTGTTGTTTTGATTGATATGTGGGGTTTAACGTCCCCAAACCACCATATGATTATGAAAGACGCCGTAGTGGAGGGCTCCGGAAATTTTGAGCACCTGGGGCGTTTTAACGTACACACAAATCTGAGCACACGGGCCTGCAACACTTCCGCCTCCATCAAAAATGCAGCTGCCTCAGCCGGGATTAAATGCCGCGACCTGCGGGTCAGCAGCCGAGTACCTTAGCCACTAGACCACAGCGGCGGGGCAAAATTAGTGTTGTTGTCAAAAGCGGCTAGGCCTATAGCTGTTGGTGTAACAAATAAAATTTAATCAGAAGAGACAGATCGTATTGCGTTAGCCCAATCACGTTAACGACCACGTGTGTCCATGACTCTCGTGTACACACGAGCACTCGCAATGGAGAAAATGCGAGCCGCTCGTTACTTTTCCTCTTGTGACAGGCTCCACGTCAGCTGTCTGCTATAAGCCTGCACTTTGTCTCCACAATGCGTTTACGTAAGCATTTTACACTTCATGGCATTTCGCCGTTATTTTGACGAGCACGGTAGAGAATACTTCTTGGTAACAACGCATTCAGGTTCGATCTATGACCACTGGACGATCATACGTATCAAGTGCATGCTTCCCCATAAACTATGATGGCAAGCAGTTTACAGAAAAAATACGACAATTCAAAATATAAAAGAATGTGACAGAAACGTTAACTTGTTTCTAAAAAAACGATAAATAGACAGTGTCCGAATCATGCTCATCGCCTCCCGGTTACAACGAGTGCTGCGCCATAGGGGTGCGCGTGTTTCACAGATATACTCTACAAAAGCGCCAGCCGACGCATGGTGTTGGCGACAGACGGAATGGAAAAAAAAAAGGGGGAGGGGGGGTTAGAACAGCCGCGTTGGCAAAGGCTTGCATGGCGACAGTGAAGGTTGTGTTGTAAGCTTTACTTTTGGTCCTTTCTGGAACTAATATATGTTATTGTAATTTCAGCAAAACGCTGCATTCCATCGCTCGGCCAGACGACGAGACCACAACAAGAGTGAAACAAAAAAAAGTCAGTAGGCCATGTCCATCACCGAAAGTCAAGCAGCGTAAGAATAAATGCTGCCTACGGGTCGTTAGAATAGCCAAAACCCGAGCGCTGGATACAGCTGGTGTGTTCTATTTGTTTTTCCAGCTGGCGTTTTCTCGAGCTGGTTAAATTTCGGTGATGTATCAGGACAAACTCGCCCAAATGCTTGTTTTTACGACTGTAAGCCTAGCTGGCTCCATGAAAGGTCTTAAAAATGAGGAGGCGGAAGTTATAGAAGTTCCCGTTTTGTATTAACACGAGAACAAAGAGAAGCAGCGCCTTCGGCAACGCTGAGTCGTGCTCCTAAACTGGCGCTGCATTAATACCGTCTTTTCCTCAGATCCACCGGAAGTCTCTCTTCATTTCAGATGGGCTTTTAGACTTGCCCTCCAGAAACCATCAATTACTATTCAGACATTGAGACAACAGGCCCTTAATGGAAGAAAACACTTCGAGACTATCACCTCCACTTCATTTACGATGGACAAGATACTAAACCGAGCCTTCTTTCATTGAAGCTCACCAACGTACACGAACGTCTGTGACAGACTGGACGCTGTACGGTGGTGGTTAAGGGGTGGAGGGTGATTATATGAGGTGAGTGCATCTTTTTTTTCACCGCAAGACAGAATATGCAACAACCATAATAGGAACACTTTAAAACAAAACAAAAGTCGTTTCGACTCCCATGTCAGAGCGGAAACATTTAGTTTTTTTTATCGTGTTTTTATCATGGTCGCCGTTTCTTCTTTTCTTTCACTGCCTCCTCCAGACCAGACGGGATTTCGTCAGACCCTGGATTTTATCTCTTCACTTCAATACCCTCTCCCTCTCCTTCCTCCGCGCAGTGCCCGTGGGCATCCTTGTTTTTCGTTGTTTAGCTTCGAGACGGAGCAGTAGCCGGTTCAAACTGTGTCGAGCCGAGAAAAGCAGATGTGAACCAGGCCAATAACGGCAACAAAATCAGAACATGACGCAGCAAATGATGCATAATTTCCGCTTGGCAGCGCAACCATACGTTCACTGACTTCTAGTTGAAGTCGAAGAGAGATAGTAAGTGAACGTACTATCTCCCTTCGACTTTAAGTAGAAGTTCACCCAGCGTTCAAAGGATGGACGAGGGGGTGTTGGGGGCGCAAAGATAGGTGGGAAAATAAAAAAAAACAAGTATGGTCGGACTTTTTTGTATAATGGGCAGAGTAGAAAACCGTCGAAATTTAAACGTAAAACAGAAGAGTTTAAAATTGTATTGAATGATTTATATATGGGGTTTAACTTCCCAAGACCACCATACGATTATGAAAGACGCCGTAGTGGAGGGCTTCGGGAATTTCGCCCACCAGGGGTTCTTTAACGTGCCCCAAAATCTGAGCACACAGGCCTACAGCATTTTCGCCTCCATCGAAAATGCAGCCACCGAAGCCGGGATTCGATCCCGCAACCTGCGGGTCAGCTGCCGAGTACCTTAGCCATTGGAACACCGCGGCGGGGCAATCATAAACTGTAAGTTGCAATAAATAAACAGACGACAAAATAAAGTTCTCCAAAAGTGAAAAAAAAATGTGTTCAACAAATTGTTTAACGATTCTGCGGTATTTGGTACTCAACTATGGAAAAGTAGATAGTTTGATTGTTTAGTTTAATTGATTAGTTTACGCAAACAATTTAACGGGAAAAGAAACTTGAAGATCTCAAGAAAAACCCCCAAATAATCAAAATTACAAGAAGTTATTCAGATAAATAACGCCATAATTCCAGCGTTTGATGTGTCAAAACCCCTATATGAACGACGGCGTAGTGGAGGGCTCTGAAGATTGCTACCGCCTGGGTAGCGATTTTAGGAGGGCTCAAGTTTCAGGAGGGCTCTGAAAACCGCTACGGCCTGAGTAACAAGCGTCTAACTTTTATATTACATGGGCCTATAACCATCGAAACGGGCTGGCGTGGCCAGAATTAGGTACTGCGTAATTTGAGTCGCCAGTCGAACAGCATAGCCACTAGGCTACCACGGCAGGTGTTCCCACCCACATGGATGTGTCGTCGCAAGCGAATAACACAAGAGGGCCCCGAAAATTGAACACAAAAATACCAAGGAGTACAAGCAAGGCAGTAACATTGAGTTCCTAATATGTTGGAATTGTTGCGCAAATCATGTTCTATGAAGCTGTTCGATTCATTCCTAAACGGCTTGTTTCAAGAAGGGTCACACACAGCTCTTTTACAGTATATCGCGTTGTACTCGGAATTAATTTGCTCTGTATTTTTTCAACACTTCGACACAATGACGATAATGCTATGGCACTGCAGTCACTACAGAGATCACAACGGCATCGCAGCGAAGAAGGCAGCAGGATTAAGACAATATTGCAATAGTGGATTTAGAACAACGTGACCACAACGACATGACAGTGCAAGCTTGCTACCACTACCGATCCACACCACAGCACGAATTAACACGTGCATGAAGCTTCCTCACATCACAATACGCCACGCCACTTGGTCCAGCACACGCAGCACCACACACCACAACACAGCTCACAAAACACGCCACACAACAATTTATAGGAAACTGCCTTACGCTGATTTGCATACCCTGCTAACAAAGCAAGATTTTTGTATAACGTACGCCTGCTTTATACAGGTCAAAACAGTTCCACAACCACGTCTGTGCACTCTGACTCTTAATGTGAGTCATCGCACATATGGGTCTGCAGTACGCGCTATATCACGTCGCAAACGTAATAATCGAGCGGCAGACCTTCAGTTTGATGATAAAGACGCTAAATATAATGACGAAGGGTGCTCATAAGTAAGTGTCTGCGTGTCATAAAACGTCCCCAATAGTTTTCTTTTTGCGCCTTGAGACAACAAGACAACGAACCTGCTCAAAATATATTAATTGGATTTGCAGTACACAATATACCACGCCATTACGGTATTAGGGAAGCGACATATGTTGAGGATAGAACACTTGAGTGTTCATAAGTCACAAAACACCCCAAATATTTTGCGCGTGGTATCGAGATAACAGCATTTTCTTCAAGATTGCAGGACACGATGTGCGAAAATTACTGGTATGATGACAAGAGATAAAAATAAATGAACATATAAGTGAATAATTAGTAAATAAACAAATATGTACTGTATGCAAGAAAAGAAAACCTTCAAAAAAGTTTAACTCTCCAAAGCAAGCGTATCATCAAATTAAATAGCAGCAATAAATACATAACCTCGATTAATACGGCCAACTGTTCATGATGATGCCTAATGTGACGGTGCACCTGTTGCCATCCACGAAGTGAGTTATCGCTTGCTTCAGAAACAGAAGGAAAGACCTGCACTGCGTTCGTACAGGTATACGAATACGACAGCGAGCATGGCAGCAGCAGCTGCAAATGCCTCGCGAGCTGCACTTAACTGGAAGCTGCATTTTACAGTGTCATAACGCGCTTACTGGTTGATATGCCCACGTCTGTTGTTTTATTTTTTTTGCTATCACTACAGTGCGATACTCACCAGGTTGCGAAATCGGGATTAGGTAAGAAGGTTGGTTCGAATATCAATTTGCTAAAAACGCAATGAGATATAGGCACAGTGGCAATAAATATTGTTTCATAATTCGGCAAGCATGCTTTCCTTGCTTTAAGACAGTGACAGTTTAGGTGCAACTCGTATGAGCTTGTGTAAAAAAGTGGACATCATTATCAGGACAATGTTACGTGGCAGGTTGTCAGACAAAATGATTGGAGCTCATGAAGCCCTAACTTTAAATACTGTTTTTGTCGCTACGTGCCGTCAGGTATAGCTAGCGACTTCGCGCATCGCCATATGTGCCATTCGCTTTTAAATTTATTACAAATTTCTTTAAGGTCACGTACAGTTATCTCTGTGGCTTCCGGTAAACCGCCTAAGAAGCTAGTGTGTGGGTTACCACAATTCCTCTTAAATTCTGCGCAGCAAGACTTAGATGTAACGATCAAGCAAGGTATCTGGCGTCATCAGTCAGAACGATATTCAACTGAGATCATGATTAATACTGGAAAAAACAGTGAAACTTAAAAAAAACGAGGAACAAAGAAGGCACAGTTAAGAATGTCCTTGCACTAAACTCTCTTCATGACGACTACGCATATTTTTTCCAATAGTCGTATGACGTTCGTTCCAACCACGTTGATGCGGAGCTTTATCTAGAATGAGATGAGCAGAGACTTATCTCTACAAAAAAAAAGAAAAAAAGAAACTCGGCAACATTATTTTTATTCTTTCTTCAGGAACTGCGAAGCTGTTTAGTTTTTTTAACGATATCTGATGAGATTGAAGTCATAGTCACTATGAGTATGAGGACCAGTTTATTAAGGAAGGCAAAAAACAGCGTTTTGCGATAGGCTCGAAGTTGCATAAGAAAATGTCTACTTAGGACAGACAGTAACCGCAGAGCCGGACCATGAGAGTGAAAAAACTAGAAGAATAAAGACCGAGTGAATCAAATTCCGCAACCCTTCTCAAATTATGAATGCTGGTTTAACACTAACCCTCAAGAGGAAGGTATACTACAACAGCTGCACCTTGCCGCCTCTTACCTACCGAGCAAGAACCTGAAAGCTTACAAAGAAGGTTCAGCTTAAATTGACGACAACGCAGTTAGCGATGGAAAGGAAAATGATAGAGACAAGAAAAGACCAGAGTGGGTCAGGGAACAAGCCGGGGTTGTAGATATCATAGTTGAAATCAAGAAGAAGAAATGAATATGGACCGGGCATGTAGCGCGTAGGCACGATAACCACTGATAATCAAGGATTGCTTACTGGATTCCCACAAAAGCCAAACGCACGAGGGATATACAAAAAATCATGTGAGGAGAAGGGATTGACAAGTTTGCAGGTATAACGGTGCAGCAGAAAGTATAAGATCGGGCTGATTGGCGGAACATGGGAGAGGCCTTTGCCCTGCAGTGGGCGTAGTCAATCTGAGGATGACTACGATGCTTTCGAGCTAGCTCAACCCTCCAGTGCTTCAAAGTTTGGCATAAATGAATGTCGTGACAAGCACTAGACTGAGATATTTTGAATTGCTCGCTCAAAATAATGACGAAATCGTGGCGAGAAAAAAATCATACTTGCAGAATTTGTAATTATTTCGAGCTCACATAACTGCCTAGGCTAATAAGGTACACGTGAGGATTCTTTTCCATCGCTGAAATTTGAACACTAAGCTGTCTTAATTTGTTTCTTGTTAGGCTCATGACACGTGGCAATAATCTTACTTAACTAGCTGCCAAGACGCTAATACAGGGCCTTCGCACCAGTTTCACACTTTACCCTCTTTGATTTAGCAGTAAAAAATGAATTAAAGGCGAGAATATTTTACACACAAAACTGAACGATTCACATCGTTCGACGCTTAAAGTGACGATAAAAATGTTAGAGAGAATGACCAATTATTATTTTATAAAAATTGAGAATTATTGTGCGGCACGACGGCTCAGAAGCTTCAGTTTTCAGATGGCACAAATGCGCATGACACATCGTTCAGGCGCCAAGAAGAAGCGATGACATTTAATATTTCAAGGGTTCAGCGCCGTAATGGTGACAGCAGCGGGGGCATGACGCGCGCACCACGGAGCACCTGCCGCTTCCGCGTTTCGTCACCGAAACAGCATTCACTCCCATCGCTCCTCTTTGAGCCTTCTCTCTCTCTCTCTTTCTTTTTTCCAGCAGTTATAGTGCGCCATCTCACCACACTGAGGTTATCACGCTTGAAACTAATGAAAACGATGAAGTAAGGCCAAACCTGTTAATCCATCGAAGGCCGAGGTAGACCGGAGAATCCGTTCAACAGATCTGTCCCTCTCGGCGATGTCAAGGGCCACCAGACTTTCTTTTCCGAACCGGAGTTCACACGCGCACAGACACGGAGGGCAAAAGACGTTACGAAAAAAATACAGCGTATACGGTGACAGAGCAGCAGTGCAGAAGCCGGAACGAAGCGGTCGGTTGCCAAGTTCACAAAACGATCGCTGGAATCGCAGGGGTCGACGAGCTGTGGGCGTAGTCACACAAAGACACTGAATACGTTGGGAGCCGGATCGATGAACTTCGTTGATCAAAGCACATGTCGCAAGTTGCACACACTCACAGCCTCACACGCGCACCAAAGAATAGAAGGACGGCGAAGTTCGCGAACACGCACACGATAAGTGATAACGCGACAGAGAAAACTGCCTACCTTAAACTACGTCATGACAACAGTGTGCACAACTATTGCAAGCTTGCGCTAAAAGAATATTAGAGCACATATGCGCATATGGTCGTGGTGTACGAGCTAAATGATTTCGCACCGATTTGACTTGGCACCTGGCAAAGTGCCACGAAGTATTTCGCCGCTGGGCCGTGAGCGACAGCGTGATGAGGAGAGATGACAGGCAGTGAAAATTTCGAGGAAATAGGGTTATTGAGTTCAAGAAATGGAGAGAAAGTGAGATGATGTCAGTGAATAATTCTTAAAAAGAGGAAAGCACCGCGAAGCAGGGAATAGGTGAAGGAGAAATCACTGAATGTGTTGCCGCGAACACGTGCACAGAATCCGTCGAAGGATAAACAAAAATATAAAATAGTGCACAGAAGCGAATCACTGTAGCAGAGTACGTCGACGTGTGATCGGCCAGTCATTCACTTTTTGATGCGTGAGAACAACAACACCATGATGCGTTAATGAACGCGCACATCAGAAATGACATCCACGGTAGCGCTCTGCGCAAGTAAAATTGCCTTAGAATTCCCAGGTATCACATCAGCTATCACCGTGCACCTCTTCTCTAATAGTTTGGCTTCCGAACGACAAGGGTGTTGATAGTACTGCCGTCCACCGAGCCTTCGAAGTAAGCTGTGACCTTTTTTAACAGCGTTTCTTCGGGGAAGAAAAAAAAAATCCAGTTTTCACTTGAATGGTCCTGAGAAAAGTATCACACTACTAGCCAGACGAAAAAAAAAAAACAATTCGTTCCAACGTGGGCTTACAACAACCGGTGAATTCGCTCGATGCCTATGTTTGGAACTGCGATCGTCGTCTGTTTCCAACGTCACACAACGTCCGTCCCACCACGGTCAACAGCGTCGTTAAAACGTCGACTACATTGCCAAATATTAAGTGACAGATGAATGTGCAGAGAAGGGGGCGAGCTCCAGCCTGATGCACACCGCAAAAGAAACGCACTAGGAGTGAGCTCTCGGCAGCAGCAGCTGCCAACGCACCGTCGCCCGCCGAACACTGATCGGCAAACCGTCGGGAGCGCGCGGCGCGCGTTGTCACGTGGTGCGCGAGTTCACCCGCGAAGGAAAGGAAGCACCGAGAGAGAGGAGGAGAATGCGCTTTCGTTTTTCTTCGCTGGCCAGAGAGGGAAAGAGAGCGCGGAGGCAAAAAGTTGATGGGATCCCGAGACGCGCATAGTCGGCCTCGGGCTCTAGCGGGTCGCTCCGACTTTTTCCGAGAAAAGTGACGGCCACTATCAGTCGCCCATGATTGATTGATATGTGGGGTTTAACGTCCCAAAACCACTATATGATTATGAGAGACGCCGTAGCAGAGGGCTCCGGAAATTTAGACCACCTGGGGTTCTTTAACGTGCACCCAAATCTGAGCACACGGGCCTACAACATTTTATCAGTCGCTCATGGCCAACAAAATCTTTTCACTACGTGCACGAGCGCGCATTCGAGCAATTTTTACAAGAACAGTACAGAAGATATGACAAAGATGCCACATTCGATACAAAATGTGGTTCGCATTCTTGTAGCCAGTTGACATTATTGGTTACATGTTTCTTCTATATTTTCGTGTTTGTCTGTAATTCCTTTACACATGACCATAATATCCGGGGTTTTGTGTTCCAAAACCGCTATATGATTATGAGAGATGTCGTAGTACTGCTCTCCGCAAATTTTGATCGTCTCGTGTTCTTGAGCGTGCACTTACATCGAACTGTGTACAAGTCTCCAAAATTTTACCTCCATCGAAATGTGACATCCTCAGCTGGGACCGAACCCACAACCTTCGGGTCAGCAGCTGATCACCATAAACGGCTCTGCAGTGGTGGACAACATTTGTTCGCGCAATATATATCTGTTGCAGTAAGTGAGACGCTTAAGAGGCTACTTGCAAGTGCATAAATACCGGCTGTGACATATGAGTGAACCTCTTGTTATGTGCAGATATTTAGGATGTGCCGTAGCGACGCCTTGCGGCTTTGTAAAGGGCGCTTCAGCGCTTTGTAGTGGGTCGTTGTCCTCTTCAGCTCCTTTTAAATACGAAGCATTTCTTAGCGAACTTCGGCGACTTTGAACGTATCTATCTATCTATCTATCTATCTATCTATCTATCTATCTATCTATCTATCTATCTATCTATCTATCTATCTATCTATCTATCTATCTATCTATCTATCTATCTATCTATCTATCTATCTATCTATCTATCTATCTATCTATCTATCTATCTACGAGTTTTAGCTCTCCTGGGCGTTTAGATAATAGTATCGATACCAAACTTGGTATGGCATAACATGACTGTATGAAGAACATAATTGACTAGTCATAACATCAAAATCATGAAATGTATGTTATGAATGTCATGATTCACATTTCAAGGTCCTGCAGCTCTTGCGGTGGTTTCGTTCACACGGCATGTAGAAAAACTGGTATGATATGATATGATTGCACGGCGAACACAAGCGACAGACCCTAACCTGAAAATCATGACATGTGTGTCATGTAACAACATGACTACATGCCACGCTCATGATGCACCGGTGGCTGTTTCACTGGCTTCACTGATACCACATTTGGTATTACGGGACGTGAATGGATGACGAAGTTATGATACTGGTGCAAACGTGATAAACATGAGATGCGCGTCATGTAACAACATGACTACATGCTACGCTCATGATGCCCTGGGAGCCGTTTCACTAGCTTCACATATGCCAAATGTAGTGTTACGTGACGTCAAAGGATGAGGAAAAATTCGGCAGATCCCACGTACCTGGGAATCCACATTATGTGAGGCATGCGGAAGAAAGGTGACCGTATTGCAATTTTTTATTGAGCGACACTTTACGACATGTTACGCACTGCTACGAGAGACGAACGGGTGCCGCTTTAAGGAGCTTAGCCCCTAAAAAGAGAAAGTTAATAGCAAGCGCTGTGGAGACTCGTCAGAGTTAGGCGTTCATTAGCGTTCGAAAGAGCACTTCCCAAGAATGACATCTGCACCACTATTTTTAAAATACTCAGCGAACACTTACAAGTATGAAGCAAATGACCACACCCGATGCGCTTCTTGTGGCAAGAAAAGACAATGTGCCTGTGTGACGTTGCAGAATGCCAACCCTGTTTCTGAAGATTCTTTTTTATTTATTTTCGAGCTCTGGAAATAAGAATTTCTGCTTCCGGTTATAAACAGCGTACTTCAACGCCATACTTAAATAAGTAGTAATAATTGAGAAAATTGTATAGCGAATGCCATAAAAGAAGGCATTAATTATCTCTCCAGTTTTTTTTTTCTTGCTAAAGTTTCCATCAAGATGGCCAGCTTATTTTCAATAAACTTGACCTTAGTGCCAATCACACATGCACAGATCCATAGGTTCAATTGGGCGCTGCTCCAAAAGCACGCCCAAAAAATTACAATGTGCGTCATCACAAACAAAAGCTGCAAGTGACAGAAAAACCTTGAGGTTAATCGGCATCTGTAACTCATGACTGACCCTTTATATTCACCGAATTCAACAAATTTGTGTTAATCAACCCTGGTTAATTGTTCGTACTTCACATGGCAGTTGGTTCTCGATATAGTGGCATTGTTTCGTGCCCGAAGATTTAGTGTATTCATTTCTTTCATAGAGATCAACCTATTTTCGTCCCCCGCTGCTTCCTGTTGCCTGCGCACAAACCAAATGACCCAGTTCAATTAATACATGAAGGGTATAAAAATCCGTGAAACAGCGTGCTCCTAGTATCATATTCAGGGTAAAGTTCACAGGACCAGATTTATTTGATAAGCCAACGTCGTTCATAACGCACATGAAAGAGGACAGGGAAAAAAGCTGTTACTTGAAACACCTGTAATTTGAACTAAGAACGTCAAAGTGTACCGACACAAAATTTCACGGCTAAGATCGCCCGCCTAATCAATTTCCTTGAATATCTGTATCTCAACTACGAAATATCAGCAGTGAATCTATTTTGGAGTGTATTTTACATGATTTCCGAAAGCTGAATTATGACGGTATTGACACGCTCAAAAGTGGCCCCAAAGTGACCCCTCTATACTTCCCACACGTCCACACGCTGCAGCCAACAAAAAAAAAAAAAGCTGTGATGACGTCAGAGTCACCATTTTTCTTTGGCTGCGTTCACTCCAACAGACTACTAAAACTCGGCGGCTGCTTGCGTGGCTGCGGCGCACGCGTTGAAAGTTTTGTGTTTGGCGACAAAGCTGTCCCGTTCCGTGTTTGAAAAGACTTTGATGTGGACCTTGCGGGAGTTGGTCGCGTTTCTGCGTGCTGACGTGGTCGAACGCTACACACGCTAGACGGTGATACCTATAACCAGTGGCTTGCACGTTCCCTGCACGTTTCGTTGTTCAGACTCGAATACGAAGCCATCTTCTTCAATTACTTTTTAAAATTTTTTACCCAACTCCTACCCGCACCCTGTTGAAAGCTTTTAGCGCCCAACGTCCCAACGCAGTTTTTGCACTGCCATGGGATCGGAGGCATCGGAAGTGTTCCGCACATCTATGGGTTTGGGATTGCCTCCGAGATTTGTGCACTTTCGGCCAAACGACGATCTTATGTGATGGCATCATCATGTGACACTCCGTTATATGGCGTGACAGCGACTTCATGACGGCGTCATACATTTTGGCTACTTGTGACGTCTCTTTGACTTCATAGTGTGACGTAAGAACGTGATGAATATCTTAATATTCTTTTTTAACCATTTGTGTGGACGCCGATGCCAGCAGTCATTTTTGGAATTTAATCAATTATTTTATGTTTCCGCCTTAATAAAATATGAGTCACTTGGAGGGAGCAAACCACGGCCCCATAGCGACGCCGCTGTGACGGCAATTCTATGACGACACAAGATTGACGATGACACTGTTTTGACTAAGGACGAGATGGCGACACTAAAATGATCATGACAGCTTGACGACAATCGTTAGACTCCCGTAAGGAGCAAGCCATAGTGATCACTGATCAGCTTTGAAATCGCTAAGATCTGTAAGGGGGCAAGTGCTGCTGTGGCTCTAAGCAGAGTAGAGGCTATGTATGCATCTGATCTGAGAGTACTGAGCTGCACTCACTGGGACTTGTCGACTTAGCGCCGTGCAAGAACAAGCGGGCTTTCGCTCTACCATATATTTTCCTAAAGTTGAAGCCACGTTCATTTCTCACAGTGCCAAACAATTACCCTGGGAAAGAAAGACGACGAAACAAGGCCTATCTAATAAAAAGATAAAAGATCGATGCACCTCATTCCGTCTCATAGAATAAATTCCAATTTTTAAGGACGACGTGGCACAAGTGGCGCACGTACATGGTTCTGTGGCTGTGACAAAAACGTACGGTAAATCCGCAGGTCAAAGCATGTGTGATGTCAACATCAGAGTCACTTTCGCTTCCGTTATAGCGCTGCAAACCCCGAACTGTAAGGTCTCGAGCGCTTACAATGAGTTCCATGGGGTAAAATAAAATTACCGCGATGCACCGTGAACATCCCGGAAAACTCCCGAAATTACTTCACTGGTTACCTACGCGCAATCAGTGAAATAATTTCGGAAATTTATCGAAATAACCTGCTGGTGGAGTTTAAATTCAACACTGCATACATTAAGATTCAACACCACCAGCAATACCACTGTAAATATTCTCTTAATAAAATTCACAATCCGCACTCTAATTATCTAGCACCACTTTATTATGTCCCTCTCTTGTGAATCTTCCTTGAGGCATCATAAATGTTCAACGGCCCCGCCGCGGTGGTCTAGTGGTTAAGGTACTCGGCTGCTGACCCGCAGGTCGCGGAATAGAATCCCGGCTGCGGTGGCTGCACTTCCGATGCAGGCGGAAATGCTGTAGGCCCGTGTGCTCAGATTTGGGTGCACGTTAAAGAACTCCAGGTGGTCAAAATTTCCGGAGTTCTCCACTACGGCGTCTCTCATAATCACATGGTGGTTTGGGGGCGTTAAATCCCACATATCAATCAAATGAACTATAAATGTTCACCGGAACACGGATTTGTTGAACGTGGTTAATTCAGTAAGAAAACGGTAGTAAACGTTCCTATCCAGCTTTCTGTGTTGAAAGAGCATCCTGGATTAAGGGCTGTGTAAAGTGTACACAATTATTGTAGTAAACTATAGGACCCTATTACAAAAACAATGTGAAGGATTCCAGCCTCTTAAACGCAAGCACAAGGAAAGAGACGCACAGGACAAACCTGGACTTGAAGGCCTTCCGTAGAACACCACCGAAAAAAGCGTAAAGAACTAGCAGTATCAATCATGCTAATATACAAACACAATTCAAACCCTCCGCCTCGCTTCCTCATCATTTTGACCGGACTTTGGCACGTGCAACACATGCGGTGAACAAAATGGAGCTTGTTAGATTGCATGTGTGTTAGTATGATGGCTGCTGTTGGTGGTTAATGCACGCGTGGTAGTGCTGTAGGCAGTACCCTTTGTTATTAAACTGCGGTTGTAAGTTCAGGTTACTCTTTCCTCCAGTAATGTGTAGAACATTACTGGAGTCGGTATGCACCAATGTAGGATTTTCTGTCACCAAGTGACCGAGCTTTAGTTAAGGAATTCTTAGGGGAGACGACGTAAGTGAATGCAGCGTATGTTTAAATGTGAATTTGTCAAATGGTAAGGTTACAACAAAAAAAGAGAGAGAAAGGTAAGCATTATGTGGAAGCCACGAATAATAAATGAAAGCTAAATATATTTTTTTACGCTGCACCAAAGAAGAGTTAAGGGGAGTCTGGTAGGAAAGAAAGAAAAGAATGTGCAGGTGATGCTAATAATGTTAAAGAACAATACAAAAAGCACGTACGCCCCCCCTCCCCTTTCTTTTTCTGATGTTTGGTTTCTTTGAGGATTTTATTAAATGATATGTGGGGTTTAACGTCCCAAAACCACCATATGATTATGAGAGACGTCGCAGTGGAGGGCTACGAAAATCCAGACCACCTGGAGTTCTTTAACGTGCACCCAAATCTGAGCACACGTACCTGCAGCATTTTCGCTTCCATTGAAAATGCAGCCGCCGCAGCCGGGATTAGATACCGCGACCTGCGGGTCAGCAGCCGACTACCTAAGCCACTAGACCACCGTGGTGGGGCGTCCTTTGAGGTTTTTTTCTTCGGTGCTTATTATTTGATACTATTAGAAAAGTATTAGAGTTTTTTCAAGGCACCTCTATTTCATTCGAGTATCGAATCGAATTGAATGCTATTGGATACATTGTTCGAAAATTTCAAATACTCGTGGAACTTTAGTAATTCTTTCCTTCTTTATTTCTTTTGAAGTGTGCAGTTTGCTTACTACACCCTCTCTCACACTCTTTCCCTTAGAAACCAGTTCTGCACATCATCACGCAGGTACGTATCGGTATCCTACAAGCTTCCACAGATATCATGCGGGAACCGGTACAGGTCACGACGTACGGCAAGTTGCAAACACTGTTAAGCATTACCTATTCCTGTGATACACTCCAAAATCCATTAAATATGGTCTGGCGTGGTGGTGTAGAGGTTTGGGTGCTCAGCTGCTGATGCGAAGGTCGCAGGTTCGATTCCAGCAACGGCGGTTCCATTTAGAGGGAGACGAAATGCTAGATGCGCGTTTCCTGTGCGACGCCAGCGTTAAAGAACCCCAGATGGCCAAGTTTCCGGAGCCCTCCACTACGGCACTTCTCGTATCGTGGTTTTGGGACGTTACATATGTGAAGAAGAAGACGTGCCTGCCGCAAACAGCATCGCCAACGCCCGGCTCTCTCATTGATTGATTGATATGTGGGGTTTAACGTCCCAAAACCACCATTTGATTATGAGAGACGCCGTAGTGGAGGGCTCCGGAAATTTTGACCTCCTGGGGTTCTTTAACGTGCACCCAAATCTGAGTTCACGGGCCTACAACATTTCCGCCTCCATCGGAAATGCAGGGTGTTCTGTGGCTGGGCTGGCAGAAAACAATACGTTCTCTACATCCAGCGCACGCTAACGAATTTTCGCTGCTTGGTCATTTTATTGCAAAGACAATTTTATGGACACTCTCGGCTGGATTTTGCCACCGGCGTCGGCGTCGATGTCGTGCACAGTATATGTATATGTATGTATATATATGAAAACCCAAGAAAGAAAGAAAAATCAGAAAAACTCTGGCGCGCGGAATCGAACGTAGGACCTCCATGTTCTGAATGCGAGGCGTTAACCACTGAGCCATTGTGGGGTCACTGGGCTCCCTCCTTGGTCATTTAAACGGCAAGGTATTTATATATACCAGCTATCGCTGTTGGCAGGCATCTCGTATGAAAACTATCGCATTTTCAGCATTATTAGAAAGATGGCGCAGTGAGCACGCATGGCGGCTCTCATCTCTCACGCGTACTTTGGCCCGCGTAGCGAATAAGGTGGTGTACACTCGATCACGCGCCCTTATCTTGCAGTGGGGAGGTCCGTACGTCTCGTAAGTTTTCTGTTGCAGTTACCGGATGTACAAAGGTCACTGTAATTGTTGCACATCCTCCATTTGCGAAAAGGGTGCGCTTTTGAGACAGGGCGAAGTAACAACTGAGACGTTTATTCGCGTTCATCTGTACCTGTGAGTACGTTTCGTGCGCCATTTGTGCATGAGAAACGCAGGGCACGTTTCGATCTGCTTACCAGTCTGTGCGGGACCTTCCGATTCGTTTCTATCGCGTTCATTGCTTCGCCTTTGCGGCAAAGCTGCTGCTTTTTTTTATTACTAGAATAGCCATGTTCACGGGCATTTAAAATAGCTCCGTCGTCGTCTTCGTTGTCCTTGCTACCGCAGGTGCCTTTTTAGTGGTGGTGTAGGTTGAAGCATATGGAGTGCATTTAGGAGCACCGCCGTAGACACCAGATGTCCAAACACAGGTATTATCTAAATAAACCAACATAAGAACAGGATCCGGCATACGTTTCACAATACCGACTACAATTATGTGGAATCGTATGGAGATCAAGCCGCCAAACTAAGGAACACCATAATGCGTGAGGCGTCGGGAAGTCGGCCCACTGTCAGTTCGCACAAAGAATGAACTCCTGTGATGGCAAGCGACCGATGCAGCAGAAAACTCGACTATCAAGACCAGCTGATTCAAAGGTATCAAATGTGGTATCACGAGAAACATTCCCATAGGCTCCTTTGACATCCAACAGTAATGGGCCAGATAACAACCCGCTCATTTTCTGGCATAGAACAAAAGTTACCAAATCAATTAGATTAGTTGACAGTTTAAGTTGATGTGTTTGCATTTCGTTTAAATTGTCCAGAACATATTTGAGTCTGTTATAGTAGGTTTTTGTTCTAGAACAAAAAGTAAACATTTTTTTTTTTTGCCAATCAGGCGCGACTGACATTCCAATTCTTTTTAGCTCACACATATTACGCTTTATCCGGCAAACACTTAAAGTCGAATTTTACACTAAAGAATTAAAATTACTCGAATGAGGTCTGATTGTAAGAAAACAAGGAACGAAGCCTACACTACGCCAGTCACAAAGTGTTAGAGAAGATAGAACATTTAAAACGTGCTGCTGTGTTTCCTGTCGACTGTTGCTAGCTGAATCAAAGGCATCCCCGAAAGCAGCCACTTGAGGTCAAGGAACTAAGAAAATTTGCAATGCACGCATCTAACTTCCCTACCACCCCACAAGGCCGACGGCCAAAGATAGGACGATGGCTATTCACGATAGCTGAGAAATAAAAAAAAAAGCATTTGAGTTCATCCGAGATTTCACCATACGTAGAGCCTAGCCTTTCATTTCTTTTTTCTCCTATCACCTGAGGTCAATTTCAAATGGCGAAACATTGTTCGAACGCCCGATTGTTTTGTATCCGCCTACTTTGAAATTCAGTTCACACCACAGGTGCAACCGAATACATTGCGCCACAGCTTTTTTTTTTTTTTGGGGGGGGGGTGAGGGGGTTACATCGTGTTTGAAATGCAAACCCCACTGAAAAGTTCCCGTTCCACGAACCAGCTTTCTGGTCACTCACCTTTGTCTGTTCCCTCAAGGCTTCATTCTTAATCGAGTAGAATAAATGTGACCCAAGTAAACAGAGTACATTATCGGAATGTGCAAAACACTACAAAAAAAGCTGACTTCCAACTAGTTTCAACATTTTTTTTTGGTGCGTGCATAATAAAAGTGGGAGCATCTAAAAAGTACGCGTAAACTATTTGGGGCCATTGTTGTACCTACTTTATTAACGCGATAGTGTTAAACAGCTCGTTTCGGAGAAATTTAGGTGTCGGCGTCGGTGAACGTCGTTGGTTGTGAGCGAAAATCATTATCTTATGTGTGACCGCAAAACCCATATCGAAGCAAATAAAGTACATAATCATAAAAAAATCCTGCAGCAGACTGCACAAGGTTGATTTGGTTTTAAGTGGGTATCAAACCCCTGTCGTTTGCGTGGAAAGCGGATGTTTTGCCACACGACCACGCATGTTATTTTTGTTTCTAACTTGCGGTATTTTTAACGCTGTGTGTTATAATGAACATAAAATGACACTTATAGTATGGAACATAAGTACAATCACACAGCGACAATAAGCGCTCTAGCATTACTATGGAAACACTCGACAAGTAAGGAAGTTCAGTAGAGCCGTGAGAGCTCTTCAAATTGCGTTATACACAAGATGTGACAACGCCAAGCAGCTCACCAAGATGAGGTACCAATCTAATTTGAAATCCATTTCATCATAATTGTCTTTCAGATTTCAGCCATTCTAATAAAATGTGACCACGAAGAAATGCTCTGTTCTGCATTGCGGTCTTGCATACGCGTCTTCCATAGGCTGTGTATACCCATGGGGAAAACCATATCAAAAGGCACTTCAACAAGAGATGTTGGCAAAAGATAACGGATAGTGTAAGCTTCCTCTGCTTGGAAATGCAGTGAAAGTAGCTTTCATGCTTAACAAACACATGCGTCCTGAATACATGCTTCACAATGCAACATGGAATATTGCAGTAATAATGCATGGTACAACCGTCCATTGCCAACGGGCGTCCGATTATGTGATGATCATATTGGCTACGTGGTTGAAAGTGGGTACTCCACTGCAAAGAGCACATATGCTACTGCGCCTATTCCCTTGAGGCCAGGTAGTGGGTGCATTGCAAATTCAAAAAGTTTTCATGCACCAAGTGTTTAAAGTGCGCGCATGGAACCGGATGTCGCTATCGCGTTCAACTCCTCAAGGAGAAGCTGCTTCAGGGTTCCCTCAATTTTCCAGTTCAGGGTGGTTCTGCAATGCGGATAATTTGGCTCATTAGGAAAGGTAATCGACAAAGAAGATAGCACAGACGTCCTGTACCAGTGTCTGAACATGGGCGACGAGTAAGTGAACCGACGTATATGTTTCTACACTGCAAAGAAACGAACTAATAGAGATCATAGGAGTTCTCAAAACACGCTAATCTGGGTCGTCGCTCGTGTAAGAAGTGTGACCTTTTCTGGACTGGAGGAAAGAGGTATAAAAAAACAACAACAAAAGAGAGAAAGAAAGGATGACAGAAAAACAAAAATCAGAGAACGAAAAAAACAAAAAAGAAAGAGGGTAATAAATATATAAAAACAAGTGACACAAAAACTAAATAAATAAAAATAAATGATGGGTGTCATGTACAAGCTGCTAGGCTGTCACTCGCAGGCAGGTGCGTCGCTACAGAACAATATAGCCTCAAGCATGAACCCAGCGGTGCGAACACAGAAGGTGGTAAACCACCGGGGGGTGCGGAAAGACCGTTTGATATCACTCGCGTGGTCTGTAAGATTTTTCGCTTGACGGCACATCTAGTAGACACTGACTTCCCGCTCAGTCTGCGCACAAAACAGAGATAAGCCGGCCTCTTCCATAACAACACCTATTATGTCTCGTCAAGGAGGCCCTTAACTTCCTTCGTGCCTGCGCATATGTATACGACCATAGCAGGAACGATTTAGTATGCCAGCCTCGACTCTATCCACGCCTAAGGTGGCCGCTTGAATTCGGGCAGTCAGACTGCAGATATGCCACTCGCATCACACGGCAAGAATCTTGTCGCAGTCCTGTTCTGGACAAACGCACGTACGTCGTTTGCATCGCAGATCCGATCACGCCAATGGCCTAATGTGAATACTAAGATTTCTTACTTGCAACATTGCGAGTGAAGGGTGGTGCGGAAGTAAATGAAAGAGCACGAGCAGCCGGAAAAAGGGAGCATATACCTATATAAATGTTAGCGTAAGCCAATTTACGAGTTAATAATCACTTCATATTGTGTTGCTTGAACCATATGAGGTTAATTTGTGAATTTCGTGTTGTGTTCGCCAGCCGCCAGGGAAGTTCGCAAAAAGAAAAAGTAAGCTTAAGAGCGCTGTGGGCACTCCGCAACAAGCGTAAACATTCGAGATCTTTTCGCAAGGCTACAGCGTTTCTTATGTAGTGAGTGAGTGACAGAGAAAGTACATGACTTTAGATGCGGAGAAATGTTTGTCATACAATGTGTCCCTCAAGAATATTGTTATGATGGTTCCTGAAATAACGGTATTTTTGTAATGTACCATTGGAAGGATGCGATAGTTCAACACGGTTCAATGCTCGATAGTTCAATGCCCGAATTGCCAAGGGTCACATGCAGCTTCGTCGAAAGAATGCCCCAAAGTCCAAAGAGAAATAGCGGTATTGAAACAAATGGTCAGAGACAATTCGTCGCATCGAGAAACTGCCTGGATGGTCCGAAAGAGGCGTCATCGTCACCGCAGTTCAACAAAGAATGCTGCAGACGCTGCATCGAAAGCGCCACACCACCACCCTTCTCTTCCACCGCCCTTGCCTCCCAGACCGATGGCGGCCAGCGCGGTCAACAAACCAACGAACAGCAATGTTGCAGATGAATCAGTTTGGCCTTCATTGCCGAAATCACAGCCGCCTGCAAATTTCAAGTGCACATCGACAATCACATCCCTTCAACCAGCCACTGACAAGCTGCCTGAGGAGGACACAGAAGTCATCAGAATGTTCCGAACACTGCTGGATGCCTTGCGAAAGCTGCGCAGCAGCCTGAGTCTCCCCTCGCTCAGAGTGCACTACAAGTACTGGATGCTCTAAGTCCAGTATAGCAAGTCTCTAGTAGCAACCATGGCTCGACCAATTTTCTCCTTCCGCAACGAGGTCCGACAAGCGTCGATACTGCAGTGGAATGCGAGAGGCCCGAGATCCCGCATCTCTTCATTCCTTCAGTATATATTCATGAATCGTATTCCTATAATAGTTATATGTGAACCAAACGTGCAACAACCTTCTAAACTATCAGGGCATGATTATTTCGTTTCTTCAACGTGCGAGGAACGCAGCAAGGTGGTTGTTTACATTCGCACCGATTTCACATATGTGCATCACGCAGTTCAACCGCATGATGACAATCAATATGTCTGCTTACGTGTTAATAAGCAAAAAGTGTCATGCGAACTCATTGGTGTCTACATATGACCATCCGGACGGTTTGAACAAGACCGACTACGATACATACTGACAACAACTACGGGCCCGTAGGTTATAACTGGAGACTTCAACGCACATCACTTAATATGGGGTACTTCGACGATCAACGCTAAAGGAAGAAACCTCGTGTCATTCTCCTCCAAGCACGACCTATGTTTCTTAAATGATGGCAGTCCTACATACCTGCGGGGCCTTACGTGCAGCAGTTGCCTCGATTTGACTCTGGTATCCAGAAACTTCCGGTCGCAAGTGCAAAGGTTTTCAGACATCGAAACGCATGGGAGTGACCACATTCCAACTTATATGCGAATAAGGGTCTTACTAACTACTCTCTTAAGATCACAAAACGAAGAGTTGAATGGTCAAAATTTCAGCGACTCATCGAAAATACATGCCATGAAGACACTGACCAGAACTTGGAGTATGTCACCAGAGAGGCAATGAGGGAAGCTTCCTGTCTTCTCCCGTTCACCAGCAAGCGTTCAGATTTCGACGTTGAACTGGAAAAACTGTGTGCGCTTCGCCGAAGGGTGGAAAGAAGATACAGACGGACGAAAGCAATATGTGACTTGAGGCATACAGGAAAAAGTCCAGCGACGTTTAGGCAAACTTGAACACAAACGCTGGAAATCATTCTGCGAATCATTGGATCCCCGAAAGCCGTTGTCACGCATGTGGAGCACTATTCGTGTCCTGCGCTCGACTCCCCAACAAAGACACCCGTTCATGGCTTTAGCCCTACATTTAGGCCGCACCCAACTTGAAGTGGCAAATGAGTTTTGTACGCGAATCGCTGGCGTGTCCGCCTTGTCCGCTGGCACCATTAGGAGTGTGATCCCTGAACCCCGCATCTCAGAAATGGACAATCTTTTCACTATAGAAAAACTTGACGCATCTTTGGCGGCTTCCCGACGATCATCTTCACCAGGACCCGATGGCATCACCTACGCCGCTCTAGCCAACCTTCAACAGGAGGCCAGGGTACAGTTGTTATGCTATTACAACCACTCACGGCAGGCGGGCATTGTTCCCCAGGATTGCAAGATAAGTCGACTTGTGCCACTACTCAAACCAGGAAAGTCACCATTTCATTTTACATCATTTCGCCCTATTGCCCTCGCAAGTTGCGTAGGAAAAGTCATGGAAAGGATGATACTTACACGCCTAGGATGGTACTTCGAGCGCTACAACGTATACCCAAACTGCATGACGGGTTTTCGGCGAGGTAGGTCATCTCTTGACAACGGGATTGATCTCACAACATTTATCCAGCAACAGAAGAGCCTCAAGCACATACCACTGGCACTCTTCCTCGACGTCAAAGGAGCTTATGATAACGTAACACATAAAGCCATCCTAGACTCGTTGGAAGCTGTCGGAATCGGTGGTCGGATGTTCCAATGGATCCAGGATTATTTGACGAGAAGGTCCTTTTTTGTACAAACCTCAGATGGACCTACCACCAATTACTATACCTCCCATGGCGTCCCTCAGGGCGCCGTATGAAGTCCCAGTTTATTTAATCTCGTGATGGTAGGACTTCGTGAAATTTTGCCAAGTGCCATCCTCATATCCATATATGCTGACGATGTTTGTCAATAGACTTCAGCTGTAACTCGTCTACAAGTACGTGCAAGAGTCCAGCAGGCTGCCACCCTGACATGCTCATATCTCCGCAAACAAGGTATTTCCATCTCAACGGAGAAGTGTACATTGGTTGCGTTTACTCGCAGAGCCATGACACAATACCCGTTACCATCAATGGACAAAATATTCCATACCAGAAGAACCATCGCTTCCTGGGTGTGATTATTGACAGGGACCTTTCGTGGAGTGCCCACTGCGATTACCTGAAGAGAAGGCTAACTACCATCATCCATATAATGCGGTTCCTTTGCGGAAAACCTTGGAGCACATCGATAAGGTCAATGTTGCAGCTATGCAGGACACTGTTTCTGAGATTTTCGGGCTACAGCTTGCCGTTACTGGCAAGTACGTGCAAGACGAACATCCGCACCCTCAAAAGTCTGCAAGGACAAGCACTACGTGATGCATCTCAACCTACGGGGCAATTGTGATCGCAAGAGAGCATCCAATTCGAACATACATCACCACTGACAATTTGAGAGCCCACATAAGACACCTCTGCCGAGTTGCTGGTCGCCATGTTGCAGTTTTGCCACTTCGACGACTACACGCGATCTTTTCAAAGATTATTTATGCCCATAGAGAATGCCTTCTTTTGGCTTCACTCCAGCAACAAGACCAGCGTCACCTCCGTGGTGCCTACAACAACCACAGGTGTGCTTCACTATTCCGGGAATAACGAACAAGAGCCGTCATTCAACTGTGGTCCTACGACAGGTGACCTTGTGGCTACTCAACAAAAAATACGGCCAGAGAACCCACATTTACACCGATGGATCGGTCTCGGCTGGCAGCTCCACAGGTGCTGCTGTCATCCCGACGTACCAGGTCACTATAAAGTTCAAACTGTCGCATAGGACAACATCTACAGCAGCGGAGCTTGCCGCCTTACGTGCTGCTATACTTTATATCGCAGAAGCCTAGCCTAAAAAATGGGCTGTGATCTGCGGCTCCAAGGCATCCCTTTAGAGCTTGCAATCAGCTTTACGGCAAAGGGTGCATCAACAACTAGTGAATGAAACAAGAGAAGTGCTTCACGAAGCTTTATCGAAAGGACATGACATGGTGTTCCAGTGGTTACCGGGACATTGTGGTATTGTCTGTAACGACCTTGCTGATAATGCTGCCCGATCCGCCCACGCGGACGCCCAGACAAGCCCAATTTCATTGTCGATAACCGACGCTACAAGGGACCTTCACTCGTTCGCTAACACCATGTCGGAAACTTGGCTGAGTGACCCCAGTGTCGGGATCCGCCGCCTACACAAATTGGACCCATCGAGAAAACTTCAAGTTCTATCGGACCTCTCTAGCCAGGATGCAACTTTACTGTGCCACCTGTGGTTAGGAGTAGCTTTTACGAAGGCGTACTCCTTTCGCATAGGAATGGCGGATAGCTCCCGATGTGAATCATGCAACACTGACGAGACAATAGAACATCTACTGAGTTCAAGTGAACGTTTTGCGAGCGAACGCAACTTGCTACGCGAAACGTTAGAGACACGCGAAACGTTAGAGTTTTCTAAAACGACTGGACTACGCGACCGCTTATAAGCGTGCAATGGACAAGTTCACATCTACACACACGTTGCCCTTCACTTCTCTCTCTCTTCTCCTTTAATCCCCTCCCCCTTCCCCAGTGCAGTGTAGCAAACCGGACGTGCGTCTAGTTGACCTTCCCGCCTTTCATTTCTTCCCTTCCTCGTCTTCTTCCTCAACACGGTAACTGGGTATTTATTTGAAACATTTCACTTCTTACAGATTGCTCGTTTTATTTATTCACAGCAATAAAATGGAGAGAGCTTACGAATGATGATTTAATGGCGAAAAGTATACCAGCGAATCATATTAAGCGAAGACATTGTAAAAACTAAACAAAAACAGATTACAGAAATAACATAGATTGCTAGTGCTGACTTTGCTGTTGCTATCGAGGTGAAAATTGCTGACTGTTACTGGTGAATTCACGTCAACCGACTCAAGAGTTCAAACAACAAGCAGTAACGTTACTCGAAGCTCTAAGCAGCAGCTTTCGGCTACAGCTACGCTGTAGATTGCGATAGTATGACACACTTGCTACACTATAGCAAATGATTGCTCTGAACTTGACAGCAAGCGTGATTTCAGCCTGCCAACTCACGCGTGACCTCGTATCTGGAAAAGAATGTAAACTTTCGCGGGATAGCAAGACCTCCGTAACACTACACCGGCGAAAGATAGTGACTGCTATGTTTTCAGCTCTGGCACGACTTGCGAACAGTGTCACATCTCTATCGAGCCTTTCTCTTGTCTACTTCTCTCAGCAACGCGCCGCCTCTCAGACATACGTGTTTCTGGCAACGCTACCGAGCATCGAATGCATTTGCGTCTTTCTATTGTCCTCATATAGCGAAAACAGTGCCACCAAACTCCACAATAGTGGTGGCAATCACCATCATTGCATCAGATGCTATACAGAAGGGTAAGCAAGAAGTGGTTACACGTGCGGTCACAAGAGCTGTTTCAATAAGTGCATGGAAGAAAATAGCGAGTGATTGTACTTCGTTTGTTTTTGAAGCCTTACTGCTGCATAGAAACACACCAACCCTGATAACCAGTCACGGATATGGCATTGAGTTTGTGATCTCGGAGTCGCGTGTTTAATTCAGGTCATGGTGACCATATTTGCATTCCAAGGGTTCGTGTACTTTGACTTGAATAGTAGGTAAATAACCCCAGCCGCTAAAATTTAATCCGCAGATGCCCCTTGCGATGTGCCTCGAATTGTACCGCAGGCGCACATCATTGGGTGCCTCATGATAATATCCTTCTTTTTTTTTGGCGCGTATATCCCCTTATATTTGAATTTTAGTAACAGAGCCTCAAATAAGAGCACAGGCTCCCAACTAAAATAGGTCCCAAAATATGAGATTCAGCCGCCGAACTAACATCCATACACTTGACTCGAATGTTTGCTATACTTAAGCAGAGATAAGCGCCATCATCACGACAGAACCCATCACAGTGACATAGAAGCCATGACGTGACACCGCTGAATGCGAAGGTGCGAGTCCGATTCCGGCGCACAGTGACCAAAACTAGACGGTACCGAATGAGAAAGAGCCACCATATTTAGATATATACAGCTGCTCATTAAGGAACTCAGTGGTGTTAAAGTTAATTCTGGGTCCTTCATCACCTACGGCTTTCTTAACGTATGAATCTCAGGACAAAAAAAATAACATTGAACAACGTCATTCATTCGCCTCCCCTCTCTAACTTACTCGATTCTCGAGGTGCCAGAAAAGCTGAACCTTCTCATAGAAGGTTCCGAAAAGGCTTTGGCTGTATTCGTCTCACAGCACAACTGCTAAAGAGGTTTGGGCACCATATGTGTACCAAGTGGAAATGAATGCAAATTGACTTCCCTTTCATTTGAATATGTAAGAGCTCACGTATGCTAGCAGACATGTACTGTGGTTTCTTGACTTTAAAACGTGACACATATATTCTAACCAACAGTGTGGTTAGGTAATTACAACTTGGAAAAAAAAGCGGCGTCCCACTGAGTGTCGCCTTGCGCGCCCCTTGCGCGGGCTTCCAGTGAGAACAACATACGCGGGAAAAAAATGCAGTCATAGAGATTTCCCTAGAAACATGTTGTTCCGTCGACCCCTTCAGCGCAACAGCTGGAGCAGCAGGACTCGGTGACGAGATTCAAGATGATCTCCGGAAGCTTGCAAGCATGTCCCGGGGGTCGTTATCGTGCCGAGGCCAATCAGATATCTGCGTAGCAGCAGCACACGATCCACTTCGTCTCATTGTTTTTGGTAAACAACATCCTTGGCCTTAGCTGTACCCTTGCCCGTGGGCTGGCGCTGGCAGCCATGGCTTAGTCACGCTCTTCCGTCACACCCAGAAAGTAAATCGTTACAAAACACTCACGCACGATATGAAACAACTTCTTCCATGTGCCAAGCCGGGTTCCTAGAAGATGAGTGATGTTTGCGACGTTTCGTATCTCGACGCGTTGCCGTCACACTATCGGCGCAAACTTGTAGCGACGTGCCGAAAGAGTCCCGCTCCTACACTCCGAAGTGCTTGTATCAAGTTATTCCGCGTTTGTAGTTCAGAAGAGCTGGAAAAAAATATGTTACAACTTCGAGACTTGTGCTCTCGGTCCATCCATGTTCGGGGAATGATTCTTGGCGTTTAACGTCACAAAACGACGACAAGGTATGAGGGACGCCGTATAGGAAATGGCTGGGTAAATTTTCACCAGCCGGTGTTTTATAACGTGGACCTGAATATAAGTGCCTCGGCCTCAAGGATTTTTGCCTCCATCAAAAATGTGACCGCCACGTCCGGGATTCGATCCCGCGACCATCGGTTCAGCAGTCGAGCACCGCTCTAGACCACCACGACGGTTGTGCACTGGACGTGTATCTACAAGAATATTCTGTAGCTGTAAATAGTCATGGGAGTAGATGAGAAGAGATTAGGCGCATAATTGGCGAAATCAGCTTACCAGTGACAGAGAGCGCAGACGAGACCCAGAGATATGCTATGGTGCCTAGCATTACATATATCTCAATGCTAGTGAAAGGCTCGAAAAGTATACAAAAACTGATTGGCTATGCAACAAAGAGAGAAAGAGAGACAGAAAGAAATAGAGAAGAAAGGCAGGGAGGTTATCCAAGCTCGGCAACAAAGTATTGCAACGAAGTTTAGTGGAACAGATTTTTGGGCCAACTGGTAAGGCTTCAGAAGAGAGTGCCCCTTTTTGTAAATTCACAGAAACCAATCCATTGAAAAAAATAAATTAACAAAATGTGAATCAAGTAGCCTATCTATATTTATTGATCTTGTTGACAGGCAGCGTGGCACTTATAGTGCCCAGTTGCCACGCTTAAAAGTATCATCATCATACTTACGACAAAAGAGGGTGTTCTGACATCTAATGTACGTCAATATATACATTTGAACTCAACGGAGAAAGATAACGAAGTGGGGCTGGCCCACAGCAGACACATCTTTTTCGTCATCTTACGCCGTTATCATGCCCTGTCAATTTTTGTATACAAAAAATTAATAAAATGATCGACGTTAGAAAATTGTGACTTTGTCGTGTGTTTCATGGCACACATAACATGCGTAACATGATTTTCGTGTTATGACCAGTCATTCATGTTAACCATATGCTCATGATATATCAAATCAGTTTTGGTACACATCAAGCTAAGTGGTCGTAAGGACTCGGCTCAATGACTGGGTCATGTATCTCATAGCCTATATGACATGTATGTCAACGTGTTCGTGTTAAGACCAGTCATGCGTGTTTGACTCATGCTTTTATCATACCATGTCAGGGTTCATACAAATGAAGTTCCCCAAACAGCCATTGTAGCTCCTTGACCATGCCACATATGTGCTTGGCGTATAATTAGGACAGGTCACGATTTTCAAGTAATGAGTAGTCATTTACGTTTTCAACATGCTCTTTTCAAGCCATGTTTATTTTGGTGCTCGTCAACATAATCAATCGGCCCCCAAAACATGAGGATCTACGCAGCCAGTGAAGTGGGCACACAAATAGATAGGCCATATATGCCTTTATTTCCCTATCAAATGCTTTGTGCGTAATAATAAGTGTCTAAATAATTTGTTACCAACACGTTGTGTCGTTGTGTTAACACGTTGTGTTACCAACACGTTGTGTCCCTACCGCAAGAAAGGATGAACTGAGCCACGTTACCGCGCATTTTACTGAAAGCGATCCCTCTCTGCATGTCAAGCAATGCCAGCGAACGTTCGAACCAATATGGTGTCCACAAAAGCAGTGTATCCACCCTGTTCCTTAAAAGCACATCGAGGCACGGGACATGATGGTGAGGATGACAGTAAAAATCAGCTGAAACTGCCCTTATAATTGGCGTCATAATAACAATACAACTACACCACCCAACGTATACGTAGGTCACGGACGCAGCCAACAAAATATACTAGGAACTTTCCGAACATGAGAAGAAGCCTGATGCTATAGCGGGCCTCTTATCTAATATACATTTTCTTGGCGTAGATGTCCCCGAGGAGTGAGCTTTCTTCTTCATTGTCAACATCTATTTCAAATCCCGGCAGGACGGAAGCAGATATGACTCCTCGCCCACCTTCGACGGGCATTGTGCAGGAAAGCGCGCACAGTGGAGCGTTCGGAGTAGGCACTGACAGCTGCAATTCTCCAGGAGAGCCTTACAGATAAGCGCCATCCCCTTCTGAGGGACTTAGAAAAGTGCGTCCTCCGGAAAGCGTTGTCAGGCCGGACGAGGCAATGCAGCCAAAAGCCCGAGAAACTGTAGCCCAAATCTAGTCGAAGACAAACAAGAGCCACGATATTTATGGCCAGCTACAGCCGTTCATATGAATAGAATTATTTGGACTAGCGATTTCGCATTCTACTACTGCAGTTCAATTTCACAAAGCCCTTAGCTGAAACAGCCTGTGCTCAAGAAGGCGAAAGTTTCGATATTAGAAAGAGGGAAGGAGTGAGACTAGGAAAGGGGTGTAAAAAGAGGGGAAAAGAAACAAAAAAGAGGCGAAAGGTAAACCTCTTAAGGAAGACCGAGTACGTGTTACACTTTTATGTGAGTCCTCGTGTTCCACGTGCTCCCCTTTCCACGAAGAAACAAGTTGAATCTCTTTTGGGTCGAACGACTTTCAGAAGATGGTATAATAGGCAGCATCGTCTCAATTACTTGCTATGTAACAACAGGCTGCCGCCCCGGACTCTTCTGAGAGTATAAAATCTCCAAAAAAAGTGCACGTGTCTCTTTAAAGAGTTTTGTGAAAGTGGAAAGTCAGAACTTACATAATGTAGGCATGCATAATGTTGTGTAACTTACAATACATAATACATAATGTATTAATACATAATACATAATTAATACATAAACAATACATAATGTAACTTACATAATGGTGTGGAAGGATAACCATTAGGGAAAATCTAGCATGGTACCTTCTAATGGGGCTGCTGGAGAGGGGGCAGCATGAGGTGGGCGTGTTTCAGAGATAGAAAAAAAGGAAAATATATGAAGAAAGGAGAGTGAAGGCACGCCCACACAAATTGGTCACTATTCCAGCTGACTGACACAATGCGTACGCATTTGTGTTTAACAAAAAGCAATACCAGTAGAGGCCATGACTTAGTTTGCAAGCCTGCCGTATACAGGTCTGTGATGGTGATGGTGCACTACTTTACTTCTTTATTCTTTTCCTCCCCTTTACCGCTCCTCCATGCATCAAACCGGGTTTCGCACGGTTAACCTCTCTGCCTTTTCTTTGCTTTTCTCTCCCTATTGTACTTACGAAAGTTCCTTTGTTGCACTCAGTGGCGATTGCTTATAGAGTGGGCTATTTAAGATCGATTCCCATGGTAAACGATGAAAGCAATATTGTTCAATTACGAATGATCGTCGTTGAACATTACGAGGCGAAGGCAGTCACATATGCATGTTGACCAAAAGAAAATGTAAATGACAAGACGAGGAAGCTTCATTTTGTGTCTAAGCTTTACCAACTATCGTCAAAAGAAGTACTCTCAAGATCACTCGTACATGAATCTACTGCAATCGTTATGCTACAAGAATGTTGAACACAAGTTTGCCAAGAGCAGAAAAAAAATAACAGATCCACCACAATGCACACATCTGCCGTAAATATAGGCTTCGTCGTAGTTTTTAAAAATGCCATAACAGCGAATGAAGTCAATAAAAAAATGTACATATATGGTTGACCAAATAAATCAGTGACATTCGTAAAATACTGGGAGATATCGAAACAAAACGCGCATCGTACAACGTTTCATGTTTGCACTAAATCATAGTAGCATCAATTATGCAAAACTAGAAGAAAAGCAGTTGTGTTTCAACCTAGAAAACTTAAGCCTTGTTTAAGACAGCATGGTTACATAAGCTTTCTAATATGAATATTTCAACTTGGCCCGGACATTTGACGCAAATATCAAACACGTTCGAAAGGACGACTCGATCAACTCTGTTAAGAACAGAAGCACTTCGCATAAATAAATAACCAAGATACCTGACCTTATCAAGTTTCAAGAAAAAGAAGAAAGTTAGATGGGGTAAAAGGTTCTTTATAAACATGACGCTTCTCAACTTCCTGTTTGCGCAGAGCACTTCCAGATATCTTACATTTCAGAGATTGAAATTGAACGCTTATCGTACTTGCCTTTATTGCAGTGCATCTAGTTGGCCGATGCCTCGCATTTCGACATCAAGGAAGCGCAATTTCTTTGCATGAGATCTTTGATGACCCACACTAAGCAACGACGTACCGTGTAGCATGACTTTGTCTGGGGGCGAAATGGTCTGCTTCTGCATCTATTGATTTCTGTCAGTACATACTGCCACAAAACCATTTGAATGGTAAGGGCGGAGTGTTCCCATTCAAAGCATTTCTTTGTAAAGTGAGCACGCACACATAAGAAGAGTGAATCTAGCTGGATTGAAATCGCTTTGTGTAGTTTATCATAACCGGAGGCAGTTTATTGTCATCGGAGGGGACCAGCTTTGAAGCTAGCATTCGACGCCGTTCCATTGAAGTTACTAGCTGAAACTCACTACAAAAAGAGATGAAACATTTTTTTTATCTTTTACATTTGCATTGTTAGTTATTATAATATTATCACGCCAAAGAAAGTGATGATAACTTGGTTCTGGAGCATAATATTAGCTCGAGTTTTGTAACAGAAATTAAAGCATGTCATACTAAAAAGTATCAGCTCGGGCACCGTAATTCTGGGAACCTCACAGTTCATGAGGCTGCATACACACAAACAAGCTTAAAGCCCTCCCAACATCATGAAGAGGAAATGCCAGCGAAGCTGTTGCGTGTATATATTTGGGAACTTGAATGGCACTATGTTTACCTGCTGATGAAATTCAAGAGACATAGAATGCAAGTTCAGCGTTACTTTCGAATACGTCGGAGAGAACTGTACTCGCGGCATCAACGGGGTTTTGGAAACGTTCCAGAATCTCGAGGTATCACATGGGAAGCGTTCCGAAGGTGGAAACTTCTGTGTGTGTTTGGCTTCTCTTGTCCGATTGTCGTTGGTGCTATTGGCTCGACGGCGGCACGTGAACTCGCGCTTACCGGCGGGCCAAACTTCCTCGTACTGCCACTGCTCCTCTTCGCAGCTTACGACAGGCGCCCGACCCATGGCGAGCCCTAATGGCAAATTAAACGCCGCTAGCAGTATCTTTCACGTGTCGATACAAGGGGCAAACGAAACTGGTTGACACGTAGCCTCGCAGCAAAACTGTTACTTCTTATTAAAAGACAGTTGGACCAATTACAGCGCGTACTAGCCTGGACACGATCACGTGGCTGCCAGTGTGGGCCATGTAATTATGAAGCAGTTCCTAAGGTGCCTACGAAAAGCATGATGTGATGCACGCTTTTCATAATTCCAAGTTCGAAACCCGGTGTTCCGTACGACAACATGTGATGGGAAAACGTGCCTTTGTGAATTAAGGTGCCTCAAAGTGAGTGCTGCTTGCGCCCGGAGCAAGGTGATGACATCGTTTGTCCTCGTGAGCGCTAGATTGGGCCGAGGTAGTTCACGTAGACGCCTCCTCTTCTTAAAGCGACATGCAAGAATGATCACAAACACACTCATGAAACTTCAGAAATTAGAAGCTTTCGTATGATCTCCTCGACTTGGCTGCAATTTTTACACTATACTATAGTTCAAAGAGCGCTGCATTTTGGCTCTCTATTTAGCGAGTGCAGCTCACGCCACCTGAGCTTCTGCAATCGATTTGGCTTCATGCTGCACGAGTTCATCAGCCCTTAAGCACAAGCTTTCTCTCGAGTTCTCGCCCCGGCATGGTGGTGTAATGGCTAAGGTACTCGGCTGCTGACCCGCAGGTTGCGGGATCGAATTCCTGCTGCGGCGGCTGCATTTTCGATGGAGGCAGAAATTTTGTAGGCCCGTGTGCTCAGAATTGTGTCCACGTTGAAGAACCCCAGGTGGTCGAAATTTCCGGAGCCCTCCACTACGGCGTCCATCTCTCATAACAATAGGGTGGTTTTGGGACGTTAAACCCTACATATCAATCAAATCTCTCGAGTTCTCATCTCGTGCAAGCAGCACAGGGTATACGGCATGGTTGCACGTTTGCCCCCGACGTAGCCTCTGCACCGAAACCGCTAGTGTCACGCTACACTGATGCGAGAGGAACTGCCGCAGCACCGGCACGACACTTTTGTGAACTATTCAAGGAGGTGCAGCGAAATAAAAAAACCCTACAGGAACAGTGAACACAGACATCTTATTTGGGGCGTCTGTCATGGCAAGCGTCCGCCGGCTCCAGTACAACATGGTGGTTTTGTTGGACGTGTTGGCCCCCTAATTACTGTCCAGACGTATACTGCCTGATCTCTGCAGTACACAAAGTTGTCGTAAAAAGGAGGATGCTTTTAGTATTGTATGTGATAACTCCCGATACTCTCGTCAACTTATCAACGTCCTTGAGCAAAGCCTATATAAACGTGCCAAACTCGGCCAAGTTTTTCCGTGAATATTCTTGCTCGAACTGCTGAGACAGGTGGATAATTCTGAGCATGAGGAAGCCCGAAAATGATGAGTGTGTATAAAGGCATCCTCTTTTAAAACGGAGAGGTGACGCTTAGTCATGTACAGTGCTAGATATCATCACGTTTTACCGGAAAAATAGCAAGGAAGTATTTCCCTAATGAGCTTTATGAATGCTGGTGGTGCAATCATTATCGTCCACTGCTTTCCTACACATGTGAAAAGTTGTGGCGCAACAAAGAACCACAGGAGGTGAAAGAGTGTAGACACAGAAGAGCTGATCGGTCCCTAACGAGTCCTGACCATTCGAAGTTTTACCATGTTACACGAAGTCATTCCAAGTGATGTTAGGTTCCAGTCGAGTCCAGCAGTCACACCTCACCGCTTATAGCGTACGACGTACCTAGACGGTAGACACGTCAAGGACTATACTTGAAACGAGTCGAGTGTAGCAGTCTCGGTTGCTATTCCCGGTTAATGGCTCATCGATCGACAGTGCAACCTTTATTTGCTCTCTCTATCTTTGCGTGGGGTGCACCGCCTCGGCGCGCCCGGTTTATAGAAAATGAAGGAACGCACCTCACGTCGCGTCTAGAGTGACCTATAGTGGTTGCGCGCAGTGTCCACTGCTCAGGCAGGCCGCCTTTTGGCGGAGCAGTGTATGAGCTGGTGAAGCAGGCGCGCAGCTGTCCAGCTGGTTGCTAGGGAACTGAAGAGATTAAGGCAGGCTTAAACAGCCCCTCTGCTAAAAATCTATACAGTTCCTTGTGCATTTGCCCCAAAAAATTGAGAGGTAAAAGTCTTCCTTTCCTTCCGAGTCAATTGTATGCGAAGATATATAAGAGGTTAGTGCATACAGACACGAACACTTCATTTTGGTTACTAAGCATTGAAGCTTCAGTCCGTGTAGGTATATAGGAAGACTAGTGTTGCCACATGTTGTACATCGTCTGGAACAAAACAGGCGGAACATAAGAGTGATTATTACGATGAAGTCGTCGGCAACAGAGTAAGTAAGCCACTTAGGTTCGACTGGCTGACCAATAAACTCTTTATATATGTCCCAAATGACATCAATGCGCGATCTACAATATTTTTAGAAGGCACGCTAAACAGTGAGGCAACTGCAGATAGTGTCGCCAGGTTAGCTAAAATTATACAGATCCCACGCACTGTGGGAGCCACTTTATACGTGAAGCTCTCACGAGCTCGAGAGACAAAACAGCACTGCGGCAAGAAGGGCGCTGACGATTCCAGTGATAAACAAGTCTTTTGGCCACCACTTTGAAGTTTAAAGAGCAAGTGGAACTTTTCATCGACAATACGGCGTGTCGCATAAGAAGAAACAACGGGTACGATTTTGCACAAACGTGCCACAGCGCCAAGCTTCAATGAGAAACTCGGCTAACGACAGCAACGAACGCACGTTCTAACATTCGCTTTCATCGTGGCCCTCTCTGGCATTAACAAAGCAAGTTCTTTTAAATATGGGCTAAAACCTGTGTTTTTCATTACACCGCACGTTCATAAACATGAGCTGGCGTTTTCTGCTTGATGTCACAAATGCGATGGCATTGGCATCAGTAAGGGTTAAAACGATGTAATTACATGTCATTCCTGCGCAGTTCACATTCATTCAAGTCCATTCCTGTGCATCTGAGGTAAATATGCACTTGTAAGGTAGCGCAGTCGTGCGAATTCGTGTCACATACGGTGACTATCTCACAGAGCTACAGCTGACGTTGGGATGGAAGTACTCCTGCGGTTGAGGTCGGAATGGTTGCAGGATCAAGCACGTAAGATGCGGGAAAAATGATGATGATGATGATGATGATGATGATGATGACGATATGCGTGATTTAACGTCCCAAAACCACCATATGATTATGAGAGACGCTGTAGTGAAGGGCTCAGGAAACTTCGTCCACCTGGGGTTCTTTAACGTGCGCCCAAATCTGAGCACACGGGCCTACACCATTTCCACCTGCGGGTCGGCAGCCGAGTACTTTAGCCATTACACCATTGTGGCGGGGTTGCGGGACAAACGTATGGCTACAATACAGGACGCTTATGATCGATTCTATTCAGCATAAGCAGCGCACGGAAGCACGGTCAGATGTTTTGCGAAGTATTGTTCGAAAGAATGTGAAGCAGAAAAGTGCTTCAACTGGTAGCTTTATTATATGACAGAGACTTGGCAGCCTTCTGGTAGCTTTTTGTGAAGATATGTGTGTCAAGGCTGCCGTGCACTCGTAATAAGGAGAACAATAGCACTATGGGTGTCCAATCGTGCCTTGCGCCTTGGAAAGCGGCTTCACAAGATCACCGCCTCTATTTCTGATCTATTTATGCAAAGCCCTGCAACGATGAGTAGTCTCTTATATTTTGCTTTGAGATGAAAGTTTTTTTTATGATCCTGGCATATTATTCAGAAGAGACACCATATGGTATAAAATTGTTAGTGCACTTAAAGCTGGTAGCGTGGCAGCCGTCAGTTGCTGCCAGGGCCGGAAAAATGTCATTCCACCACCATGCGGGCACGTACACTGTTCACATATTTAAGCGTCACGCAGCTTATGCATTAGATCAGTCTTTTTATCGGAAGCAAGAAATCATTCGATCTTGGCATGGAACGTTGGCCATTCGCCCTGGAATAGTATCTTCGTACAACGTCAGCTCCCGTCACTTGTTATGACCCGTAAAAAAACAGAAATTGCTATTGCTTAGTGTCTAAAAGCTCTCCTGGGCAAACAGCAAGCCCGCCAGCAGGCATTGTAAGGTAGAGAATCACTTCGCCCTTTGTAGTGTATATATGACGTTGCTGGTACCGAGCACAGACACAAACAGGGTGACGAATGACAAAGTGGGTCAAATATCCTTTACAGTGATGTAAATTGGGCATGACAAGTAGCAGGAGCTTTTCCTCTTCGCCATGCGGCTTATCCCAATCTAGAAGGAGTCGTCAGAAGGTGCACTCTATGAAATGAATGGGTTTGGGAGTCATCGGTGTCGGCGCTGCTTCCTGAGCGTTCGGAGATGGCGCTGCTCGGTTTATTCTAAAGCAGCTAATTCACGATTTGATACTCAGAAAGAAATATAGGTGAATTAAACATAGCTTCATTTGTTTGAACAGTGAAGGTCGAGGATTGTATGTGCGGGGACAGTGGGAGATTGTAGATCACAGTGGGATTTACCCACAGAAAGAGGATAAATCCCACTACGGATATGTCGCACTCCTGCATCCACTCCCACAACTCACCGCTACGTCCGTTGGTGCTCCCCCACTCCCCTCACTTCACTCCCCCACTTCATGCCTCTTTACTCCGACTTCACTTCCACTTTATACCACTTCAATTCATTTCATTCAGCCCCACTCCACGACACAAGCTTGCTGTTTGATCAGTGTCCGACAAGCGGAGATGGCTAAATTTTGTTTTGCTTTATTGTGTGCATCTTCTTGATTACTCGATGCTACTTATTTTTACCTAAAAGAGTTTGCTCGTGGACACCTCCCAAAATTTATCTGAACAACAAAAATTGTAATCTGCAATTACTTCAGGCTAACTCGCTTTCCCACGTTTCAATTTCTCTGCGGACATCAACAACATTGAGCATTTGATGCGGCGTTATACCGCAGTTTCGCAGGAAAATAAAAGGAAAATGACCCATAGCCTCTGAAGGGGTGATTATAGGCCCCGAACGTACGAAGATGTCGTTTTATTTCTGAAAGGTTCGCGATATTGATGTAGGTCTTTCAACGAGTTTTGATTATTTAACTACGAGACACGGTGCTGGGTAACACGTGGTGATACACCACTGCAAATCAAGTCGCACAGAGACGGAACTATTGCGGGCTGTGTATATAAGCCCGGCTAATGTCGTCTGCTTTATGACCACGACCATCCATATAAAGCGCTTTCCAAACTCGACGCCATAAATTAGTTTACTCTTAGAGATTTTACTGCCCGTCAAGGTCGATCAGAGGTCACGGTGTTCGGCTGCTGACCCGAAGGTTGTGGTGAGTTCGATCCCAGCCGTGGTGGTCGCGTTTCGCTGGAGACGAAATGGTAGAGGCCCGTTTACTGTGTGACGTCAGTGGACGTTAGAGAACACCAGATGGTCAGAATACTAAGCAGCCCTCCACTACGGCGTCTCTCACAATCATATCGTGGTTTCGGGCAGTCCAATAGATCTCAGCTGCCACCAAAAACAGCACCCGAGCAAAAGTGCCAGGTGCTCGCTACCACCCCAGCACAGCAGTAGGCGCGGGTGCAAGATGTAGGCGGGAGTAGCGCCGGCTGATGTTGAGTGAAGGACGTCGCGCTGAGGTGATGTGTGGCCGCATCGCGATAACTCTCCCTTCGCAGGGCCAGGTTAGTCGTCGACCTGTTAATTGTGGTTTTGGGCGTAACCTCTCGTATTGTGGGTTTATGATGACTTATGATGAACGCCAGACTTTATGGGGATGATGATCGTGATTGCCTAAATGCGCGGCTCACACCTACACTAGGGGTCAGCCAAAAAATTAAGAAGTAGATAGAGGTGATCACATATTAATTGCAAATGTAATTGTTTGCATTATTATTATTATTATTATTATTATTATTATTATTATTATTATTATTATTATTATTATTATTATTATTATTATTATTATTATTATTATTATTATTATTATTATTATTATTATTATTATTATTATTATTATTATTATTATTATTATAGCTATCAATATCCCAATGACAATGTAACACCTAATACATCACAAGATAAATTACTACACGTTTCTTTAAAAGTCAGAACAATATCATATCTATTCGGCTGCTTTATCGCTGTGAGCCACCAGGCGGGCGAAATTCAGCAATTCAAATTTCCCTCCCACCCAAAAACATTTTATGCATTGTTTTAAAACCTAATTCATACACAGACAAGTACAGGTTGAAATTTACTTCACAAACAGCCCGTACAGCATGGCAGCAAGGCTCAGGTCGTTTGCGCGTGTGCTGCTTAATCTGCTGTGTCTATCTCTCTTCCCTCTCTCCTCTCTATCTTTCATCTCCCCCATCCCCCTTTCTTGCGCAGGGTAGCAAACCGGCTGTCTATCGTTCTTTTCCTTCCGTTTTCCTTCCTCAGGCCTTGCTTTTAGTTAGGCGACAAAGACGAAGACGAATGCACAGGAAAACTTTCGGTGAAAAAAAAAAATTCAAACAGAACCGAAAATACACGTGGGAAACGTTCGAATAGAGTTACATGCTATATGCTGGGCTTATTTAAAGTTTAAGATTCAGAGCGTGAATTAAAGCAAAACGCACGTTTGAAAAACGCTGATGCGATAAAATCGATCTTACCGAGTTCTGTGAATCGGCAACTGTAAACACCCCGAGGGCTGTTCCCTTTCCAGGAATTGAAAAGGCTGTAAGGTACGAAAAAAGAGCTGTGCCATCGCAATTACGTGCGCGGGTAGAAAAATGAGTTAGAACAAACATTGTAATCAGCAATCTATAAAATAAATACTTGAAAAACTTTGTCCGTGCTGACATTGGCAACCTAAACAAGTTACTGACGCTTTCAGGCACACTTAGGTACACGCTATGTCATTATGAACGTATATAGTGTCTCTATATTTTAGCAATACAAGAACTGCTGAGGTTTACGTCCCAGTCTTGTGAAGGGCTCCATGAATTTTGACCACCGGAAGTTCTTTAGCGTGCACTTAAATCTAACAACACGGGCCTCAAGAATTTTCACCGCCATTGAAAATGCGGCCGCCTTGGCTGGGATTTGATCCCGCGATCTGCAGGTCAGCAAATAAAGTTTTTTTTTTTCATTCCATTCCATCTGCAGGTCAGCAGCCTAGTGCCTTAGACACAAGACCACAGTTTCGGGCCTGTCTTTTAATAAGCCAAGTTTGCCTTTTCATGTCATTCAGTCAAGCTTTTTTACACATATATTGACTTAGTGATAGTCGAAATCGAGCACTTTTAATCGTTGTCTTGAAAGTTGCCTTTTTTAGGAGGAGGAGAAGGAGGAGGAAGGAAAGAAATGAAAGGCAGGGAGGTCAACCAGATGCACTTCCGTTTTGCTACCCTGCACTGAGGGAAGGGGTGAGGGGATTAAAAGAGAAGAGAGAGAAGTGAAGGGCAACGTGTGTGTAGATGTGACTTTGTCCATTGCACGCTTATAAGCGGTCACGTAGTCCGGTCGTCTGTAGAAAACTTAGCAGTGCTCGCGTCGCTTCGCTGGCCTGCGACGCGTACAACCATGAACCAAGAATCTTCTCTTCGGAGAAAGGTCTACTGTCTAGTGTCTCTAACGTTTCGCGTAGCAAGTTGCGTTCGCTCAAAAAACATTCACATGAACACAGTAGATGTTCTATTGTCTCGTCAGCGTCACACGATTCACATCGGGAGCTATCCGCCATTCCTATGCAAAAGTACTTTTTAATTAATGCCTAAGGCTGCCTGAAAGGCCCGTGCTGTGTAATAGCGATCAACACTAAAGCTATATCGGGAATTTACCGACCAGAAACAACACCCTACATAAACTTAAAATGGGTAATAACACTTTGTTAAGATTTAAAATCCGATAATAGGCTGATTAGTAACAGTTGGCAATAGTTATTATTCGTTTATGCGTAAATAGCCCCAACACCTTTCTTTTTTCCTCTGTGGCCAAATGCCTTCACCCAACATATCCAAAACTTAAACCATTTGATACTTCTTAAAAAGGCCTTTATATACTGAACTTTGTTCCGGACTGAAGCACTGTTACAGCAGTATGACTCTATTAGATAACTATTGCAATGGTACCATCACAGCGTTCTATTTAACGTTGTTTCATTTAACTTTCTAACATTGTGTTTAACCATTGCAAGGCGTACAACTTGGAGTGCACGTAAAGGAGCCATTGAAAATTGTTTTCCGTGGTCGTATATGAAAGCCAGGATTGAGTGCATGTTATATGGAATATGCGTTAGCACATTTCATCTAATAGTTTGCATTTCAGAGCTATATTTTGTTATGTTATCGAAGCTTTGCCTATACGCAACGGCTGACCGCGTCACTGCGTCTTTTCAAGCCAGCGGCGGTAGTTATGAGTCCGAGTTTTGTTATAAAACAGGATTGCGTCTAGGTTAAAACAAACCAAATAACATAAACGTTGTCCGCAACTAGGAACGGTTGTAGCAAAACTATAGCTTGTTTTTGCTGCAGGCAATTAACTCATTTAGTACACATAAAAGTGACATAATGCACTGTATCCCAGTAGTTATAGCAATGAGCTGAGAACACGCAGGCCGTGCGGATCAGTGGGGCTGATGCGAGCGTCTACCAAGTTCTCAGACCACGAGACGTGTGGGTATAATGTGTGGACATTCTTTGATTAAGTGACTTGCATTTGAAGATAGAGTCTTGCTTCAGGCTGCTTGGCAGTCAGGCAACACGTGCCCCGCCGCGGTGGTCTAGTGGCTAAGGTACTCGGCTGCTGACCCGCAGGTCGCGGGTTCAAATCCCGGCTGCGGCGGCTGCATTTCCGATGGAGGCGGAAATGTCGAGGCCCGTGCGCTCAGATTTGGGTGCACGTTAAAGAACCCCAGGTGGTCAAAAATTTCCGGAGCCCTCCACTACGGCGTCTCTCATAATCATATGGTGGTTTTGGGACGTTAAACCCCACAAATCAATCAATCAAATCAGTCAGGCAACACGACAGTAACAGGACCACTGCACTCAGCTCTTACGGTTCTTGTTCAATGACTCGAAAGTAGGGTGCTCTTCGTGGCAGCGGCTGTTGCATTCACCGTGAGGTGAAGTGCCAGAGGCCTGTGTGCTCTGTGATGTGAGCACACGATAAAGAACACTAGATGGTTGAAATTCACAGAACCCTCAAATACAGTGTACCCAGTAATCATATCGTGGTTTTTGCGCGCAAAAATGTAGACGCTATTAACGCTAACGAAATAATAGAAGCCGTCATGGTTGCGCTACAAGATGTGCGACAAAAAAAATTGTCCCGCACATGTAGATGTCAGGCGGCACATGGGTGAAGGTGAGCCAACTCGTGCGCCCCTCACTGTTTCGCCCAAGTCTCATTACCCGTTCTCTCCGAACTCGGCTGGCTAAGCGAAGCAAGCTGCACGCGTGTTGCATGTGCACGGTTGTGACAAGAAATGACTTAAAACGTTGTTCTTATCAAGACTGAACGACATCACTCCGAGCAATGTCAACAATTGAAGCTCAAATGGCGCAATCATGAGTCTTTGTTGAAACCATTGTACTGAGCCACGGGCGCCAGCAGTTGTCGTAAATGATTAAAGGGGAACTCCGGTGTTTTTTTGATATTCACCGATTTCAAAAAAAAAAACTTTGAACATGTGTTCGCGTTAGTACCGCGGTGAAATGTGCAAAATTATACAACCATAAGTCATTTATTTTTTTAGAAAACAAATTTAAAAATTTGTAGCTAATTTTGGAATCATACTTGTAAACGCGGGCCACCTTGTCTATATGACGTGAGGGCCTACTATTTTTTTTTCGAAAACCCCGCCTTTTTCAGCAGACGGATGCAGCGCACGCTTCCTTCTACGAGGTGATGACAATGCGAGCACAGTTCAATTTTGTCAGCTCCATTACCAACTTGCTTCTCGCGCATCGGAAGATCTAGGCACCTGAGCAATGTTTATGCCCTGGCCAGCCATGGCGGGTTGTATCGGATCTCGTGATGTCATCGGCGACGGTATCTTGTGACGGCATCGGATACCCGCTATGGACAAACAGAACCGCTCCCTCTTTCGGTTTCTGTTTTGACTCGTCACTTTCTGCTTAATTAAAATTATTAACGAGTGCCTGGGCGAAACGAACCACCCTAGGTTTTTTCAGGTCTGTGAATACTATTAGAAAATAGCATTATCTCAGTATGGATGAAAATTCGCCGGAGTTCCCCTTTAAAGAACAGTGTTCGCAGTTAAGCTTCTCCGTATGACGTTCATGCTCCGTGGTGCGGCGCAGAGGAAGACAACAGCCTACCACCCACAAACTATTGGACTAACAGAACGCTTTAACAAGACCATAGCCGACATGCTTAGCATATGTGACGAGGTAGAACAAAAGAATTGGGAAAAACCCAGTAACATTGGGACAAACAGCTGTCGACATATGTTGCGATACTGCAAGAAAGAACAACACCGTTTGCACTACTTCGTGGTTGCGAAGTTACGACTCTGCTGGAAGCTATGCTGGCTGATGATTAAGTGATTCCGAAACTAATACCGCAGACTTCACCTGGCGTGCCGAAGAAGCCGGGCAGTATGCCGGTGTCAGTACAACCAACCTGCAATAACGTTACTTCCGACGATACAATCCTCACAATCGATTCGTCGTTTCTGAGCACGGCGTTGTAGTTTGGATTTGGTCTCCTTGTACGATGTCAGCGCTACGGAGAAGAACATTTACGCCTATAATTAAGACGGTCCCCACTAGTTGCTGCGCCGTCTTCGGGACGTCAGTAGTGATGTCATTCCTGATAGCCTATCTTGTTCGAAATGCCGTCAATGTCTGGCTGAGACAGCACACGTGGTGGGCGTGGAACAACCGTATCAGAGTGATGCGCTCAATTTCTCGCTGACTGTAAATCAACGACCATAAGTAAAAAATTATCATGATGCTCTCTTTAAAATGAGCATAACTTCAAACGCTTGCCCTGGCAGCAGTGAAAACAATGATCAACCTGCTGGAGCATGTGAGCACTTACGAAAAGACGTTCATGCGAGCTTACCTTCTGGGTCTGCATCTCGATTGCGACGCAGTACATCTTGCACTTGTGGCGATGACACTCTGTTATGAGTGAACCATGACAATATCAGCATGCAGTCGAATATCAAACATCCAGAACATGACGCTAAGATTTACCAACCACGAATCCACGAACGCGGATAGTTGTTCGAAGAATTTTGCTAATCTCATTGCCTCAACAATGCTTCCAATGACAATATTTTTAGGCACCCTATATCTGGACTCCGTAATCGCTCTTTAAAAGAAGCCGCGGAGTTTCACATGTGAAACGTAAGATGCCCTGAGTGGTGACGGGCGCGATGATGTTGTCTCAGGTGGCGTTGATCCTGCACTCATGACCGTCAATCGCTTCTTCTGAGTGACTCATTCCGAGTAGTATATCCCACCATGCATCCCTCAATCTTGTCTATCGTAAGAAACGTGAAAGTATATTAACCGCCTCATTTCCCATGAACAGCACACCTGCCAGAAACACAATGCCTTTACAGCATTCGTGGTGAAACCCTCTTTTTTTTCATTGTTTTCTCAGCTTTCGAAAGGCACCTACAGGACCAGGGGTAGCGATGTATATCGTGAACTTCATTGCACTCAGTGCACAGCGGGAAAGGCGAACCCCTTGCTCTAAATAGCCATGCACTACAGTGTAGGCTAATCATGCTCTAAAATCAATTCAGCAGGGTTGACTCGGCGTTACTAAGCCCTTTTGTGATGCAGAGCTGTTGAAGCGAACTACATAAAGAGCGAAAATGGCACGGAACTGTCTCTTTTGACATTTGCTTGTCTTTCGGTTGTCTTAAAAGTGGTTCATTGGCTAGGGTATCTGCTGTTGTGTTATCGTTGACAGTAATATGTGAAGGTATCCACTAAAATCTTATTGTCGTGTCTCTTTTGGTAGCCTCTTGGAGTGATGCTAGCACTTCTGCACACCTCCATGTGTGTTCAGCTAATCCACTTCCTCGACTGTTTATAAGAAAACTCTTAAGTAAACAAGGTCCTCGCCGTCTGCACAAAATGCTGCACTTTGCGCACTTATACTTGCAAAAAACCCTACTTTCTGACGTGAACAAACAAAATATTTCTTTTCAGTTGCCCAATTTGTTTGCACAAACGCCGGGAAGCCGGGAAAGACCAAATGTTATTCTGCCAAGAGTAAACAGCTCATTCGCCTCAGGTCACAAAAGCCTATTTTACGACCTCGTACTTGAGGTGCAAAAGGAAACGAAAAGAAATACTTCGAATAGCGGCTGCTATTTTACAACTGATCAGTTTTTTTACGACCGCATCTCAAACGCAGATGTCAGCAATAAGTGAGCGCCAGCGCCTCACTGCCGTATATTATTGAAGATCACCACCAGCAATCGCTATCTCGAACTACTACAAACACAGTACGGAGGTCAGAACATTAAAAGGCTGCACTTTTTCAGACAGCTGTAATTTAAAGAAGTATACATGTCCGTTAGTAAAAAGCGAATATAGTACAAACAATGTGCTGAAATAAATCATTTTCATACACTTGCACTGCACGGCGTCCGGTGATGACCAGCCAATAAACTGCAACATTACGAAGCGACAGAAACTTGATAGTGCAGGCACAGTATCCAGCCCAGTGTCATCAAGCGTTTGCTACGCGGCTAAAAAAATACACAAATACAATAACTTTTTCCTTGCCATGACGCATTAATTTAGAAAATACAACCCAAGCCTCCTGTCGCAATATGTATGATCCAACAGAGCGCTTAGCGAGTGAGTAATCTGTGTCACGCGGGCGATTTCAAGTCAGCCTTTGTGCTGTAGTTCCAAACAAAGACTTAGCAAAAACAAAGCCACCAAAATCATGTCGGTGCAATTCACATACACTGGAACATTTTCGTCGTGTTTTTTTTTTGTCTCAGAAGAGAAAATTTACTGCTCTGGCTAGCAACCGGTGATTCTTCAAGATGTTTCCCGGGGATGGCTCAGAAAAGAGAACCGAAGTGCCTAAGTCTGTGTAGAGGAACACACAGATCCGATACTTCGAACTGTTGGAGGATAACTTGAAAGATGACAGTATACTGACAAAAAAAAAATTGAAGCCATTGATATATCGGGAAAATTGAGGCTATCGAAGATTTGCATGGGTGTGCCTGGCATACTTATTTCTTTGTTTCTCTACTTACTTAACTTTACAATTACATACTTTCTGAGTTAATTAATTCAGTTTACTAACTTTACGTTACGTACACTTACTTTACTTACTTTATTTTTACTTCTTTATTCAGTTATTTACTTATATATTTTTCTTTACTTACTTATTAGCTTTACACTTACATACTTTCTTACTTAATTACTTCGGTTTGCTTACTTTACGTTACGTTACTTACTTTACTAACTTCCTTTTTTACTTCTTTCTTTCTTTCTATCGCGAAGCGAAATACTCCCTCCGAACTTTGTTTGCTTCCACCATAACGGTAACTGCCCCGCCGCGGTGGTCTAGTGGCTAAGGTACTCGGCTGCTGACCCGCAGGTCGCGGGTTCGATTCCCGGCTGCGGCGGCTGCATTTCCGATGGAGGCGGAAATGTTGTAGGCCCGTGTACTCAGATTTGGGTGCACGTTAAAGAACCCCAGGTGGTCGAAATTTTCGGAGCCCTCCACTACGGCGTCTCTCATAATCAAATGGTGGTTTTGGGACGTTAAACCCCACATATCAATCAATCAATCATAACGGTAACTGAACCAGCACCCGTGTGCTTGGCATCTGTTGCTACAAGACAAAATGATGGTCATGTATAAAACAATGAAATTTAAAAGAAAATGCTACAAAGAAATTTGGCAACAGGAGATGAAAAGTGACCTCCACAAACGATCACTTCGTCATATCAGAAATGGCTGATTGCCGAAGAGGTCACAATCGAATTGCACACGTTTCGATTTCGGTAGCTGCAGACATTTTAACTCAAGTGTGGTTGCATAAATATGTGAAGTGCCTGTTACAAAGGAACAATAATAGGCAAAGCATTCTCTGCATTAATCACCAGCTTTGATATTGCTTCTTGCTGCCAAATGATGAACTGCACCAGCACCCCACCAATATCACAACCTGGTGCAATCAAGAAACGGCCACGAGCACACACACCACACATAATGAAGCATTCGTCGGAGAAAGTGACATGTGACCGAAGTAAAGTCCTTTAGACGTAAGGTGCACCTTGCATGTCTCGGCTACCAGCCTTTTGTAATTTTGATGGCTATTGTCTCACGCAAACACAGCGCCGCGGTAGCCTATCGACCTGTTATCTGATGTTTTAATTTTCGGCAGCACAACTGCTTTAGCGCAAGACAAAGAAGAAAACAATTCACAAGGTGAATGATGTGTGGGGCGAAGCTTCAAAGGCTTTTATCGGTACACCGTAAACTCTCCATTCGTCCAACCGTCCGTCCGTCCATCGGTCTGTCTGTTTGCCTGTCCATCCGTCCATCCGCACCTGCTGAGTGAGTCATAGAACTACGCGGTCACGTGCCAAGAGAGACATGTATGTACAGACCCATGGCTTAAAGAGCTTCGCCCCTAAGGGAAACACGCCGCATTTTCAAGTGACGCGCATGCAAAACGCGACAATTCCCAGACACCAGCAGTGACCGAACGGCCGGTGATGGTGGCGGTTAGAAGAAGAAGGCGCCTAATTTCTGCAAACCAGTAGGGAGCATGGCGCAGCAAATGGCCGGTAGGGAGAGTGACAAAAATGCACCTGTTCGCGTCTACGCTCCTCCTCTCCGTGAAAGCACTCCATAGAGATGTCACGGTTTTTTCGGCATTGTGACACATAGCCATATTATGCAATATCTTCCATTTCGAATGTAATAACTACAGAAAAGTGCGCTTTATTGTTAACCCATATTTTTATCTGTGTTTTTTTTTCACCGTGCTCTGCTTTCAATTCTGTGATGGAGCGATAATGACTGTTTTTGTGGCACTTGCTGGAACGTCTCGTTCACATGCTGCAAATACCAGATCGCTTTGCATTGTACACAAGCTATGGCGGAGAACTTCCTTCTTCCGCTACCAAAAGTTCGCACCTCTATTTTCATCTCCTTTTGTAATGTCCTTCTTGTCTCGCACGCACCTAGTAATTGAAGTTAACTATGATTATGAGTAAGTGGTGTAGCCGATACGTTAGCCATCAACGTTTTCTCTTTTTTGTTTCTTTCCTACAGAGCGAACAACTAGCAGGCTATTCGTCCTCGACAAACAAAAGTAAACGTTATAGGGAGTCGTAGAATTGTAATGCCTAACTTTACACATTACCGTAGGGAAAAATAAAAGCAGACAGACAGCAAATAGTACGCGCATGGCGAAGCGTCTTTCAAGGGTCCACAAACATCCATTATCCACGCGATTGCGAACGAAAACTACGCAGACATTCTCGTAATTCACTTTAAATAAAAAAAACTAGTGTCGGCGTTGCGACTTCTTAGTTGGGAACAACGTTTTCTTTCAGACAAACGCGCAGATATTTGCAGCAGAAGCAAATGCTGCCCACGCGTCCGCTATAAACTTGTGAAACAGATATCGTCCTTGGGAAACTATTATATTTTTCTTTCTTTTCTTATTTTCCTCCAAAGTGGCGTCACTTTACCTTGTTACTGTGACTATCTATGCAAAATAAAGCAGCTCTTTGTTGTTCTTTAGAAAAACAGAACGGCAAAAAAGCCATAAATTAGACTCTTATCTGAATGGCATTGCAGCATTCTAGGCTCTCAATGTCACGGGGTCAGTAGCGTGCGTAACATTTCTCACAACAAGAAAAGTGAGCGATAGCTTGTTGCTCGGGCTGCATAGTTCAAATAAAAGAAGCTGACACAGAAGCCGAACGACAGTGGGCGCAATTATCATTGAGTGCATGGAAAAGAAACACCACGTAGACAAAATTATTGCCTGTTTCGCAGTTTTTAAGCCTAAATTAGTGTACATCCAGTTGTCAATGATGGCTACGCTCGCTGGTGTAAACAAAAAATGTTTACCATGGTATTTCTTGAATTTCGGTAAAGCCGTAAATGCGTTGCTACACAACAACACGAACAACAACAGCAACAACAACAACAGCAACAACAACAACAACAACAACAACAACGACGACGACGACGACGACGACGATGACGACGACGACGACGACGACGATGACAACAAAAAATAGCAGGAGAATACTCGATGCACTCAGCCACGTAATGGTGAATATATTTGAATGGCACCACAGTCCAGAATACAATTTGCTATATTGATCAACTCAGCCGGTCGGAAAGCAGGATTTTGGATGCGTGATGAAGCGACTGTTTTGTAGGTTGCAGCCTCGCTCTCGGCTGGCGGCATGTTGTCTTTTTTTGGTATTTATATTGTTACGGGGTTGGTGACTTTTGTATAAAATGCTTTCACAGAGGAAAAGCCACATCCAAGAGTCACAATGGCTGAGTGGCACACTCGTGCGCCTCTCAGCTTATTGTGTCTTTCCTCTTCCTTTACTTCATTTCCATAACAGGACCCCCGGGCGCTAGAGCGCCGTCTCGGCGCGAGTCTGGAGAAGTGCGACAGAAGTAGGGTTTCATGCGCGAAGCATGGACAATGTCAACAAGAGACGAACTTGGTGACGTATTGGAGTGCTAAGGCGCTGTCTCGTAGTTGAAGTCGCTAATTTGACGTAAGACTAAATAGGGTGCTGCGTATCGGGACAAAAGTTTTTCGGGGAGACCTACATGGCGACCCGGTGACCAGAGGAGCACGGGGTCACCTGGGGCAAACGTTATATTACGATGCCGGTGGTCGTAGCGTGTTTTTGCATATCCTGTGACCTGGTGAGACGAGACGAAACGTTCAGATAGGCCATTAGTTTGTGGGTGGTAGACGGTAGATAGCTTATGGGCTCTAGCACACGATGGAAGGTGGCCGTCGGCAGCTTTAGACCAGAAAGAGCAGCCGCGGTCCGTAAGCAGCTGTCAGGGTGCACCGTGGTGTAAGATGACGTCATGAAGAAGAAAATTCGCGACGTCAGTGGCGCAACTGTTTGGCATGGCCTTTGTTATTGCGTAACGGGTCGCATAATCTGTGCCGACGGCGATCCATTTATTTCCCAGTGTTGTCGTGGGAAAAGGGCCAAGAAGATCGAGTCCCACGCGATGAAATGTTTCAAAGGGGACATCAATTGGATGAAGATATCCAGCTGGCACCAAGGAAGGTCTTTTCCAGCGCTGGCAGAGGTCGCAAGTGGGGACATATCGACGCACGCTGCGGTACAACATTACAACAAATAACATACGCTGTACTTTGCCCCACCACGGTGGTCTACTGGCTAAGATACACGGATGATGACCCGCAGGTCGCTGTATCAAATCCCGGCTGCGGCGGCTGCCTTTTTGATGGAGGCGAATCGCTGTAGGCTCGTGCGCTCAGATTTGGGTAAAGAACCCCAGGTGGTATAAATTTCGGGCGGCCTCCACTACGGCGTCTCTCATAATCATATGGTGGTTTTGGGTAAACCCCTCGTATCAGTCTATCAATACGCTGTACTTTCTTCGGTGTGATTGCTTGTTCGTGGCCGTTAACGTTGTTTTGCGTAGTAGTAACAGCTGTGCCAGTGTATCCGAATAAATGTGAATTAAGGTAATAAAAATGAATTATGAATGACGAATTATGAATGACTCCAAAGTGAGATTGAAAGGCAAGTTTTAATGTTGAATGTCTGAAACACATCGCTATTCACTTGTCTAGACACACATGCACGAGTGCACACACACACACACACACACACACACAGACACACACACACACACACACACACACAAAATCAAGTCAAGCAAACTTGACTTGATTTCATTGAGACAAGATTCGTTGAATATTTTTGGCACATTTTTTGAGCTCTAACACCGTCATATACACACAATGAGTGAATGCAGCCAGCCCTGTCGTTATCAAGTAGTTATCAAAGGTTTGCCGTACAAAAGCCATGATATGATATAAGGGACGCAATAGTGGATGGCTTCGAAAATTCCGACCACATTGAGTTTCATTACGTTGTGCCGTCGTACTGCAGTTATAGATTACCAATTTGACCAACATATTGTTCATCCATGAGGTTTCTTAACGTGCATCTAAACACAAACGCACATACCTCGCGCAGTTTCACCTTCATCGCAAATGCAGTTGCCTTGGCCGGGATCCGATTCCGCGACAATTTAAATGATGTTGCAAACGTAATTTCAATAGTGAAAGAATAATAATGCGAGAGAAGCATAGAACAAAGAAACGACAGGAAGGTTCACCAGAGGACGCCTCCCGTTAGCTAGGCATAGAGTAACTGTATATGGTCCCTATGGGACACTGTAGAGACCATATACAGTTACTCTAGTTATGCTGTACTTCTGAAGGAGAAAAGAAATGTAAAATATTGAAAGAGGAGTCTGGAAGAAAGGAAACGGAAAAAAATAAGGCAGGAATGTTATCCAGAAAGACATCCAGTTGGCTATCTTACACTGAGAGATTAGGGAAGGGGACAAGAAAGATGCGAAAGAGGGAATAGAAAGAAAAAAGGGGAAGACAGACAGTAAATTTCTTGCAGACTGTAGAACTCCACCACAGGTCAAAGGCTTTCGCACAAACCCGTCGTCCTCAAAAAAAAAACACAAGAGGGGTTTCACTGCCTTGTGGGCTGTCGAGGGATGCGGACGATGCTCTTTGTGATGCCACGAAAGAAAGCACACAGTCATGACTATCACATCGTTCAAGTACAATATGTATGCCGACATTGTCTGTGAATTTCATTAATAGACTCGTGTAGGCGCCAATGGTCACAAAATAATCAGTATATATTGCCACGACAGGTTTGCCACGTTCAAGTAGCCCACCGCAATAATCGTGGCACGAGAACCCGGCAAGACCCGGCTGGCATGCGACACGTGCTCATGCGATCGGGCTACGAGGAAGAGGAAGACAGTTGGGTCTGTGTAGCTCGACTACTCGGACTTCGACGACCATTACACTCGTGGGCGCAAGTTCGCCCTAATAAAGACACTTGTTTTTTTTTTTTTGTCCTACCACATTATTGCTACCGAGGTATCACGCATTCGGCGTCGACGCAAAAAACAGAGTGCACAGAGCCAGCACATACTCGGAGAGCCTCTAGAAAAAGGGCTCATTGTGGCTGGCAATAAAAAAGCCACATCTACACTAATGGGACTCCTTCCGTGGCTTTATTTGTGCTTTTAATTCTCAGGTATAGGTTGCTTTATGACCGCCACTGATGCAAGACGACCAGGACGATTTCAGACTCCAATTAGTTACACGTAACTTAATTACGCGAGGCGCTACGCCTTGGTAGCAATCAGAAAATCGTAGCCGAGTGTTAAGGCGAAGCGTTCTACTCAAAGTGCGGCACTTAAAAACAATAAAAATCCAGCTAGGACTAACTTAGTAGCTATTATGCTGACTGTACACGGTCGATTGAAGCCCCTACTGCGATGGAACGAGCCTTCGCGGCACGAAGATACACGTGCGTAATCCTGAGCACCTACGATTTAGTAGCACTGCCCGCTTGTATTCACGGCAATAAAACAACGAGAGACAGAGAGACTCTTTTGGAGATTGACGATGGGGCTAGGCATGTGATACAGGCGGAATAGGCGCTAGTGTCCCCGCGAGGTTTTTGTGTATTGGGTGGCATCAGCTGAACCAGAGAATAGAAAGAAACAACACAGCTTCAGGGGTATACCGAAGCGATGGATAGTGCATCTACAATGTTGAAGGTACGAAGGTGGAATACCATTGTCGCCGAGCACAAGCTGGACTTTCCAATAAGTATAGAGGCACCCCGATTGGGTTTCTAGCGGTTTGTGAGACCTCTGCTCCGGTAGATGGTCCAACCTTTCCGGTGTCTTGTAATGTACCGGACACTCTCCAACGCATGGGGCTGGCGCACCTGCTACGCTAAAAAATAACCGCGACGACGATGCTACGGCCTTCTTAAAAGGCACCGAAAAAAAATTCGGCAGATCCCACGTACCTGGGAATTGACTTTATGAGAAACACGCGCAGGGAAGGGGACAGTGTCGAATTCTTTTTTTTTTTTTTGAGCGACACGTCATGAAATAATGCTAAATATATGTACAAATCTTGCACGCACAGATATATGTTAAAGAAAACATGTATGTTGAAGAGTTTGAGATGTTTATATAACCAGCTTTCCACTTGCACAACGATTTCAGCTGGAAATGAGTTTGAGCAACACCTAAAGCTGATATGAAGCGCTAATGCTCGCGAAGATGCCGGCCCTTGACATTGCTACATAAATCGGTTTACGCGCATGGCACCTCACCACAATTGACGTTAAACCGATTCGACGGCTGTATGAAAGGAGTACATTTGTAATGTTTATAAAACTGGGTAGGCAGCACTGCAACCACTATTGACGTTCCACGATGATTAGCGTCTATTTGAATAGTAGTGCCGAGACCAGGCGTAACTTTGTAGTAGAATGCTTGACTGCTACGCAGAATGCCTGGGTTCGATTCCTGCTCGGACCCTGTAATTTATTATTTGCATTCGTCCGGTGACCAACGCTATGTCAGGTTTTTATTAACACTGACATTTATTCTATGCGTTCGTTGCTTCGATGCTACCGATGTTGGGTATTCCTTAACGCTCACGCATTAAAATTAACCGTGCGTGTTCTGGTCATTCCCGGGTAGATACTAAGTGTCAATCACCTGTGGCACATACCCGCTTACCAGCGGCACATACCCGCCCGTGAGTATGTGCCATTGTCTGGCGGGAAGTGTTGGACGACGTACGCGACAGGATTGGAACACTATTCATGTCTTTAGCAGCGCGTCATATTCGTCAAACCATCTTACCCATCCATGCTGATTTTGGTTCACTCCACGTTAAGGGGAAGGGGGTGACCACGAGAGCACACAAACGAAAGCAGTGAGATAGATAGATAGATAGATAGATAGATAGATAGATAGATAGATAGATAGATAGATAGATAGATAGATAGATAGATAGATAGATAGATACGCTCAAGGTCGCCGAAGTTCGTTAAGAAATGCTTCGCATAATAAAAACATATTGCAATGTTAAGGGGTTGCAATACTACGATGTTAAGGGGTTGCAATCTATCTATCTATCTATCTATCTATCTATCTATCTATCTATCTATCTATCTATCTATCTATCTATCTATCTATCTATCTATCCACCCACGACATTTAGCTCTCCTGGCTGTTTCGATAACGGTACGATTACCAAATTTGGTATGGCATAACATTACTATATGAAGCACATACCTTACTATTCATAACATAAAAATCACGACCTGTATGTCATGAATGTTATGATTTACATTTCATAGTCCTGCAGCTCTTGCGATGCCTTTGCTCACATGGCATGTTGCAAAACTGGTAAGGTATGACATGACTGCATGGCAAACACAAGTGACAGACCCGAACATGAAAATCACGACATGCGTGTCATGTAACAACATGACTACATGCCAAGCTCATGGTGCGCTCGCGGGCGTTCTGCTAGAGTCACATATATCAAATTTGGTATTACGGTACGTAAATGGGTGGCGAAGGTATATGTGACTGGTGCAAACATGCTAAACATGAGATGCGTGTTCTGTAACAACATAACTACATGCTACGCTCATGATGCGCTCGCTGCCGTTTCACTAGCTTCACATGTACCAAACTCGGTATTACGTGACGCGAACGGACGACATAGGTAAATGACACATACAAACATGGTAATCCCGACATGCTCGTTATGTAAAAACATGTTGAACATTCTACGCTCATGATGCTCTAGTGGCCGTTTCGCTAGCTTTACATATGCCAAATTTGATGATGATTGATTGATATGTGGGGTTTAACGTCCCAAAACCTCGATTTGATTATGAGAAACGCCGTAGTGGAGGGCTCCGGAAATTTCGACCACCTGGGGTTCTTTAGCGTGCACCCAAATCTGAGCACACAGGCCTACAACATTTCCGCCTCCATCGGAAATGCAGCCGCCGCAGCCGCGATTTGAACCCGCGACCTGCGGGTCAGCAGCCGAGTACCTTAGCCACTAGACCACCGCGGCGGGGCAATATGCCGAATTGGGTATTACGTGACGTCAATGAATGACGAAGGTGTGTGACTTGTGAAAACATGATAATCATGAGATGCGCGTCATGTGAGAACATGACTACATGTCACAATCAAGGCGCCTATACATTTCGACGTGACGCGGTGATCACGCTCACCGGCGTTGATTTCGTCGGGTCACGCCGGCGTTTCCACGCCACGCACCAGGTGCACGCGGTACACTGCGTTGCTTTGACACATGCGCGTGACACAGAGGGACGCCTCTGTCTCGAAAAGAGGGAGACGCAGTGTTGCCTGGGTAACGCATCGGCTCGAATTGCAGTATGTCGCATTTCGCACCGGTTGCCGTCGGGCCGCACCGACGGACGCTGGTCGCGCCTGGCGTCAGAATATATACAGTGCTCGCATTTTGCTAGCGTAGCACCGCTGTGCCCAGCGTTCACGCGCGTCAACGCTACATTGGAGTATATTGGGCCGTTCATGATGCGCTCGCAGCCGTTTTGCTAGCTCCACATATACAACATTTGGTGTCACGTGACGTCAATGGATGACTGGTGCAAACATGATAATCCTGACACGCGTGTCATGTAAGAATATGACAACCTACCACGCTCATAGCGTGCTCCCGGCCATTTCGCTAGCTTCACATTTACTAAATTTGGCATAACGGGACGTGAATAGATGGCGAAGGTAAAAGACACATCTAAACATACTAACCTTGACACGGAAGCCATGAACGGCATCATTTACCTCCACCATCCACCTCGTAACGTTGTGCTTATTTAAAGTCACAGATCAACATTTCTCATTCGTGCTTCGCATATAATCGATTCCCACTGCACGTGTGATCTGCCAATTTTTTTCAATTCAATTAAAAATGTGATTTGGTTTTCTGAATGTATACTTGAAACATGTATGAATACTGATTTTAATGTTACTGCTGCTATGTGTGGGCCTTCAGGCACATAAAAGGTGTATGATGCAGCTTATCGCCAGACGGACCCGCAACAATTTTGTTGGGAAATAAAACCGTCTCTGATTCTGATTCTGATAAAAGCTGTGCTCACTGGGTAATGAAATTGTTTTTCTTTTTGTCTTTTCTTAGCTCATTCACACCTAGGAAAGTGTATCGAAATTTCTTAAGGCATTGAATTATGTGCAATATTTATTTATTTATTCATGTTACCCTACAGGCCCCAGAAGAGCATTGAGTAGGGGGGGTTACAGAAAAATGACAATAACATAAAGCATAAAAAGAAATTATATCGAAGAAAACAAAGAAAATTGCACAATGGAAGGGAGAAGAACAAACACTATAAGCAAATGCAGCAAAAAAACAAAATGAAAAAAAAAATAAAGCATCGTTATACAAAATCAAGAGAACATATAAATTTGCAGTAGCTCACGAAATTTGACCGGATCTCTCACGGAAACAATTTCATCCGGAAGGCTATTCCAAACTGCGATGGCGCGTGGCAATGCAGAATTATTGAATGATTGAGTGTTGCCGAAGATGCGTCTGAAACTGAGATGATTATGAAGTCGACTAGATGTACGCGAAGGAATGTCAAGCGATAGACGACTGGTCCACGAGTTGTAGTAGTACTTATGGAGGAGGCATAGACGGGAGACAGAGCGGCGGGAATCCAAGTTAGTAAGGGCAATATCGCGTTTGATTTGGGTGATGCTGGAGTGGCGGTTATACATTGAAGTGATGAAGCGGGCTGCACGATTTTGGATGGATTCCAGTTTATCTATTAGGTATTGTTGATGCGGAGACCAGATCGATGAAGCGTATTCCAGCTGAGGACGTACAAACGTTTGGTAGGCCTGCTGCCGAATGGTAGATGGGGAATGATGCAGATTCCGGCGCAAGAATCCCAGAGTTTTGTTTGCTTTCGCGCATATCTTGTCGATGTGAGTACACCAGGCAAGATTAGTACAAAGATGGACACCAAGGTATTTGTATGTAGATGAACGGTGAATTACAGCTGAACAGATAGAGTAAGAAAAGTTAAAAACCAATTTCTTACGGGTGAAAGAAAGTACGCAGCACTTAGATGTGTTAAGCGTCATTTGCCAACGGTCACACCACTGATTTATTAAGTCGAGGTCCTTTTGTAAATGTACGTGGTCTTCTTCAGAGTTAATAGTTCTGTACACTACGCAGTCATCCGCGAAAAGACGAATTGAGGAAGAAATGTTACAAGGCAAATCATTAATATAAATCAGAAAAAGAAGAGGGCCTAATACACTGCCCTGGGGCACACCTGATGAAACAAATGAAGTAGACGAGCTGAAGTTATTGACAAATGTAAACTGCTGTCGATTTGACAAAAAATTTCTAAGCCAAGATAATGTTGATGAGTCGAGTTTAAGTGCAGACAGCTTAGCTATTAGGCGACAATGGGCAACTCTGTCAAATGCTTTCGCATAGTCTAAAAAGATGCAGTCAACAGTTTTATTACTATTCATGCCGTTATGTGAATCAGACGTAAATTCTAATAGCTGAGTATCACAAAATAACGCTTTCCGAAAACCATGCTGATTTAGAAAGAAGAAGTTATTTGACTCAAGATGGCTGTATATATGAGAGGTGATGATGTGTTCAAGCAGCTTGCAACAGATGCATGTTAGCGAAATGGGGTGGTTGTTACCGGCCCAATATGAGTAAACGAAGGAAGATTGTAGTTCAGAAAATAAAGTGGCAATTGTAAGCGGCCACAACAGAACTCAGGGGGAATAATCGTTCGTAGGGACATTACTATCGAAGACCCACACGTATACACACAGGCAAGCACCACACTTTCTCTCACGTGCGCACATACATACAGACGTACACATGCACTAACAAGAACAGGAACCATATTCGCAAAATTATTCGTATTTGCGTATTCACTTATTGAGTGCGACGAACTTCAGGCGCCCTGTTTGTCGTTCATCCGTTCCATGGATGTGGCCTGATCATACTCGCACAATAGTTCGTAACGGCGCGCTATAGGTCATAACAAAGATAAAAATGCTCAAATTTGAGTTGAAGTGTAAATACAAGGTCTAGAGTAATATAATTAACACAAATAACTAAGAAGTAGTCGTAACCATTTATTAAAATCACTAAAAACGTGTTTTGTTTCCATGGGGTTGACCGCAGTTGTGTTCAAGAAACGGTGCCTCCAGCTCTCTGAGTGAGCGAATACACATGTGTACGCACGCACACTTTTTAATGCGATAGCGTTAGAGAGCTCGTGTCACAGAAATGTTGTATTGGTGTCGGCACCGTCGGTTGAGAGCGAAAAATAGACAGTGAGCGAAAAATAGAAATAGAAGCCAATAAAATGAACAATAAAATTTTGGTACCAGTGAGGACCGAGCTTGGGCCGCTCGCGTGGCAAGCAAGTGTGCTACCATAATGCCATGAGGTTACTTGCAGCTGCTTACAAAAAAAAAAAAACACCGCATAAATGTCATGAGGTGAAAGGAGTCTCCTTGACGCAATTTGTTCGACAGCTGTCGCGACAGGTAGGGGCTCATATATGATAAGAGCACTGAAGAACAAGAACATTTTATTTGTGCGAAAGACTGCGTTGTCGCTAAAAACAGGGCAACGCCGCGCGGTAGGGCCTCTATTCTGAGGCACCGCTTGGTTCTGGCCATTCTTTCAGCCCTCCTGACTAACCTCAGCTGATTATCAAGGGCCGGGCTGGACAGCGTTGCCTCGGTCTGCTGCTATCCCGTTCCCGCTACTTGGTGTGTGCCACGCATTCCCGCGCGTTGTGGTAGAGCGTCCATGTGCTCCCACACTTTGAGCTTTGTATGCTGTGGGGTAGTACGTATGCAAGGAGAAATAAAAAAAAATTGCTGGAGTGGAAATGGCTGCTCAAAAGTGAAACCGTTCCACTGGCAAGATGGCGGCTGTGGTGGCCATCTTACTAGGGGCATGATAAATCATCACCGTTCAGCGAATAAAAACGAAGCGTTTCCCTCGCACGCCCAACAAGTTCAATGTGGGAACTTTTTCTGGTCACATAGTGCTCCAAGTGCGTGTTACAGTTACTAGTTTTCCTTAGTGAGCCTCTAACTGGAGGCAAAGCTCTTTGAATATTCAGTCATTTATACTCCTTTTTGTGTGCTATTTCGTCGGGAACAACTATCCTTTAACATAGAACTAACGTTGCATTTACATAACATATCAAAGCCAGTTGATCTTTAAGTGGGCACCATCAGAAAAGAGCATGTTTCCGCCATCCTCGCAGTGGCAAAAGATGGTTTCACTTCTGCTGGCAAGGCATTGCTGGAGCTTCCACTCCAGCATTTTTTTTAATCCTCCTTGTACGTATGCAATCTGCGGATGTTTATGTGCTCATTTGGAGTCGGCTTAACGCCGCAGAGTCCCCGACCGAAAAGGTTTTGTGTCGTGCTGGGTTCTGCGCAAATTTCGGTAATATTGCAGGATCGTTTTGTAACTGAGATCGAGGTGTGTCCGCTCCTCCACAGTGGGGCCTTCGGCAGCTCGGTAATTAGTAAAACCTCCAGCCGCTTCATCTGAATAGAGATTCCGAATAGCATCCTCGTGTGCCGGGGCCCAAGTTATGGTATGGGTATAGCTTATGTCTGGCTCTCTGTTACTTTGAGAAAGTATCCGGTGCACCTTGGCACTGATTTTTTTCTAATAATTTTTACATGAGGCCTGAGAGTCAATGATAACAGTTAGCTGAACATTGCGCTCAATGACTTCCCTTATAGCTAAGACACAGGCAACTCCAAGTTTCTTGGGTGATTGCGTGAGAGGTTGAAGCAGAGGCTGTGACTTTACCTCTTCTGTTTACGACAACTACCACCATATCTTTGGCGTTGGCCCAGTATGGAAAAGCATCCGTGAATCTTACGTCATTCAAAAACTTTGTCCATGAATGCCTCTCGAGCTTCTCTCCGCCACGCGTGTAATGACGGATTGACGTTTTGTGGTATTGATGATACCCATACAAATCTCTGATCTGGCAGGGTGGCTCCTTGGTCTTCTGATGTGTGCGTGCCCACTCTTCATGGCTGACTCTGTGAAGACGAGCTCTGTCAGCTGGAGTTTGCCCCAACTAACTGCTCCGCGCTAAGAGTTGGGCCTCAGCTAGCTCATCCAATGTGTTACGGACGCCGAGAGATGAAAGCTTCTCATTTGAAGTGTTGCACGGCAACCTAAATATCGTCTTTTAAGCCATTCTAATAAATTGGTCAGCACTGTCTTTTTCCTCTCTATTGATGGCATGGTAAGGGAGCGAGTACATTGTTCTGCTGAATATGAGGCTTTTCAAGAGTAAGAGCACTGAAAAAAAATTCCTTTTCACTGCCTACGTATTTGTCTATGCATGTGCAAAAACCTCTTTGCTGACGAGATCAAGATGAAAATACCAGCTGGTCTGTCATTTTACATAAAAAGACCACCTCATCCCACGCTCGCGAGGAAATTGGAGTGAAGTCACACCATGCTGTGTTTTTTTTTTTCGCATGTATTTGCGCGAGCGCTTGCACAGAGGCAACTCAAAAAGGGCAAATGTGTGTTGGAAATGACGCCAAGAAAATGCACCTTCACGCAAACTTGACGCGAACAACGCAGTACCATACCTATACTCAGGCGTCTTTTTTTTTCATTTCCCATTCATACCCCGCATTTTAGAGAGAGAAGGAGAGAGAGTTTCTTTAAATATCACTGACAATCTTCGCCTGACGGTACGCCCACATTGTTCGCAACTACAGATCTTTTTCTTATTCTCACTCGGCTGTTTACGGTGTGGACTCATCCACACCTCTCCCGAGTTATTTTGTGATAATTTTCAATTGCATGTATTCCACTCTTCTTGCCTACTATATTTGATATCATACACAATAATTAAGAGCACGTTAGCGAAGACAGCACGTCTGATCTCGTAGCGCCGTCGATCTCGTTGGTAGCAACGTTTCAATACCATAGCCTCTTTTAAGAAAAGAACAATAACAACAACAAAAAACGCACAGTTATTCTTTACTGTGTAACGTAGTCCTGCTACTTCTTTGGAGTCTTCTTATGAGCGCATCGTATCCTGAGAAAAAAAAACTTGCAAACTTGCAAAAAATGGGCTAAAACTTGCAGGCTCTTTGCAGCTGATGCTCCAATGTGTGCATTTTCGTGTCTGCCTACTCCTGATGTGCCAGGTTTTGAATCACCCAGTGACTGATTAGAGACCGATGACCAGTTTATGGCTGCAGAGATACCTCACTTGAGTATATGAACGGCTCCATGCTGAACAGTGGCTAATTTGGATGCGTTTCTCACTCGCCAATCTTCCAACAGGTACGACGCATGTCCACGTATATTTTATTGGGCGCGCAGATTCGTGGAGGCACCTTGCAATGAACCGCACATACCTTAGTCCGCACGTAATCACCAACGACGAAGCTGGGTGTAGACATGCAGGTCATCATCATCAGCCCGACAACGCCTACTGCAGGACAACGTTCTCCCCATGTTTCACCAATCAACACGGTCCTGCTGCCACATTGTACCGGCAAACGTAATCTCAAACAGCCCAGTCAATTTTATGCCTCCCTCTAACGCGTTCGCCATCTCTTGGAATGCAGTCAGTTGTCCTAAACGGCCACTGGTTATCCTGTCCACGCCTTACGTGTCCAGCCCATACCCATTTGTTGTTATTGATTTTAACTATAATATCCTTCACCCCTATTTGTTCACAAACGCATTCTGCTCTCTTCCCGCCTCTTAAGATTGCGCGCATTATTTTCTTTCCAATCGTTATTTAATTTAGGTTGAACCCTCTTTGTAAGCCTCCAGGCTTCTTCTGCGTAGGTAACTACCGGTAAAATGCAGCTGTTAAATAGCTTCCGGTTGAAGGTTAGTGGTGGCTGCTATTCATGATTTAAGAATGCTTGCCGAAAGGGCTCTGCCCCATCCTTATTCTTTTAGTCATTTCATTGTTATGGTTCGGGTCCATGGTTACTACCTGTGCTAAGTATACATATTCACAACTTCCAGTATCGCCATGTATCGCCGAACGTTGTTCTCTGCCAAGACTGCTGTTTCTTACTTGAGTTTTGCACATTACTGTAGCACTTCACTGTCTATACCAAGAACAATGTTATTGCGATTACCGATCTGCCCACGCAATAAATTACGTAGTGAAGTGCTAGAAAGACGTAGGAAGACAATCGGTTTCATGTTGCAGAGAATGTGGAAATCAGTCATACAAGTATGATGGCCGGGATGATCATCGACTGATTTACAGCTAATAAAAAAACAAAGTTGCAATTTCTGTAGAAACAGGCTCGAAAAATGTTCTTATATACGTTCAAGACAAACAGAAACGTACCAACTTGCGTTCCCGTGCGCCCTGCTTTATTTATACAGTGCGAGGCCTCGCGGCTTAACGTTGTGAAAATTGCGCAATGCGAAAAACACGATTTATATTACATGGACATACGTTGCGCTAGTTCTGAGACAGAACACAGGAAGCGTTGTGCATTTGTGTCAAAAATATTTATTTGCGGCTATGTAAAAAAGACAGATATGAACCACAAATAGGATCTTGGTGAAACCCAAGGTGCGAGGTGCCCGCTTTCTCCATAGCAGAAGTGTGTCGAAACTTTCCCTAAACTGTTCTAGGTCACGATCACTTTTTACAATGCGATTGAAGCCATATGATGCGCCAAAAGCTTTGTTGGAGCCACAATTGTGCCTCAAAAAAAAAAAGAAGCTGTTGATTTAGTTAGTGACAACAATTCATTCAGAGTGGAGCTTTTTCCTTCAGTATTTGAAGGTATACATAATGCTTTGCAAAAGTGGTTTATATTTTCCTGGTGACGCTGTGTCGTCAATTCACAGCACATTTTGTATAGGCTACATTTGCATTCGGTCTCTAGTCCCGTGCGTGCGAGCTTGAAAAATGAGGTCAGTTCAGTTGCATTACGGAGACCAACTGCCCATAAATAAAGCGGCCTGGAAAGTTTTGTCAGCTGGCACTTCTAGCTGTGGTGTACGAGAACGATAAATGTACGTTTATTGGAAAGCCCTCTCTTGATGAATTGCCGTGGGATAACAAGAAGGTATTTTTTCTTCGTCATTTCCTTGAGACGAGTATCCCAGAACACATGGAAACGAGGAGGAAAAAAAAGGCCTCGAGTATGTGAGGTGACCATTAGGCAAGAACGTCGAAATGTTGACGAGTGTCTTTTTGTTCGTAATTCATGTTCGTAACTCACGTTGCACGGTAATTTGCAATTGTCAGATTTATTTAACACAAGCTACCGTCAGCAAAACCCACAGACGCGAACATTAACTTGTCTTGTGACCTTACCGTTGAGGAAAAAAACACGTTTGCTTAGAACATAACCAGTGGAAAATGAATGCCGAACTTGTACAAATAGACGGTGCTGAAACGTGACAGAAAACACAAGCGCGGGGTGAATAAAGCTCACTTTGTTCTTCTGTAGCTTTCATTTTTCTATTTCGACCCTGCATGCTTTTTATCTTACAAACTTTGATTCAGTGCGTTTTAAAGGGGAAGCGTGAAAACGACAGCATTGAATTTCGTAAAAACCAGCGTCATTCGCTGTAAATTACGGTATTGCCACTATAATTGAAAAGCCTTCGGTAGTTACGCCACATCAAGTTTGTGGATCATCTACATTCATTCCTTTTGAAACGATAACATTGTAAACCTCATGAGTCAAGAAATTATCAAGGCATCGCGAGACCTGACAATACTTCGAGAGATTTTCTGCTATTTCGAAAGATGTGGTGACACGACGCGAGATCTTGTCGGTGGCCTTGGCATCAACACAACAAATGCAAAAAGACCTATAGGTAATAAAAATCGGTATACAAATTGGCCTGATAAAGTGAATGCGTAGTTGCCATTGACGTACAGCCACATGACCTTTTTTATAAGATGATGTCACGCTGTGACTTCATCATGACCTTACATATCGCCAACTTTTGGGATGACATCCTGACGTTGTGACATTATGTCGCATGATTACTTCATCAATCGACATTTTCGCTGGATCAGAAGTGAAATGTGACCCCGGAGGCCAAACAAAAACAACGCTACGTATAGAATGTCTTCTGAGTTCAGCACATGTGAATCGAGTGGGAAGAATAACGAAAAACTGAACAAATTTATTTAGTGTTTCAGTTGTCAAAGGGTAACGCATAAGTAACCGTTACACGTTTTCTGTATTGCTGTCTCTTGCTCTGTTGTTCCTCTTTTTACGCGCAAACAAGCCAATTAGATATAACGTATTCAGGTTGATCAGGCCATATATAGCCTGACCAACCATCTTTTAGTTTTTGAGGGCGAAAAATTGTATATTGCTGGAAGAAACGGGAAAGAATCAAAACATACCCACGGAGTGAACAATGATGACTGAGGCGAAGCTTCGAAGGGTTTTACCGGCAAAGCGTGAATCATCTGCTCGGAGTGTAAGCACACCCTGCGTTCGGGACGTTGCGTTGGTTTTAGATGCGGAGCATCTAATACTCGAGGCTTGTAGTGCGGCGCCTTCCGCAAGCTTCCTCCTCCTTCTTCCACCATCTGTGCATCCCTTCCTCCTCTACACACCGCGCGCGCTTCACTCCTCCACCATCTGTGCACCCTTCCTCCTCTACACACCGCGTGCGCTTCTCCTCTTCACGAACATTCGCTAGCTGTATAATGTAGCGCGCATGCGCCGTCACGCTTCGAGAACATCGGCAGCTGACGCGCGCGCATGCGCCGTCGCGCTTCGAGAACATCGGCAGCTGACGCGCGCGCATGCGCCGTTGCGCTTCTCCCCCTTCTCGAACATTCGACAGCTGACAGTGCATGCGCCGTCGTGCTGTATATATACTCAAGGTCGGCGCTCGCTCGCTCAGTTGCCGCTCGTCGGTTGGTTTGTACGGCGCGTCGACGTCCAAGGTCGCGGTGAAATGAATTCCAACGAATCCACAAACACAGTGATCGACGTCCCTTCGACCAGCGCCGCCCTTTCGCATACCTGTGTACGTGTTCACTCATTTAACACCCCCTCCTACCACCACGTTAACCAATTTAGCCATCGACCCAAGTAAGTCGCAATTTAACACCCCATCTCACAACCACGTTAACCAATTTAGCCATCGACCCAAGTAAGTCGCACTTTAACACCCCGTTAACCAATTATATGCTCCGCATCCTCCTCAGTGTTCCCCTGAGGGAAGCTGCGGGCAATTTTTTCTCATGAGCAATTACTTCGTTTGCCATGAGCTCTCACGTTCCGCATTCCGGCAGATGCGGGCTGCGCTCGCTGTTTTACAGTGAACGCTGTTGTGAGATCACAAGAGACGCGTGCGTCCTAGTTATCCCCAACTGCCACCACCGTAGTCCGCAACCACCATCGCCCAAATAAGGGGAAAAAACTGAGTAAGTAAAAAAAATTGCCCGCAGCTTCCCTCGGGGGAACACTGAGGAGGATGCGGAGCATATAATTAGCAAGCACCTAACGACAGTGGGAACTTGGATGGGAACGTTCACGATCTGGCCCTTGATTCCGTGCTGTCCGTTGCCGTGAGTCAAGCGTCGTATACTCATGAACGGGAGTCGAGGAGCGATGAGTCGTTCTTCAACCGCGTTCAACTCGGGTAGATGTTCGGGTCGGGGCGGGTAGCGGTAGCCGTAACTCACGCTAGCTGAGGGAACTCGACCGGCAATCAACGACTGCTTGCACGTAGCACACACGACGTAGTCGGCATAGTCGGTGCCCTTTCCAAACGTATCGCAAAGAACCGACAACGCTTTGGAGTTGTTCTGAATGTGTCCGATCCGAGTTAAGTTGTTATCGAACCAAAGACGATCACACACCTTGAAGGTGTGGCCGAAGCTTCGGTCGAGGAAGTCGCGCTTGAAGCGAGCGTTGGGCGTGGCATACTGCTTGGCGCGCCACGCCGCTACCTCGGCGCGCTTGTGCTCGCGGGCAGCATGGGGATCGGCCTCTCGTCGCCGACGCTTGCACTCGGCTTCCCGTTTTCGAAAGTCCGGGTCCTCTTGTCGACGCTTACGTTTCAAAGCGGCCGAATCCGGTGCTGCTGCTCGACGCTGACGTCTCTCAGCGGCTTCACGTTCTCTAAGTTGAGAATCTTCCGCTCGTCGCCGACGTTTACGTTCGGCGTCGCGAGCTCTTCTCCGCGCTGCCTTGTCTTCGGACGACGACTTGGTTGCGGTTCCGCCAACACTTTGGCCGGCGCTGCTCGAAGGGACGTCGATCATTGCGACCTCGGACGTCGACGCGCCGTACAAACCAACCGACGAGTGGCAACTGAGCGAGCGAGCGCCGACCTTGAGTATATATGCAGCGCGACGGCGCATGCACTGTCAGCTGTCGAATGTTCGAGAAGGGGGAGAAGTGCAACGGCGCATGCGCGCGTCAGCTGCCGATGTTCTCGAAGCGCGACGGCACATGCGCGCGCGTCAGCTGCCGATGTTCTCGAAGCGTGACGGCGCATGCGCGCTACATTATACAGCTAGCGAATGTTCGTGAAGAGGAGAAGCGCACGCGGTGTGTAGAGGAGGAAGGGTGCACAGATGGTGGAGGAGAGAAGCGCGCGCGGTGTGTAGAGGAGGAAGGGATGCACAGATGGTGGAAGAAGGAGGAGGAAGTCTGCGGACGGCGCCGCACTACAAGCCTCGAGTATTAGATGCTCCGCATCTAAAACGCCAGGCCTGCGCGGAAGGCGCAGCACAGTCAAAACGAAAGCTAGAAGAACGGCCTTTCAGAGTATTTTATAAACACTCATTGGGTAACTTATGCAAGCACGCTTGATGCCCCCTTCGGAATGAATGATAAAAGTTTTAGTGTACTAGGCTGGCATTCACTATCCTATTTTTCTTCATTTTTCTGAGAAGCGTGGTATCCGCTAAGCTATTGCGAGGAAGTTTGGGCCAATTCTTCGTGCAGTGGCTGACGACGATGAAGAATTATGCCTGTAGTGTGTGTGCGCCAAAGTCAATAGGTGAACAGGAACGAGCTTTTGTAATTGGTTGCGCATTGGAAGACCCGCTCGTTACACTATTTGTGTTTATGTTCTAAAACGCTTTATTACTCACATCAACGCGATTCATTTCCCGACATCAAGCCTGCCTAAGGCAAGTTGGAGAACAAGTCCCAAGCACCGGCGTGGCTCAGTGGCAGAATTCTGGCGTGTCACCCAGCGGACCCGGGTTTGAGCGCCACTGTGCCATTGGTACTAGGTTTTTTTTTTTGTAATTTCGCGCGATGTGGTTGCGCACACTGGCGGTGGTGGACAACTATACGATGCTGCGTGAGACCCGAGTTGTGATTGCATAACAACTTTCGCTGTAAAAACACCAATTACTCAATAAAATTCAAACCCAGGTTCCCTGCGTGCAAGCCGCAGAGCCACGCCGGATCTTGGAACTCCGTTGCAAACCGATCTTAGGCAGACGTGATGTCGGAAAATGAATCGCGTTGATATAAGTATATTACAGCGTTTTGAAACAGCAACAGAACAACAAGGCGTCACACAATGCGTAAGGCTTAATGAGGGGGTCGTCGAACGCTACCACCCCTCTCTCTCCTCTTTCCCCTTCTCATCCTAACTTCCTCTCTCCCCCTTACAATCTCCCCATTACAAAAAGCTTCAGGCATAATCCTTCACTGCCGTCAGCCAAACCATACAAAAAAAGCGCGACATTCATTGCAAGTGTATAGCGTGTATAGCGCTTCTCCGAAAAAGGGCAAGGAATGGCATATAAGTGAATGCCTCTACAAAAATGTTATGATGATATGTGGTGTATTGGGTACCCTGCAAGTTTTCTAGTAGCAATTACACAAGAAGTGTTTAAACACAGCTCTGGAAGGCCGATATTTTAGCTTTCGCCCTGACTGCGCTACACGTTCCACGCAGGTCTGGTTTTTTTTTTTATTCTCTAACGTGCTATTTGTTTTCTCGCTTCCTGCAAGCAATCTGTAAACAACGAACGCGCACTTGAGGGCTGCATTATCAAAACATTTATTGCGTAGTGTTGTGATCACCTAATGTTCGCGAAAACAAAAAAAAGAAACATAATCAGTAAAGAATAAAGAACGTTTGCATTCCTACAGAGCTTTAAGTCTGGGTGTATTGTTGCACCAATCCTGTGTGGCAGCACACGAGTGTTTCTAGTGCGCAAACAAAAACGGATATACTCTATATACTGCCTTCACACCGGAAACGACGCATTGATAGTCAAAGAAAATGAAGAGAAAAAGTAGCAATTGAAATAGAACTTACATTCGTTTAAATACGGCCACCTGATTTATGCAAACGCTGTGGTATCGGTCTGCCCCTAGATTACAGTGAGCTGTCTTTAAACACAGAATAAAAGAAAAACGAATAGCGCCGCAACAGAAACGAGAGACGACTTAAGTGATCTCTGTTGGAAAACCATCATCGTCAAGTTTCGTTTTCTTTTGACTAAAGGCATTTGCTAAAAGAAATGGTGTCATTTTTTATATATACATGGGTCAAAAGGTATACGTTTATCGCATTAGGGATGCGAAGACAAGGGCATGCGCGGAAGAAAAAGTCACCTACTGCTGTTACGGAACTCAATCTGCGTGCACGAACTCCGTACGTGACTAGAAATAAAAGAATTGCTGAAAAGTCTGTCTGTGGAGCGAAGTTATTCCTACATGTTTATAAACTCAGAGCATGTATACTTCATGCGGAACATGTTGCTGTGTCAAAGAGAAATTCACATGACTTCTTTTCGTTCTTAATTTGCTACGACATGCAGGTTGATGGGTAATAATTTCGTAGCCGGTAAAAAAATTTACTCTTGACAGTAGTCTCCATAGGAAAAAAACATTTATATTTCTATATTCTATAGATTTTAACAAAATTTTACACCGTTTTTTTTAGTAAGAGGTGTGCCTTTTGTCATGCAGGCAAGGTACGTCTAATGCACTGACAAGTCTAACATTTAACGTTATAACTGTACAGTAAGTGTAAAGATAAATTACTCTTAGCACTAGTCTTTATAGGAAAACATTTTTGCTTCTACTATAATATAAACATTTTCATAAGTTTTTTCGACATTTTTAGTATAAGAGGTGTGCCTTTTTCATACTAAGAAGGCACGTCTAATGCACTGTCAAGACTAACAATTAACCTTAGAACTGTACTCTAAGCGTAAAGATAAATGCGAATAATCTTACAGACCACACATTCAGCGTGTTTACACTAGGTGAATGACGCCGTAATGCAGACGTCTTTGTAATGCTACGTTAAAGGGCCATCGGTCTGATGTACATAGCCGTCGTCACCATCGTCGTCATCAGCAGCAGCAGCATCACAACACGCACTGCAGTGCGCCCACGTTTCGCAAATAAACGCGGTTCCATGCTTTCTGCTGCCATGTTATATCCACAAACGTCTGAATGACATCTTGCCACCTAACTATCTGTCTCCCCTCCATGTGTTTGCCTTCACTCGGAATCCAGTCAGTAACCCTTAATGAACAGTGGTTATCCAGTGCACGTGTTACGTGCCCGGTCAATGTCTGTTTCTTTTTGATTTAAACTATGATATTCTTGACCCCCGTTTGTTCCCTGACCCACTCTGGTCTTTTCTCGTCTCTTGATGTTATACATGTCATTTTCGTTAGTTGTAAACAATACAAAATAAACACGCCGGACATGCACACCGGACTAAAGCTGCGTCTCGTGTTAAGTTAATAGGCATTTCTTCAAATACCGTGCACGAAAAGTGGGATTGCAACGGATTGAACTTAGCTGACGTTTAACATTATAGACGCACAAATATGGGACATTAAGACGGAACAGAATCATGCCAGAATATAATCTAATATTAAAGACTCTAAGAGCAGTTTCTTAATACTGTGTAGTCGTTTGTGCAAATATTGAGACGATGTTCATGAACCTAGTTCATAATTATGGAAGCAAAGCCCCAAATAAAGCATTATTTGTGCTTATTATTTTATTTTCATACACATGTACACGAGCCCACCGAGAACAAGGAAAGATAGGAACCTAGATAAGCTGGAGAGCAAGGATGGTCCTATAAAGGATGCCGGAGATGTAGATTAAAGGGAGGAGACAGGTTAAGCTGTTGAAGGGAAATTTAAAATGAACGGTTCTTACCCTAGAGCGAAAAGTAATGGAGAGAAAGATACGGAGCAAGACATAGAAGTAAAATATAAATGTATTAAATTGAAAGGAGCACCGCTAATGTACACACAATCACTCTAGTTCAAAGCTAGGGATAATAATTAAGAATAGACCGCAGTAACCTACGTTGCGCAACTTAGTTTTCCTCAAAGAGTGGAGCAATCAAATCGTACATCCCTGCCTTACAACATCAAGTATTTGTTTTTTTTTCCAAGCGCCTATGGTGCTCTTTTGATTGATTTTTGCATAAGCATATCTTGTGGTGAAATAGCAATGTGATTGCCAAAACTGTATTACCGCAAAAAAGAAAGGACACAGAACGGCGAGAAAGATATCACTTGGCAAGGTCTCGTCGTAAATACTAAGGCTAAAGAAAAAGCATTGGGACTGCGACGTTAGAAAAGTACATCGCAAGGAAAATACTATTAAATATAATAAACAACAGCGCGCCCAAAGAAATACAAGGTTATTGACATCGAATCTTGCTTCACGAGTAGAACCACAGTGCGCGGCAGCAACAACACATGAATTTGTGGCTCCCATCGGCACTTCGTCCCTGCACGTCGAGACTGCACGTCATCACCACGCGCTCAAGAGCCACCCAAGGCGCAAAGGCTGCACCAACGCAGCACTGCAACTGCGTGACCGTCACGACAGGTCTTATCTACTCTTACCGAACACAAACAAACACACACGATAAGAAAGAGAAAAAAAACGAACAATACGGAGTACCAAACCAGGCGCAATCAAAAAGGGAGAAAAACGGCTGTCATCTTACAACTATACGTATGGCATCATTGGTACGTGTTGACACGATGCTATATACTCTGAGGAGTGCGCGAAAGCAAGAGCACTGCCTGCGAATCAGACACAACAAACGAAGCGTGACATGTATTGCGATAAGCGTAAGTGGATCGGTTATTCCCACGATACACCGTAAAAAAGAAGAAAGATTACGCAATGCTGTAGCACAGGGGAATCGCTGCACTGCACAGTATTACGCGTTGGCCATAATGCATTGCGTCCCTCGGCTTATCGAATATAGGTGCGTGTGTGCGAGACACACTGAAGTATAGCAACAGCGTTTGCACTTGCCTTACCTCCTTTACTTTTTTGCAGAAGCTATGAACTGCATAAAATGTATAGATTCGAAACCTGTAGGCAGATGTGTTTTTGTCGCATTCGGTACAGAATATTGCAGTTGTGCCACCATGTCAACACAACAACTCGTATTTTCTGTTAACATCTTAACGCAAAACATCGCATTTAAAATCTTGGTGTATCACCCTCTTAAACGTACCAATGCAAACGCGTTTCGCACACAAAACAGCCGACACCATAGCCCATGAATACTGCGGCAATGAAGAAACTATTGCGCACATTTCTCGAATGCCCCAGATTACAGTGCACAGAGACAATTGTTTTCATAACGGACTGAAAAACAAAAGTTGTACGACTGACCTTAGTCGAATCAAAAGATTCCTGTACCATCGCCGTCTAAGAAATCCATGAAAGTGCTACTGTAGAATTCTGTGGAAGCACATTTCACCGGCCTATCAGAACTACTCCGAGTGAAGCGCCCTTCCAGTGTGTTCGCGTGCGGGCGTTCTTTCTTCTTTTTATTTTCCTTTTAATGTCTCCCTCTGTCATCTTTCGAACCACTATTTCCCCACCCTAACACGTCGGGTATTACACTCACTAGCTACTGACAAACCCTCCTGGCTAATCCTTTCACCTTTGTTTCGGTGTACGCCAGCACCGAATGACTTAAACATGGCTTCTTTTTTCGTGTGATGGAATGTATAAATGTCTTGCGCAATAAATCAAGGTCTTTGTCAATGTGGGAGGGTACAACTGTCATTAACAACTGTTGACTTGGTCTTTACTCAAGCAAATTATCTTGTAAAAACGCGAGTGAGGCCAACTGGAATGTTCTTTGTCAATTGCACGTGCGAACCATACGAGCCATTAGAGTTAGTGAGTGAACCGTCTCTATTAGGACCACAATAGCCGCGAGCTAACTCAACGTCACCTGGCTAGCCCCACTATTGGACGGTCAATTTAAACCTGATCGCCCTCACGCGGGCCCTCTGAACGTCCAGGATTTGAAAGATCCGGTCCTGGGTCTTAATGAGCTTGTTACTATCTTCTTGGTGGACATGGGGACCGGCAAAGGCACAGCCACACAGGACATGCTCAAAGTCTATACAACCACCACAAAGGGGTCCATACGGGCTTGGGAAGCGTTGGGAGTATATTGTGTGCACTTCCTCAGAGCTCGGGTAGATTCTTGTCTGAAGCAAAAGGTAGCCGTCGCCAAGATGTGGTGACCTCTCCCCCATTCGTATATTTGTACATTTATTTCGAGAAAAAAATATACAGAAAGTATAGAAATCTTCATGAAAGGTGTATTAGCTTAGAGCCAGCAAGAGCTTCATTTAGCTTTTTGCTAATAACACGTGGTTTTGCTGAGACAAAGCAAAACATTTAACAAGTTTTTTTTATTCTTTAGAAAATCATGAAAAAGAGTGGACTTGTAAGCACGGGCACTAGTCGATACGACACGAGCGTTTACTATCAACTGAAAGGTAGCACTGTGCCGGAAATGAAGGTGGACACAATACTCATGGGCGCGCGGGCTCTTTTATGGAGCGCCCACGTGTGCTATTAGGAGAGAGATAACTGCTTAAACACGTCAGTTTTCTGTGCAATTTAACTGACGGCTAGCTTCTGCATGCGCTTCCAATGCTATTGCTATGATTATGATCATGTTTCACACTCTCTCATGACAAGCCTCAGGCAATCACACGTGCTTCTCCGTTCTTCAATTCCTTGTCAAAAGCAGTTCTGCTCTGACGTAACAGAGAAGTCACATTCCCTGCAGCTTCTAAAGCAACATTTAAATTCGGTGATAAGTATCTGTAATTACGTTGAGCTTTCACCATTAAAAAGAAATGTGGTTTATTGGAACGTCCTACGACTCCCTCATCTAAACGAGTGTCATCAAGTAGATACTTACATAAAAACCTAACAAACAAACTTTGGTAATTATTTACTTTATTGTAGTTTCAGCTATGATAAAAAATTCCGCATTGACGTAAAGTTCGCGATAACAGACGACACTGGCGAGAATATCATTAGCAGGCACGTAAGCAAGGGGATAGCCCAGGGAAGCCCGGACCTTTCTTCCCCTAAATTAATGCAGTAGGCCAATAACGCCCGAGTGTAGATGCACAAGTACAAGCAGCTGACGCGCATTTTAACAAATGCAAAGCAAACGCTATCGGAACTAATTGTGAACAGCTACCAAAGAACTTTATTTTGAAAGGACAAGAATTCTCGCATAGAATTTCAGCGTTCGGCACGAGAATCAACACCACTACAGTAACACTACTCACCCCTATGCCTGAGACGTCAGCGAAACCAATGCCAGTGCAGGGAAGAAGAAATTCGAGTGTCTTACAATCCTACGACCACATGCTTTCTCCATATTGCCAAAGGCCGTCCACCGAGGGAAACAGCCAAATGTACTTTATAAACGGAGAGCTTGAAAAAAGGATTTTTAGTACGGAATGCAACGGATTCGACGATCTATTGGCCCGTCTGTCCTCATTCATGACCTGTGCGAACCCCTCGACCCTTGTCCTCTGCCGCTGTCTTCGGGCAGGTGCCCACGTGGCGTAAACAGTACACAGTGTAAACAATTTGTACGGTTGAGACACCCATCTGTTGAATGAGTGTTCATGCGGCTCGCCAGATATTCGTCTATTGGATGCTCACGGAAGCGCCATAGTTGCCTAACTTCGGCATTACTCTTTTTAAAGTAGGCAGACGACCACCGTTGTTATTTACGTCGTTATACGCGTGGTACCGCGTTGCTCGTGTTTCCGTTTTTTGTTAGAAAATAGCAAAGTTTCTCGTATGCGTGGTGGCTGAAACTTCTAGGGATGTCTAATAATTGCTCTGGAGTTGGGTGCTAAACCCCCAAAAGCCCTCACCCGCATCACGGTTTTACTCATTTACCGAAAGGCCTTTTTAGAAATAGCGACGGATGCAATGAATCGCCACCGTGCGTTGAGACAGGTGAGTCGCTCCGACATTGTGCGAGTTGATGCGTCGGTTCTTGCTCTCAAGCTTTCGTTCTGTCGTACATGCGCTCATTGGATGCACTCGATCAGTTTGACACTGGTAAACAATGAAAGCTATCAGAGCCTAAGCATGTGAAGGCTCGGTTCGACCACCGTGGAAGGGCACTTCGCCCGAACGTTCTGTATATACTATATACAGAAGCAACAATGTGGCAATTGTTTGCTTCAGGAAGAAAAGAATCAGAGTAAGACGTCACATTTGTAATCAAAACAAATATGATCTTCACCACGAACTGCACCTCGTATCTGGTCCTTTTAACGCTGGTCTGCACGAAGCTTCTATCGTATTCACCGGCTTGACGATTCATTCCACCTAGAAAGCAGCGCTCACGGTTCGCTCTCCTTCGGAGTAGGAGGTGATCATATGTCTCCTCAGCGACCCTTTTCAAAACTTGTCACTGCTCTCGCGACGTAATCTATTGATATTTTTCAACACTCCGAGTGACCACACCAATTCATAAAACACGCCTCCTCTGGTAGAGCGAACCACGCTATCCCTTGAGCAACAGACTTCTCTAACTGACGCCTCACTGACTTACTCTCCGTGCCACCGTCGCCGCGCGCTTGGGCCTGGGATTTGAAGCCAGGAAAGCTTCTGCGTGATTCGTATATGCGTAGCATGGCAAAAGCTGTGGGGAACGGGCCACTTCCTTCTCACAGATTTGTCTGTGGAATCAGACGCTACCTCTTCGATTTCTCCTGTTCTCCAGATGTTGCGTGGTGTAGAGGCTCAGGGGTTACGAGTATCGCACCACGGCCTCCAGTTTGTTGGGATGGGGTCCAGCCGGTCTCCTCTGGTAGCCAGCCTTCGTCACTGTATTCATCCTTTGTAGTCAGGAAATGGGCCCTTGTGGGACAGACGGAGGTTAATTTACACATAATGGGGAAAGAGAATAATAGGAAGAAGAAGAGGAAAAAGGCAACGGTCTTCGGCTTATATAGGCAGCCGTCGGACAACCCTGAGGCACCCGGTGTTCGCACCTCCCGCCAATCGAATGGCTCGAAGATCGTGCGGGGAGGATGAGAGTCCGGCAGTGGGAAAGAAAGGGGAAGAGTGTCGTTGACCTCCAGGGGTGCAAGCGCTCATCCGGAATAACTTCCAAATGACTTTGTACACGCATTGCTCGTCGCACTCCCATAAACTTTGTTTGACTGGCGCCACAGCTGTGCAAGACATTCCACGGGTCTTCGGAGCAATTAGTTAAGAGTGTATTGGGCGTCATTCAAAAAGACAGCCGTCCTGACAAAAATATAGAAGCTTCTACAGTGTGATTCAGCCAGCTGCGCCGATATTGTGCCGGAAATGGGGTGGGAAGTCGCGATTCAGTTGCATTATTTGCAGAGGCGTTTTGCGAGATATAGTTCCCTCACTGGAAGAGTTCATGGACACCTTCTGCGACAAACAACAGCGTCCACCACTCATTGCCTTCATCGGTGAATTTGCCCGCCCAACTTTCTTATATGCCTCGCTACTAGTAAGACATTGCTAGGCTACACACACCAATTGTCTGCGTATCTGCAGAGCCCATATAAATCACATGAGCGTTGCATTGGAGGAGGTTGTCTTGGTGATGATTAAGCTGAAAGAGACGGGAGCTGACGCGGAGGCAGAATTTCACAAAATATTTTCTCTATGCCAAGACACAGCGGCGGAGTTTGGAATTGAAGTGCAAGATTCAACAGGTGGTAAAAACACAAAGATACAGTACCAATTACAATTGTAGTTCTGCGGAAGAGTACTATTCAACACCCTCTTCATTCCGTACATAGATAAACTGAAAGCTTTCCTCAAAAGGCGATTTGAAAACCACCGCAAAACAATAAAAAGTTCGCAATTCGTGTTTCCAAAGCACGCCTCCAAAGAAAACTTGAATCTGCGCAGCTGGCCTTCGATTTTTACCTAAGCGATATGACAACAGCTCAAATCCTTAAACTAAATGATGAATAGAAAGTCTGGAAAACCAAAAGGCCACGCAAAAGGCCAAATTTCCCCGCTTCGTGACGGATACTTTAGCTGAATGCGACAAAGCCTTATTTTCGAAAATTCACACCCTCCTCAAGATGTTGGCGACGGTCCAAGTCAGTACAGCTGCTGTAGAACGCAGCTTCCCGACACTGAAAATAGTGAAAAAGTATTTGAGGAATCGGACGGCTGAGGAGCAGATTGATGGTCTGACCCTAATATCCATTCACCGTATACAAGTCAATGTCGACTAAGATATCGCTGTGTTTGTGGAGAAACCACGAGGCTTGAAAATTGTGGCGTGAATCACTCTTTTCGGGGAGAATACATGTTCTTTTTTTCTATTGCATTGAACTTTACTACAAGATAAAAATTGCAATGTCATTTTTACCAACTCTCTCTGAAATCAATATTAACATTCTGCTTTTTTCGTATCAAGGAAGCATTGGTGTTTTAGTT